>NC_069499.1:1181934996-1182309996 GCF_027579735.1 Bombina bombina | reverse complement strand
TGTTTAAAAGGGACTTGAAACCCAACATTTTTATTTCATTTTCCAGACAGAGTATACAATTTTAAACTTCTTTCCAACTTACTTCTAATATCTAACTTGCATCCCTTTTTTGGTATTCTTTGTTAAAAAGTATACCAAGGTAAGCTTAGGAGCAGCAATGCACTCTTGTGAGCTAAATGCTGATTGGTGGCTAGACATATATGACTTCTTGTCACTGAATAATAGGATGTGCTCAGCTAGCTCCCAGCAGTGCATTGCTGCTCATTCATACCTAGAGAATGAAGAAAATTTGATAAAAGTAAATTGGAAGTTGTTTAGAATTTTATGCTCTATCTGAACCGTGAAAGATAAAAAAAAATTTTTTTAATTTTGTAGATCTCGCTGATGCACTGTTTTGTGTACTGGATAGTAGAATAAGACATAAGAAAATTCTTAATTTTAAAGAAAAGTTAAATTACAAGAAAGGGGGCAAATTAAATAATGAGTTTATTGCAAAGTTGTTACACTAGGCATAATTAAAAAATATATATATTTCACCCTCAGGGTGTTTAATGTCCTTTTAAAGAAATAAAAACTACCAGACGCTTTGCAAAGCATGCTTGTTTGTTTACACATTTTGGCTGTGCTTAAAGACAGACTAAGAATTTTTTTATGTGATGATAAAGGTGTATTTTGGCCTAGGCAGCACGATTAAGAGGGTAGTTCTATGTCTCCTATTCTCTACATGTCTTATTTATTGCAAACTCAGAGGGCACTGACATTATTTTGGTTGAAACACAATTACAGGACCTCACAGTAACAAGCACCCAACAGGCACCAGATGGATGTTTTGGCCAAGCTAACTGGCTGGAACCCTGTGTGATACATATCCGGAAGTTCAGTCACAAACCAGCACACCCCTTTACCAACTCACCTTCAAGTAAAAAGGGTCTTGATAAAATCAAGTGAGTGCAATATTACACAATCCTTTAATATAAACTGTGCTTTACTAGAAGATGAATGCGTAAAGGGGGTTACTGGTTTCTGGAGGAAGCTACTGAATATTGTATGTCTAAGGATATTTCACCAAGATTGGTGACAGAATAAAAAATTTAAAAAAACTCATCTACAAGATTTGAATCAAGGATGCTGACAATATGAATCAGGCATAATTGCTACAACTGTACATTTCTCACATTTTATGTAAAGTGTGTGTTTCACCCATTTAAGATACAGATGAAATACTATAACAAATAGTATTTCCTGTATATTTATTTGTGGTTATGTGCATTGTTTTAAGTATAAACAAACCTTAAGTCAGCAATTTGTAACAGTTTTACTTGTCATTATTTTAAACCTTAATGCCACAATAAAAAATAGTTCATGCTCTATATAAAAAAAACAAAAACAATTTCAGGGTTATATAAGCAAGCTCAGCTTATTATAATGCAAGCGTCAGTAAATTTGCTGGAAGGAGGCTGGGGGAATTAAAGGGACAGTCAAGTCCAAAAAACACTTTCATGTTTCATGTCATTTTAAACAACTTTCCAATTTACTTTTATCACCAATTTTGCTTAGTTCTCTTGGTATTCTTAGTTGAAAGCTAAACCTAGGAAGGCTCATATGATAATTTCTAAGCACTTGAAGGCTGCCTCTAATCACATGCTTTTTTTATTTGCTTTTTACAACAGGGGAGAGCTACCCTACAATGTACAAGATCACGGTTTCAAATATATAAGTACATCTATCAGCAATTTAGACTGTAGACCTGATTATTTTTTGTTTAACACATACATGTCCATGGTTTGTTGTGTGTGTCAGTGAAGGCTAAACTAGAGAAATTCAGGAACACATTAAAAGGTACATTAAGCAATATATTACAAGCTAAGATTAGCCTGGATATATGTGCAGATATTTAATTATAAAAGTTATCTAAATATTGATACAATAAGCCTAAAGTTTTAGTGTTCATAAAGCAACGGGCACCATGTTGTAACCTATTTATCCATCTTTGGTTGCACACTCTAGTGACCCATTTGTAGCTGTCCTTAACTGGTTTCACCAATGACTGTTAACAGCAATGTTAAGGTTAAGTCTTGAATCTGCACTTTCAACAGGACCTGGAAAGCTCCCAATTGTAAAAATTAAAATTTACAAAAAAAAGGGGTAAAAAATAAATAAAATGTATAATGCAATTTTTTTTTTTTACTATACTCATTTAAAGATTTTTGTAGAAAAATGTTAACATTGTAATATTCGTTTAAGTTTGGCATTGCATGCAATTTAAATTTGGTATTTATAATAACTTTTGCTACAACTTCTATACTGTAGAGAAACTATCTTAAAGGGACAGTCTAGTCAAAATGAAACTCATGATTTAGATAGGGCATGCAATTTTAAAGGGGTAGTAAACCTAGGAAATAATGTTATATAATTCTGCACATAGTGCAGAATTATATAACTTTAGCTTAGCTCCAGATTTAAAAAGTGAATAGCTAAAAAGATATCACGCAAAGAAAACAGAACACCACTCTTGGCTCTACTGAGCGGGTCTGTTTTCTTCTGCTAAGCGCATCTGGGCACGCTCTCTAATCACAGCCGGCCCGATCGCGCTATTAACATCAATGTAGCTCACTCCCACTACCAGACCAGGAACGAGCTACACTGATTTTAATAGCGCGATCAGGCGCGCTGTGAATAGAACATCGTGCCCGTGATGCGCTTAGCAAAAGAAAACAGACGCGCTCAGTAGAGCCAAGAGCGGTGTTCTGTTTTCTTTGCGTGATATCTTTATAACTATTCACTTTTTAAAACTGGAGCTAAGCTAATGTTATATAATTCTGCACTGTGTGCAGAATTATATAACATTATTTCCTAGGTATGTATTATTTTCACTTGGTATGTATTTTGGACTTAATATTACTGTGCAAGAAAAAGCCCAGTATAGAGTGTTGCTGGGGGTTTAATCACGCTTTTTCACCAAGTTGCACAACATATTTGAATCATATTTGAAATAGAAATATATACACAAGCTGGATGCCTTTTTACTGTTAGCTCCGGGACATATAAGGAAAATCTCCTGCTGGGAAGTTTTTGCTCGGTTGTAATTCTAGGCACATGGTTTAAAGACTAGCTAGAGTTGGTGATCAAGTGTATATATGCTCCGGATGTTACGGGTTATGAGCAACACCAAATCCCACTGTTAAGTTTTTTTCTTCCTGAGCACCCATTAGGATAAAATTTGTGGATAACCCTTCTAACAGTGTTTTTGACATTCTCACTAGCTTTCATCGCTGAAGTATATTGTTCCTTTCGAAGCAGCAGTCTTCAGTTTAAATAATTCTAAAATTATTATTTGACTTTGTCTATTTGTACAGATGAACTTATGAGAAACAAACATCGTTGAAACTTTTTCGATAAAGGCTGATGCGGGTTAACAATATGACAATAAGAGACGAATACTAGATAGAAGTCTGTTAAAGGATTGTTAGATGCTTGTTAAGCATGCTGCAACAAGAGTACTTCTAAATGATATATGTCATCTATATGTATATAAAATGGCCTGTTAACCGGCTAGGATAAACTTCTGTTAATATTTGAAAAGAGGTTTGGAAAACATAATTTATGCTTACCTGATAAATTCCTTTCTCCTGTAGTGTAGTCAGTCCACGGGTCATCCATTACTTATGGAATATATCTCTTCCTAACAGGAAACTGCAAGAGAATTACCCAGCAGAGCTGCTATATAGCTCCTCCCCTCACCTATCATACTCAGTCATTCGACCAAAGCAGACGAGAAAGGAGGAACCATAGGGTACAGTGGTGACTGGAGTTTAATTAAAATTTAGACCTGCCGTAAAAACAGGGCGGGCCATGGACACTACAGGAGAAAGGAATTTATCAGGTAAGCATAAATTATGTTTTCTCCTGTTAAGTGTAGTCAGTCCACGGGTCATCCATTACTTATGGAATACCAATACCAAAGCTAAAGTACACGGATGAAGGGAGGGACAAGGCAGGAACATTAAACAGAAGGAACCACTGCCTGAAGTACCTTTCTCCCAAAAATAGCCTCCGACGAAGCAAAAGTGTCAAATTTGTAAAATTTTGAAAAAGTGTGAAGCGAAGACCAAGTCGCAGCCTTGCAAATCTGTTCAACAGAGGCCTCATTTTTAAAGGCCCAGGTGGAAGCCACAGCTCTAGTAGAATGAGCTGTAATCCTTTAAGGAGGCTGCTGTCCAGCAGTCTCATAGGCTAAGCGTATTATGCTACGAAGCCAAAAAGAGAGAGAGGTAGCCGAAGCCTTTTGACCTCTCCTCTGTCCAGAGTAAACGACAAACAGGGAAGAAGTTTGACAAAAATTCTTAGTTGCCTGCAAATAGAATTTCAGGGCACGGACTACGTCCAGATTATGCAAAAGTCGTTCCTTCTTTGAAGAAGGGTTAGGACACAGATGGAACAACAATCTCTTGATTGATATTCCTGTTAGTAACTACCTTAGGTAAGAACCCAGGTTTAGTACGCAGGACTACCTTGTCTGAATGAAAAATCAGATAAGGAGAATCACAATGTAAGGCAGATAACTCAGAGACTCTTCGAGCCGAGGAAATAGCCATCAAAAACAGAACTTTCCAAGATAACAGCTTGATATCAATGGAATGAAGGGGTTCAAATGGAACGCCTTGAAGAACATTAAGAACTAAGTTTAAGCTCCACGGCGGAGCAACAGACTTAAACACAGGCTTAATCCTAGTTAAAGCCTGACAGAAAGCCTGAACGTCTGGAACTTCAGCCAGACGTTTGTGTAGAAGAATAGACAGAGCAGAAATCTATCCCTTTAACGAACTAGTAGATAAGCCCTTTTCTAAACCCTCTTGTAGAAATGACAATATCCTAGGAATCCTAACCTTACTCCATGAGTAACTCTTTGATTCGCACCAATGTAAATATTTACGCCATATCTTATGGTAAATTTTTCTGGTAACAGGCTTCCTAGCCTGTATTAAGGTATCAATAACCGACTCCAAGAAGCCACGCTTTGATAGAATCAAGCGTTCAATCTCCATGCAGTCAGCCTCAGAGAAATTAGATTTGGATGTTTGAAAGGACCCTGAATTAGAAGGTCCTGTCTCAGAGGCAGAGACCACGGTGGACAGGACGACATGTCCACTAGGTCTGCATACCAGGTCCTGCGTGGCCACGCAGGCGCTATCAGAATCACCGAAGCTCTCTCCTGTTTGATCTTGGCAATCAAACGAGGAAGCATCGGGAATGGTGGAAACACATAAGCCATGTTGAAGACCCAAGGGGCTGTCAGAGCATCTATCAGCACCGCTCCCGGGTCCCTGGACCTGGATCCGTAACAAGGAAGCTTGGCGTTCTGACGAGACGCCATGAGATCCAGATCTGGTTTGCCCCAACGACGAATCAGTTGAGCAAAGACCTCCGGATGAAACTCCCACTCCCCCGGATGAAAAGTCTGGCGACTTAGAAAATCCGCCTCCCAGTTCTCCACGCCTGGGATGTAGATCGCTGACAGGTGGCAAGAGTGAGACTCTGCCCAGCGAATTATCTTTGAGACTTCCAACATCGCTAGGGAACTTCTGGTTCCCCCTTGATGGTTGATGTAAGCCACAGTCGTGATGTTGTCCGACTGAAATCTGATGAACCTCAGAGTTGCTAACTGAGGCCAAGCTAGGAGAGCATTGAATATTGCTCTTAAATCCAGAATATTTATTGGGAGGAGTTTCTCCTCCTGAGTCCATAATCCCTGAGCTTTCAGGGAATTCCAGACTGCTCACCAGCCTAGAAGGCTGGCGTCTGTTACAATCGTCCAATCTGGCCTGCGAAAGGTCATCCCCTTGGACAGATGTGGCCGAGAAAGCCACCATAGAAGAGAATCTCTGGTCTCTTGATCCAGATTTAGTAGGGGGGACAAATCTGATTAATCCCCGTTCCACTGACTTAGCATGCACAATTGCAGCGGTCTGAGATGCAGGCGGGCAAATGGTACTATGTCCATTGCCGCTACCATTAAGCCGATTACTTCCATGCACTGAACTACTGACGGGTGTGGAATGGAGTGAAGGACACGGCAAGCATTTAGAAGTTTTAATAACCTGGCCTCTGTCAGGTAAATTTTCATCTCTACAGAATCTATAAGAGTCCCTAGAAAGGGAACTCTTGTAAGTGGTAATAGAGAACTCTTTTCCACGTTCACCTTCCACCCATGCGACCTCAGAAATGCCAGAACTATCTCTGTATGAGACTTGGCAGTTTGAAAACTTGACGCTTGTATCAGAATGTCGTCTAGGTACGGAGTCACCGCTATGCCTCGCGGTCTTAGTACCGCCAGAAGTGATCCTAGAATTTTTGTAAAGATTCTTGGAGCCGTAGCTAATCCGAAGGGAAGAGCTACAAACTGGTAATGCCTGTCTAGGAAGGCAAATCTCAGATACCGGTAATGGTCCTTGTGAATCGGTATGTGAAGGTAGGCATCCTTTAGATCCACTGTGGTCATGTACTGACCCTCTTGGATCATGGGAAGGATGGTTCGAATAGTTTCCATTTTGAATGATGGAACTCTTAGAAATTTGTTTAGGATTTTTAAGTCCAAGATTGGCCTGAAGGTTCCCTCTTTCTTGGGAACCACAAATAGGTTTGAATAGAATCCCTGCCCGTGTTCCGTCCGCGGAACTGGGTGGATTACCCCCATTAGTAAGAGGTCTTGTACACAGCGTAGAAACGCCTCTTTCTTTATTTGGTTTGCTGATAACCTTGAAAGATTAAATCTCCCCCGTGGAGAAGTTTTGAAGTCCAGGAGATATCCCTGAGATATGATCTCCAACGCCCAGGGATCCTGGACATCTCTTGCCCAAGCCTGGGCGAAGAGAGAAAGTCTGCCCCCCACTAGATCCGTTTCCGGATAGGGGGCCCTCTCTTCATGCTGTTTTGGGGGCAGCAGCAGGTTTCTTGGCCTGCTTGCCCCTGTTCCAGGACTGGTTAACTTTCCAGCCCTGTCTGTAACGAGTAACAGCTCCTTCCTGTTTTGGAGCGGAGGAAGTTGATGCTGCTCCTGCCTTAAAGTTACGAAAGGCACGAAAATTAGACTGTTTGGCCTTTGATTTGGCCCTGTCCTGAGGTAGAGCACGGCCCTTACCTCCCGTAATGTCAGCAATAATTTCTTTCAAGCCGGGCCTGAATAAGGTCTGCCCTTTGAAAGGAATATTAAGCAATTTAGATTTAGAAGTCACGTCAGCTGACCAGGATTTAAGCCATAGCGCTCTGCGCGCTTGGATGGCGAATCCGGAGTTCTTAGCCGTAAGTTTGGTTAAATGCACAACGGCATCAGAAACAAATGCGTTAGCTAGCTTAAGTGTCTTAAGCTTGTTGATTATTTCATCCAATGGAGCTGAGCGAATGGCCTCTTCCAGAGACTCAAACCAGAATGCTGCCGCAGCAGTGACAGGCGCAATGCATGCGAGGGGCTGTAAAATAAAACCTTGTTGAACAAACATTTTCTTAAGGTAACCCTCTAATTTTTTATCCATTGGATCTGAAAAGGCACAACTATCCTCCACCGGGATAGTGGTACGCTTAGCTAAAGTAGAAACTGCTCCCTCCACCTTAGGGACCGTCTGCCATAAGTCTCGTGTGGTGGCGTCAATAGGAAACATTTTCCTAAATATGGGAGGAGGGGTAAAAGGCACACCCGGTCTATCCCACTCCTTGCTAATAATCTCTGTAAGCCTTTTTGGTATAGGAAATACGTCAGTACACACCGGTACCGCATAGTATCTATCCAACCTACATAATTTCTCTGGAATTGCAACCGTGTTACAATCATTCAGAGCCGCTAATACCTCCCCTAGCAATGTGCGGAGGTTCTCTAGCTTAAATTTAAAATTGGAAATCCCTGAATCCAGTCTCCCTGGATCAGATCCATCACCCACAGAATGAAGCTCTCCGTCCTCACGTTCTGCAAACTGTGACGCAGTATCTGACATGGCTCTCATCTCATCCGCTCTATCCTTAACCCAGAGCTATCGCGCTTGCCTCTTAATTCTGGCAACTTAGATAATACTTCTGTCATAACAGTAGCCATGTCTTGCAAAGTGATTTGTAAGGGCCTCCCTGATGTACTTGGCGCCACAAAATAACGCCCCTCCTGAGCGGGAGGCGAAGGTACTGACACGTGAGGAGAGTTAGTCGGCATAACTTTCCCCTCGTCGTCTGGTGATAATATCTTTACATGTAAAGATTGACTTTTATTTAAAGTAGCATCAATGCAATTAGTACACAAATTTCTATTGGGCTCCACATTGGCCTTTAAACATAGTGAACAAAGAGATTCATCTGAGTCAGACATGTTTAAACAAACTAGCAATGAGACTAGCAAACTTGGAAAAACTTTTCAAAATTAATTTACAAGCAATATAAAAGACGTTACTGTGCCTTTAAGAAGCACAGAAAAACTGACACAGTTGAAATAACAATGACCAAAATAGTTATAGCAACCAAATTTTCACAGTAAATGTATTAAGTTAGCAAAGGATTGCACCCACCAGCAAATGGATGATTAACCCCTTAGTACCCAAAAACGGATAACAATTATATAATTAACGTTTTTCTCACAGTCAAATACACTGTCACAGGACTGCTGTGCCTGATTACCTCCCTCAAAATGGATTTTGAAGACCCCTGAGCTCTCTAGAGACGATCTGGATCATGGAGGATGAAGTAGACAGATTGTGACTGAATTTTTACTGCGCAAAAAAGCGTTAAAATAGGCCCCTCCCACTCATATTACAACAGTGGGGAAGCTCAGAAACTGTTTCTATGCAGAAAACAAAAATGGCCATGTGGTAAAAATCATGCCCTAATAAGTTTTATCACCAAGTACCTCACAAAAACGATTAACAAGCCAGTAAACGTTTTAAACATACATTTGAAAGTTATGTATTATTAATAAGCCTGCTACCAGTCGCTTTTACTGCAGTTAAGGCTCATACATTATTTCAGTATTAACAGTATTTTCAGAGTCAATTCCATTCCTTAGAAAAATACATTCAGTGTAAACACACACACACACACATCAGCCTGATACCAGTCGCTATCACTGCATTTAAGGCTGAACTTACTTTACAATGGTATCAGCAGTATTTTCTCAGTCAATTCCATTCCTCAGAAAATAAATTACTGCACATACCTCATTTGTTGCAGGGGAGCCCTGCATGCTATTCCCCTTCTCTGAAGTTACCTCACTCCTCAGATGAGAAACAGCCAGTGGATCTTAGTTACGTCTGCTAAGACCATAGAAAAAAACCCAGGCAGATTCTTCTTCTAATGCTGCCTGAGAATAAACAGCACACTCCGGTGCCATTTAAAAATAACAAACTTTTGATTGTAGAAATAAACTAAGTTAAAAAACACCACAGATCTCTCACAGCTTCCTTTTTAGTTAGGCTGCAAGAGAATGACTGAGTATGATAGGTGAGGGGAGGAGCTATATAGCAGCTCTGCTGGGTAATTCTCTTGCAGTTTCCTGTTAGGAAGAGATATTTTTTTTTTCTTTTCTGTCACTCTATATTTCACTACACGTGTATAGTTTTGTTTTTTTTTGGGTGGGGGTCTGGTCTGGCCTCCAATATATAGGATTAATATAACTTACCTACTTTTGGTCTCTGACATATTTCACGGGGTGTTTGCCCTTTTTTTTGTGTGTGTGAGTAAGTTGTATGCTGCACTTAATGGACAAATTCTTGTCCTCTACTACTGTCTATGCACCTTTAGCTATGCCTCCCAAATCTAAAGATAAAAAAGGACCTAGGACTAGTTTAATTTGTCATGAGGAACCTATGCCTATACCTATTGAGAGTAAAACAGTTACTACAACATATGTCAGATTTATTTACGCCACAATTTACAGAGATTAAATTGGAGATATCCAAGCTTGCGATAGAAGTTAGACAATTTTCTGGCCGACTTGATGAGGCAGAGCTCAGAATCTCTAGCTTAGAGGACCTGGTAAACAGTCAAGAAACAATAGTATCGGACCATGAAAAAAAAAAATAGCTGCTATGCAGGCTAAGATTGAAGATCTTGAAGACAGGTCCAGACGTAATAATTTAAAAGTAGTGGGTCTGCCCGAAAGTACAGAGTTTAATGATCTTATATATTTCGCATCAGTTTTGTTGCCACAATGTGTGGGCTTACAGAGTCAATCACCTATGCTAATAGAAAGGGCGCATAGACTAGGAGCAATTAAGGATTACCCTAGGGGAGCCTCTAGACCTAGGACAATTATAATAAAGTTCCTCAACTTTCAAGATAAGATCTCAATAATGCAGAATTACCGTAAAACCCAGGAATGTAAAATAAACCAACATAGACTACTTTCATTTCAAGATTTCTCTGCAGAAACTTCTGCAAAACGGAGAATAATGGAACCGTTTTGCACTAAATTTATTAATGCTAATTTACAAGCAAAATTAGTTTATCCGGCAAAAATTATAGTCAAGGTTAACAGTACTACTCAAATAATTACAGAACCCGAAGTGGCCCAATCATTATGTAAAGAGCTTAAACTTAATTAGAAGGATTAGAATATCAGGTCTTATCTTTTTTTTTTGCATTTAACTATGTTTGACGCTCGGTTGGGTTGTCTGTATGAATGTAGTATGGTTGAGAGGTTCGTTTTAAATTTTTTTTTTTTTCCTTCTCCCCTCCCTCGCCCTCTACACTTTGATACTTTTTTTCAATAGAACATTATGAGTATAAACAAACTTAACTTACTATCATGGAATGTGGGGGGAATAACATCCCCAATAAAAAGAAAGTCAATAATAAAACATCTAAATTCCTTCAACCCACAAATAGCTTTCTTGCAAGAAACCCACTTAAAACCTGAGGAAGCTCTAAAATTAAAATCTAAATGGGTGGGTAATATAGTATACTCACCATATTGTGGGAGGAAAAGGGGTGGCGATTTTATTTAATAAGAATTTACAGTGTGATATTCTCTCCCTAACTATAGACCAGAACGGGAGATATCTTATCCTAGAAGTATTGATGTATGATGTAAAATTGGTTTTACGTAATGTATATGGCCCCAATAAACCCGATAAAACTTTCCGGGATAATTTGAAAGCTAAATTGATGTATTATAGTAATCAGAAAATTATCATTAGTGGAGATTTTAATATTGCCCATAGGCTACGACTAGACAGGTTTAAATGTTTAAATAAATCTGAGCATGGGAAGAACCGGACTCTCTCCAATTTTATGATGGATTATGGGCTTACAGATATATGGCGTGCACAATTTCCCGATGTAAGAGCATTTACGTGTGAATCGAAAACATTTAATACACTCTCCCGTATAGATATGATCCTGGTTTCAGCACTCGCATTAAACCAAGTTATTAATACAGGCATTAAAGATAACTATTTCTGACCATGCAGTTATCTCGCTATTGATCAAGACTGGTGCAAACTCTGGCCCTAATTTTTCTAGACTTTCTTTTCCTTCCTATCTAATAAATAACCTACAATTCACTAACTGGGTGACTGAGAAATGGAACGAATATAAAAACAACAATAACACTTATTGGTTCAAACCAGAAATATTTTGGGAAGCATTTAAGGCATTTATTAGGGGTGAAATAAGAGCATACCTATGTAAGTTGAAAAGGAAATGTAAGGCCCGATAAACTCCGCTAACAAACCAAGTCAGGAATGCTTATGAGGCATACATTAAAAATCCTATCAAACAAACATGGGACAACTATTCTGAGAAAAAAAATGAAAGGGACTTATTTATTAAACACAAGACCATCTAAGAAGACTTAAAAATGAGAGCTAAATATCAGGGGAATTATGGGAGATCAGCTAGGTACCTTTCAAATTTAATTAAAAATAGACAAAGTAGTAGAAGGATCCATAAAATTAGAGTGGCAGGCAAAAGCATTACTAACTCCATGGAAATTAAAGAAGCTTTCTATGAATTTTATTAAAAAAAAAAAAAAAATCTATAAAAAGGAAGAAATAAATAGCCAAAATAAATTAAATTTCTGGAATAATCTTAAAATACCTAAAATTTCCACTAAAGACCTAGAATCAATAAACGCACAGATTACAGTGGAAGAAGTGACAAAACAGATTAGAATGGCTAAAACCTCTAAAGCTTCTGGTCCCGACCAACTCCCAATAGAATTATATAAAATCCTACTTGAGTATATTCCGGATATTTTAATGAGTTTGTTCAATTCTTATTACATCAAAAATAAAAAGCCATCTAGATATTTCTCGGCATCTATAATCACTCTTATACCTAAAAAGAACAAAGACCCAGAAAATATGGCGGCATATTGACCAATATCACTATTAAATTGTGATTATAAGATCTTTACGTCAATTATTGCGAATAGGCTGAAAATCTATATAGGGAATCTAGTCCATCCGGATCAAGTTGGTTTTATGCCAGGTAGAAATGTGTCTAAAATTATTCGCCGAGTTCTGACGGTCCTAGATTTTTTTTGGTCCGAAAATAAGGCCAAAGCATGCCGAGAGAGATCTAATAAGGCTTTACTGGCGATTGACGCTGAAAAAGCCTTTGATCTCATCAACTGGGACCACTTATTTGATTCTCTAGCAAGTTTCGGATTTAAGGGTAATTTTTTTAACGATGATACATACAATTTATCAAAACCCAATTTCTAACATATTAATTAACTCTGAACTTTCACAAGATATTATTTTAGGAAAAGGCACACGCCAGGGCTGTCCGCTCTCACCTCTCTTGTTTAATTTGGCGCTTGAGCCCTTTGCAGTTAAATTAAGGCAAGAATTACCAGGGATAATGGTTGGTAAAATCAAAGCCGTTCTTACCTTATACATGGATGTTTTACTTTTATTCTTGAATGATTTAGATCTACCAATACAACACTTCTTGACACTAGCTAAACAATTTGGGTCTTTTGCTGGTTATAAAATTAATCCAGAAAAATCTGAAATCTTATAGTTTGTTCAAAATGATACCTCACCATGCATAAAAAGGAGGTAGATAAATGGATGTCGCTCCCAATCTCATTATCAGCTCGAGTTGCTATGGTTAAGACTATCTTTTTCACCCCAGCTTTTATACCTACTCCAAAATTTGCCACTCTTGATTAAAAGTAAAGATGTGGTCTTATTTAATAGTATTACAGCAGGGTTTGTATGTAAGCAAAAACGTAGACTGATATCTGTACATAACCTATCATATATAAATGCAGGAGGCCTGGCACTTCCAAATCTCAGATATTATAATCTAGCTATACGAAGTAAATATATTTTAGATTGGATCACGGAATATAGAGTATTCAACCAACCTATATCTAGAAGCGGAAATTGTGGCCCCATATGTACTGAGAGCCCTGATACACTTGGATAAGAAAGAGTTACCCAAACGGTTGGCCAGGATGGGGACATGTCGAACCCCATTCTAGCATGGCAAAAATTATGTGATGAGCTAAAAATGAACTGGAAATCTTCTAAATACCTGCCTATCTGCGGTAACCCTAAATTTCCATCCGGAATCTCTTCTAAAATCTTTAAGGACTGGTCTAACAAAGGACTTCAAGAAGTGATTCAAATCAGGGACAATAGGTTAGATATGGCCAAGTCATTTGCGAACCTTCAGAGCGAATTTGGGATTCATAAACATGGTTTTTATGCATACTTGCAATTAAGACATATGTATGGAGAACTGTGGCAGGATAACAAAACGGATTGGAAATTGGGAGATATTAACTCAGTAATTAATATCTATAGACAGGGTAACCGGTCTATTTCTTTTATGTACAATCTATTAATTAAAAAAGCTAGTCAGATCCGCTTAGAAGTATTAGTTGAGAAATGGAAAATAAACTTTCCTCTTATTACCATTGAAGAAATTGAGGATAGTTTTACGGACAACAACTAGTATAATATCATGGAGAGAATCACACTGTAAACTTCTTAATTTGACATATATTACCCCCGCACACCTTAAAAAATGGTATCCCCTTGGCAATAATGCTTGTCTGAAATGTGGTAATTTTAACGCAGATATCATGCATTGCTTTTGGAATTGTCCGATAATTAAGTAGTTCTGGAATAAGATACATTTCTGGATATCTCTAAGTTTAGAAGACTCATTTAAAATAAGCCCACAGGAGGGTTTTTTCATGTGTAACTCTACAAAAAACAAACAGTATAAGACAATTAATACAATGATATTAGCTGCCCCCAACCTAATCTTGCTAAACTGGAAATCCACTAGATCTTTATCCTTCCAAAATTATAAATCTTTGATTGCCAATATAATTATTATGGAACAATACTCCAGTGACATATATAGAAGGGAAATTGGAGAAGTATCTCCAAAAATGGCTGGGTATAATGAAATCCTACTCTCTTAGTTCAACAACAATTTATATCCATTATAAAGAAAACAACTTTCTTTGATACGTTGATGCAGTTAGGCAACCTGCCACCTGAATGGGCATAAATATACTATACTAGAGACTAGCAAGATATAGGTTGTTTTGAGTGTAGAGGAGTGAGGGAGGGGTAATGAAGAGTGTCAGGATTTCCTTTTTTTTTTTCTTTTTCTTCTTCTTTCTCTCTTCTTTTTATTTTTTGGTTTTGCATGGGGGGGGGGGGGGCTATTGAAACTACAGAAAAGAGGAGGCCTTACCCAGAGTGGGGTAAAGGCCATCACTTGCATGATTTAATGTTTTGCTTTGATGAATTATAGTTTCTCTCTTTTCTGTTAGGTAATTGTTTAATTATCCTATGTCCAGATAAATAATCTGGCATATAGAGGTATATTTTATAACGCAAAAGGATATATTATCTGTTTAGTTGTTTTGATTGGATCACCCTGTGTGGTGAAATGACCATGTATGTAACATAACCTTTATTATGCTATAATAATGCTGTGATAACATTGTTGGTTTATAAATATTAAAAAAACAAAAAAAAAAAACAAGTGCCTAGGATATACAGACAGTGTGAAACATTTGCCTAGGGAATACAGGCAGTGTGAAACATTTTCCTAGGGGATACAAGTCAGGCAGTGGCTGAGGGGACTTGCCAATTTGCATCTGCATAGCCTCAAATCAACAAAGACTGGTAAAGGCACTGGCACATTATGCTCATGTTTAAAGGGACAGCAAAGTCTAAACTAAATATTCATGATCCAGATATAGAGCATGCAGTTTTACTTTCCAGTTTACCATTATTAAATTTGCTTTGGTCTTTTGGTTTTTATTTTTGAAGCGTAAAGCTAGGTAGGCGCTTGCATGTGTCTTTAGAATTCTATGACAGCAGTCCTTGTAACTATGTATAACATTGCTATAAATACTGCTGTTAGATGGCTAAAGACACATGCACATTATTGAGCATTACTTATTAATCTTTAACAAAGGATACCATGAGAATTAAGCAAAACTGGTAAAAGAAGAACATTTTAAAGTTGCTTAATTTCTTTTTACGTTACTGTCCCTTTAAGATCCCAAATTATGCATGCCCCGAAATCACTTGTATTACAAGAAGCTTATAAAAGATGCTATAGGGGTTACACGTTATTTTAAGAAATGTTTCCTGTAAATAGGGAGATATACAGAGAAAGCTCAGAGACAAGATAGTGAATGTCAGGTTTGCTGGTCTGACCCTTTCACACTTACGTGTTCAGCATAATCTTACACAGCAGCATGTACTTCAGGGCTGTAATAGCTCTGGGACTATCTATTGAATCGTATCCTTCAAATGCTTCATAGAAATAAGAGTATGCCGTTTTCCAATCCTTCTCCTCCGCAGCATGGATAATGCCTGGGAAAACATAACATATACAGGGGAAAAAAAATCAAACATACTGATACTTATAAAAAATAAGCCCAGAATATGTAATATATGTAATAACCCCATTAATTTATTTCATGATTCAAATAGAGCATACAGTTTAAACAACTTTCCAAATGTACTTCTATTATCCAATTAGCTTTTTTCGCTTGGTATCTTTTGTTGAAAAACATACCTAGGTAGGCTCAGGAGCTGGGAACTTGCAGCCGATTGGTGGCTGCACATAAATACCTCTTATCATTGGCTTACCAATGTGTTCAGCTAGCTCCCAGTAGTGCATTCCTGCTAATTCAATAAAGGATGCCAAGACAAATGAAGCAAAATTAATAACAGAAGTAAATTGGAAACATGCTTAAAATTGTACTCTATCTGAATCATGCAAGAAAAATTGTGTGTTTCATGTCTCTTTAATCTGACAAATGGTCCAGCTGGCAGTGTTTACTACAAAGTATTCAGCATTGCTTGGGGCAGGTACGGAACATTTATAACATAGGACATAGCAAGCAAACGCTTATTTTAGTTTAAAGGTTAAAAGCAGCCCAAGAACTGTATAAACTGTATAGGTAACGCAGTTGTCCACTTCATACCATGTGAAGGGTTTTGTCCTCAAAGATGTCTCTATATTAAAACTTCTATATGAAAGGCAACATTGCAGATTTGAACTGCAGCAGCTTCCTACCTGACTGCATATCTAAAGCAGCCTGCAGCTTGGGAGGACAGTAGATGGCATTGGCGGTGGTACGTGCTGATGTCAGTGCAGCGCGAGCTTTCGGTAAGTTGCTAAGAGCATGATAGGTCTTGCTTTCCAGTAACTGTACTTCAACCAGGAGGGCTTTATCATCCATCTTTTTTAGCTCCCTGAGTAGCTGGGAACCTAAAAAAAAAAAAAAAAAAAAAAAGCACAAATAGGTCGGATCCTTGTCAAAGCCTGATGTGAAAACCAATTAAGACAATGCCAACCCTTTAAAAAAGGTATAACAGATGCATTGTAGGCTCTTATTTAGTAAAAATGACATGCACAACTTTTAGACTGTAATTACATGTACATTAAGTGCAGTATACTTCACTGTAATTTAACTCTGAATATTCTAAGAAGGGAAGAACACACTGAAGATGTCTTAAAGCATAACTTAGCTAAATAACTGTCCCTAATTGGCTTCAGCAGAAATGAGAATAAATATGTATGTAAAAAAAAAAAAAAAAAAAAAAAAGTTTTGGCTACTCCAGTAACATGACCACATTGGCTCTTTCAAATAAGGCAATTGATAGGGGGGATTTGGCCATTGCAGCACACAGTGTTAATGTATTGAGAAACACTTATGGAAAGATGTTACGTTTATTTAAAGATATATTAAATTTATTTAAAAAACAGAAAGGTGTTTTATGTCCCTTTAAAGGGACAGTGTACAATAGAATTTTTATTGTTTTAAAAGATACATATTCCCTTTATTACTAATTCCTCAGTTTTACATAACCAAGTTATATAAATATACTTTTTACCTCTGTAATTACCTTGTCTTATCTAAGCATCTTCTTACAGCCCCCTGATCACATGACTTTGTATTTATTATCTATTGACTTGCAGTTAGTATTGTGTTGTGCTAACTCTTAAATGACTCCCCAGGCATGAACACATTGTTATCTATGTGGCCCACATGAACTACTGTTGTTAAAAGCGATTAAAAAAAAAGCATGTGATAAGAGGTAGCCTTCAAGCACTTATAAAATTAACATATGAGCCTACCTACGTTTAGTTTCAACTAAGAATACCAAAAGAAACAAAGCAAATATGATATAAGTAAATTGGAAAGTTAATTAAAATTACAAGTCCTAATAAATCGGGATATGAAACTCTTTACAAAAAATATCAGCAAATAGACTCAATGATCCCCTTACCAAACTAATTCATACCGATCAAGTGGGCTTCATCAAAAATAGGGAAGCACCAGACAATACTCGCTAAATTATAGACCTCATAGATTTGGCCACAGTGGGAGGAATGCCTTCTCTCTTCCTATCTCTGGACGCTGAGAAGGTGTTCGATAGAGTTAACTGGGGGTACATGCATGCTGTATTGAACAAAGTGTGCATTAGAGGAGCTTTTCATACCACGTTGTTTAAACTGTATTCCAAGCCCACGGCTTTTATTAAGTTAGCGGGTTACCAATCCAAATCCATTTTTATTAAAAATGACACACGTCAGGGGTGTCCATTGTCGCCTCTCCTTTTTGCCCTATGTATCGAACCGCTGGCAGTCAAAATAGAGTCTAAAATGATGAATGTGGAACACCTTTTTAGGTTGTTATGGGAACCTGGAGCCTCCAGTTACCCTAAAAAAAAATATCTACACAACTATTGGACACACAATTCAAATTTGGCATCTTTTAACAAAGAAATTCGCCCTCATTCAAAGAAGATCGAGAATTACTCCCCTGGTGTTACTACAATCCCCAATAGATGTACAAGTCCAACAAAAATAGGCCAATAAAGGCCTATATCGCATCGCCGATACCATCAACAACAACATTATCATTTGACCAGTACACATCACTAGATATTTCAGATAAAAATATCTGGTACCATTATCTACAATTAAAATCAAGAATACAAGAAATACTAAGTAAAGCAAATTTCATTACTATATTAAGTAAGGAAGAGGTAAAATCACCTTTTCTTTTAAAGTGGAAACAAGACCTAGGCAACTCTTGGCCGGTTAAAACATGGTCCACAAACCTGTCACGGGGACTCTCCTTCTCCAACGCCTCCCTTAGGGAAAATTATTTGAAAGTAGCATTTAAGTGGTACTTGTTTCCTACAAGATCTATTAGAACGACAATGCCTATCACTCAACTTTGTTACAGGGGGTGCCCTGATAGAGGCACATATATGCACATGTGGTGGTACTGCAAGAATATTAAAGATGTTTGGGACCAAACATTCACTTTACTTTGTAATATATTTCAAACCCAGATACAGTTGACCCCAGAACAGGCCTTATTACACTTCCCTGCCACACAGGTTCATAGAAGACACAGAAAACTCATCATGCTTATTAGTACGATAGTCAGAACCGGCATAGCTATATTCTGGAAATCAAATCCTCCTAGCTTTACTTATTTTACAAAGATAATCAAATATCATTATGATATGGCTAATTTGATAGCCGAAAAACTAGATAATAGAGATAGTTTCATAGCTCTATGTGAGCCTTATTATTTTCCGTGAAAATGTCACAAATCAGCATGTCTGATATGTTATACTCGGTAGCTTGGATCCTTATATATAATCTTTCTGACACCTGTAATCACAGCTTTGACTTTCTGCTGATAAGTAATATTATTAGACACAGGCCCTATTGAGACCCGTGATGAACTAACATATGTTATGTATATTTTATTCCTAATTGTTGTCATATTACCGCTGTATACACACCCATAAAATGACAATAAAGTATTTTCAAATAAAATTACAAGTCCTATCTGAATAATGAAAGTTTAAATTTTGACTAGCCTGTCCCTTCAAGGAATATTAATTAAAAAAAAAAAAAAAATCTATTACCCCATTAGATTTTTTACTTATGCTAGTTTAAAAAAAATTGCAATTGTTTGTATAACATATATCAGAAATTAA
Organism: Bombina bombina; assembly: GCF_027579735.1. NCBI lineage: Eukaryota > Metazoa > Chordata > Amphibia > Anura > Bombinatoridae > Bombina > Bombina bombina. The sequence goes on along the minus strand of NC_069499.1, from coordinate 1,182,290,503 downwards.
TAACATCACGATACTTTGGCATCTATTTATCAAGCCGTGAACTTACTTGCATTCAACGGCACCAATACGCTCGCCTAACATCGCTTCCGCGGACCTGAATACGCTCTCCAAAATTTTCAAAAAAGCTGTCAAAACGCCACACACCAAGTACGGTGCGATGAGCAGCGGACTGTTGTTAACTAACAGTCATCGATCTCGCTGCTCTTCGGCTTTTTCCCAGCTTTCTTGGTACCCTGTCACTTAACACCCACACTATACTATACTGTTTACCCCCTATACCGCCGCTCCCGGAGCCCACTGCAACTCTAATAAAATGTATTAACCCCTAAACCGCTGCTCCCGGAGCCCTCCGCCACCTACATTATAGTTATTAACCCCTAATCTGCCACCCCATACATTACTTATTAACCCCTAATCTGCAGCCCCCTACACCGCCGCCACCTACAGTATATTAACCCCTAATCTGCCGCCCCTACATTATATTTATTAACCCCTATTCTGCCCCCCTACACGTCGCCACCTACATTTATTAACCCCTAATCTGCCGCCCCCAACGTCGCAGCCACTATATTAAATTTATTAACCCCTAAACCTAAGTCTAACCCTAACCCTCCCTAACTTAAATATAATTTAAGTAAATCTAAATAAATATTCCTATCATTAAATAAATTATTCCTATTTAAAACTAAATACTTACCTGTAAAATAAACCCTAAGCTAGCTACTATATAACTAATAGTTACATTGTAGCTATCTTAGGGTTTATTTTTATTTTACAGGCAAGTTAGTATTTATTTTAACTAGCTACAATAGCTATTAAATAGTTCTTAACTATTTAATAACATTCCTAATTAAAATAAATACAAAAGTACCTGTAAAATAAAACCTAACCTAAATTACAATTACACCTAACACTACACTATAATAAAATTAATTCCCTAAACTAAATACAATTAAATAAAATCTAAAGTACAAAAACCCCACTAAATTACAGAAAATAAACAAATTACAAGATTTTTAAACTAATTACACCTAATCTAATCCACCTAACAAAATACCCCCCCCCCAAATAAAAAAAAAAAAAAGCCCTACCCTACACTAAATTACAAATAGCCCTTAAAAGGGCCTTTAGCTGGGCATTGCCCCAAAGTAATCAGCTCTTTTACCTGTAAAAAAATTTTACAAACCCCCCCCACATTAAAACCCACCATCCACACAACCAGGGTCGGCTCCAGAACGAATGAAATGGGAGGGCATTTTTGTTTCACGAGGGGGCACGCATTTACAAAGCATGTATGAGAGTCAAAATAAGAGCAGACCTACATATTCTGCAGGAAAGTGTATTTTCTGGCTGGCTTATCCTGCACTATTAACATTGGGAGAATATGTGCTAAATCACTAGGTAAAAGAATAAAGTTTAAATCATATGCACTGCATTAAAACAGAGCCATAAAACTTGAGACCCCCAGTGCAATAGCTCCTTAAAAACAATTCACCCCTTAATAACCATGATCAAAAAAACATTAAACTCATTCTCAAATCTCAATTATGTCCCCTAAACAGCCATGCACCCCAAACCCGCCAATGCAATTAACCCCTTTGTTTGCAATAGCAGTGAGGATACTAGGTTTTCAGATACTGGTAATTTTGTAGATAAGATTTAGCTATGCCTGTTTTGCAATAACTAACAAATAGACTACTTAATAGAATAGAAGCTGGTAGCCATTTATAGACATATTTATATCATACAATCATATTCTTATCATGGTCTATTGTTTAAGAAAATGAGTAACTCATGATAGTTAGGTAAAATTAATAGGGTTAAAGTCCAAAAAGTCTCTAACTTCCAATTCCAATTAAGAGGTTAAGACACAGAGCTCCTTGCAGTTGCGTGATGCAACCTGACAATTAGGCAGCAAACTCCATCCCCGGCATGCAGCATTACATAACAATTCATTATTTTATTATTTTTAAAGCGTATGATAATATCAATATTTTTTGAGGAGGCACAGCATTCCATTTGGGTAAGCATTGCCCCCCCCCCCCAATGCCCCCCCTTGGAGCCGACCCTGCACACAACCAACCCTACGAATTGTATCCATGGACAGCGCTGCGGAATATGTTGGCGCTTAATAAATAAAGTATAATAATAAAATAATACTCTAAAACCCACACAATCCCCCCTTAAAAAAACCTAAACACTAACCCCTTGAACATCACCCTACCGTGAGAAGTCTTCACCCAACCGGGCCAAAGTCCTCAATGAAGCCGGCAGAAGTGGTCCTCCAGACGGCTTCTTCTATCTTCATCCATACGGTGCGGAGCAGCTCCATCTTCAAGACATCCGACGCGGAGCATCTTCTTCAACAATGACGGTTCCTTTAAGTGATGTCATCCAAGATGGCATCCCTTCAATTCCGATTGGCTGATAGAATTCTATCAGCCAATCGGAATCTAAGGGACATTCATTCTGGAAGAAGACTTCGTTGGAAGAGGATGCTTCGCGCCGGATGTCTTGAAGATGGAAGATGCCGTCTGGAGGACCACTTCTCCTGGCTTGGATGAAAAATTCTCTTCTGCCGGCTTCGTTGAGGATGGATGTCGGATCTTCAAAACTGTAAGTGGATCTTCAGGGGTTAGTGTTTTTTTTGGGGGGGGGGTTGTTTGTATTTTTTTTTTTTCAGGTAAAAGAGCCGATTTCTTTGGGGCAATGCCCAGCAAAAGGCCCTTTTAAGGGCTATTGGTAGTTTAGTTTAGGCTAGGGTTTTTTTTTTTTTTTGGGGGGGGGGGCTTTTTTTATTTTGATAGGGCTATTAGATTAGGTGTAATTAGTTTAAAGATCTTGTAATTTGTTTTTTATTTTCTGTAATTTAGTGGGGGTTTTTTTGTTGTAATTTAGCCAATTGTATTGAATTTAGTTAATTGTATTTAATTTACGGAATGTATTTATTTGTAGGGTTAGGTTTTATTTTACAGGTAAATTTGTATTTATTTTAGCTAGGTAGTTAGTAAATAGTTAATAACTATTCTACCTAGTTAAAATAAATACAAACTTGCCTGTAAAATAAAAATAAACCCTAAGCTAGATACAATGTAACTATTAGTTATTTTGTAGCTAGCTTAGGGTTTATTTTACACGTAAGTATTTGGTTTTAAATAAGAATTATTTAGTTATTAATAGTAAGTTTTATTTAGATTTATTTTAATTATATTTAAGTTAGGGGGTGTTAGACTTAGGTTTAGGGGTTAATAAATTTAGTATAGTGGTGGCGGCGACGTTGGAGGCGGCAGATTAGGGGTTAATAAATGAAGGTAGGTGACGGCGATGTTAGGGGCGGGAGATTAGGGGTTAATATTTAACAAGTTTGCGATGCGGGAGTGTGGCGATTTAGGGGTTAATAGGTAGTTTATGGGTGTTAGTGTACTTTTTAGCACTTTAGTTATGAGTTTTATGCTACAGAGTTGTAGTGTAAAACTCATAAACTACTGACTTTAGAATGCGTTACGAATCTTGATGGTATAGGGTGTACCGCTCACTTTTTGGCCTCCTAGGACAAAGCTTGTAATACCGCTATGGAAGTCCCATTGAAAATAGTAAAAAAAGCAGCGTTATGAGCCTTAACGCTGCTTTTTTACTCATAAACGCAAGACTCGTAATCTAGCCAATAGTAAATAATATTTACAATGTTTATCTCAAGTTGCAATCTAAATGCACAACATGCAGAGCCTGTCACATGACACTAACATTATGACATTTGAATCACAGTAAGTTCTGTGTCCATCACTTCACATAGTAAAGTGAAACAAATCATAGGAGTGTGTGTGTGTACCAGTAATAATTATTTCTACACTTCCCATGTTCACACTACTGCTTGCTAGCACTCTGCATAAGAGGAATAGAATAGCCAAGAAGTTTACCCCTACACAGTGAGCAAATGCCCCTGCAGGTTCTCAGACATCTTGATCAGGAATTTGCTCCAAGAGACAGCGGATCTGATGTAATCATGCAGCTGTGACACAGGGGTTTAGCTATGAGCCATGATTATAGTCACTGGGCGCCCAGATATCAATGTGCTAGCTTTCGCCTCTAGCCACGCTCCACTGTCTCACGGGAACTGTAGCCAGTGGCCACACACACACGTGCTCTTGCTGGGAGGAGCAGAACCTGCTTTGCTGTTATTTTCTTAAGAGTGCGCACAGCATCTCTGGCGGCGACTCCAAAGGGCGGGAGTCTGTTTGCACAATTATTAGCCGATTGCTTGCTATAGCTGATTAGGTGTACTGTATAGATGAATGTGTAAGGCTTTGTCCTGTTATTGATTTATGGTCCTTAGCGCTTTTAACTTTATTTTTTTAATACATTGAGATATGTACCAGATTCAACATCTGTAAGTATATATATTTGTTATTTTAAGAGCAGACTAGATATTTTTTTACCTAACCGTATAGCTGGTTATTTACCATTGCATATAGATATTTAAGATATTTTTATGTTAGAATGAAGTCTAGGCTTTCTTTATTGAGAGACCCCTTGCCAAGGAGGAAAACCCTTTGCATTGGTGGAGCCAACAATGATAAATATCCCACCTTGGCGAAATTGGCAAAACCCTAATTATGCATCTCAGGCACCTCAACACCATCTGAGCACCTCTTCTCTGCTGCAAACTAGCTGCAAAAAGAGAGCCAGTCTCAGCCAGGAGCATGTGGACATGTTCACATTTATATATTTCAATGCAAAGTTTCTGAAAATTAATATCAGAATGTTATGAACAGTGATAGTCTACCTCTTTCTAGATCTACCTCCTTTCAAACAGTTTGTGATTTAGTTTAGCTTAATTATAAAAATGTGTTCTGCTGCTTAAAAAAATGGACAAAGAGCTGTGTTACTGTAAAGTTTTAGCCTTTAGTTTTATATTTGTTACACTCAGTATGTGGATTTTATTTTAAATACAGAGATGATTTTTTTTTTTTTTTTTAATCTGATTAGTCGATTAATTGGAAAAAAAAAAAATAAAAAAAAAAAAAAAAAAAAAAAAAAAAAAAAAAATCGGCCAATCAATTATGAAAATATTCCTTAGGTGGAGCCCTAGACTAATCTAGGAGCGGTATACTATAGCCGCTAGCAGAGGTATATGTAGCATTCATGCATGGTCCCTGGACAGGAACAAAGAGCTAATTATTGATGCATGCGAGTATTGCCGTGCTGCCGCCTCCCCAAAATTACCCCCCCAATCTGCCGCCCTAGGCCAGTGCTTTGTCAGCCTAGGCAGTAATATGCCCTGCTGTGTTGCAACTTGCTATATAGGGATCAGTTTAGGAACTCATTAAATACATTTTTAAGAGTATTTTTAAAAGGTTTGTCCCTGAACATCAAAACAATGCAAATTTTAACATATGACAGCTAAAAATGCTTTAAAAACATCTATTTTGTATATAGTTAGTCTGCAAAGATTTAAACTATGCAAATGTAAAATAGATTACTTTCATGTCCTCTTAAGACTTGTTAATCTAATGAATGATTTTCTCATTTGTTGATAAACAAGCTTTGTCATGGTTGTAAAATTGGATTATCAGGGACGGGGCTAACTGAGGCTGAATCGTTGCAAATCGCAGCAACTCTGGCTATTTTCTACATAAAAGATGAGTTTGGCGACCGTTCAGACCTGTATACTGCACTAATATTGGGACCCTGCAAGCTAAGTTGGCCTGGCCATTTAAAATTGCAGGGGAAAGACACTCTGTGGACGCCACTTCTCTGCTCTGACATCTATCTTGCTGGTCAGAGATCTCGGGAGCGGCCATGTTTTTCTACACATGGAGACCAAAGTGAGGAGAGAGATCAGCTACCTGCTGCTTTATCCTTCAGTGACGGCAAATGCAGAATAACTTTGACATGGATTCGGCTGCATACATCGTTGGAGATTACCAACTTAATAGACGAGTGCCGAGCTGCATTTGAACACTCACAATGGCTTCCCAGCCTGACGCAGTAAACCACATTGATAGGCCAGACGGCGAAACCGAACAGTGCAAGGGGGAGAGCCCCACTACCCAGCTCACCATGCATAGAGCATTGGATCAAACAAGCAATACTGCTAAAGTGGAAATTCTGGATTACTCGGCAACCGATGGCCAAGAGACACCCTCTGTTTAAAGATGTGGAGCTTTGTCACCAAGTTGGGACTTTTGCTGATGACGCACTTCACTTGGAGGCTATCATTTCGCAGCTGGTTTTAAAGCTTGGTCGGATGGCGGTCTGGCTTGATAGGGCTCTTACTAGATGGCATGTACAGCCTGAGACCATGGGGACTAAGACTGTGCCTAAGACCACAGAGACCTACTTAGCCTGGCGGTCTGGGGTAGGCTGACAATAACTATTAGATGATAACCCATGCTGTAATTCTAATCGCTATTGCAGCTATCTTTGTATCTATTTTTGCACAATGTTATATGGTTTAGCTAATATTTTCTGTTCTATATTGTTTTATGTAAGCCTGCTCCTAAAGTTATTGTTCAGTTGAAAATTACCTCCCAGTGGTTCTAGGACTTCTGCACAACTTATTATATGACAGCAAACAGACATTTTCTTTAACTTGCCGAGTGATATTTTTGAGTACCTAGCTATCTAGTGCCTGGTTTCTCAACAGCCGGGCCGTGGCCCAGTACCGGGCCATGATAGCCCTGCTGGTGGGTCCCGGCCTGTCATGCCCCCACTGCACACGTTTACCCCACTGCACACCAAGGGCAGACTGATACCAATCAATCTCACACTGAACAAAATGTATTACATTTTATGTAAATGAACATGGTAGCCTCCCTGCCCTGCCCCCAACAGGCCCCTCAACCTCCAGAGCCAGAACCCCCAACATTAAGGTCCAGAGAAAGGGTACCCAACCTCCAGGGCCAGACCCCACACTCCATGGCCCCTCTAATCCCACACTTTTTTTGCTTAGTTATTGATAGGGCAACTGAAAACTCCAGCTTAAGGAATGCACCAGGATCCGTGGGGATGCCATTTGTGGGCCCCCCTACTTGCTGGTCCCTCGGCCCAGGTCCTATTTGCCTGGCTGATCAGTCCTCACCTGCTGTACACTATATATATATATATATATATATATATATATATATATATATATATATATATATATATATATATATGAGTCAAAGGGTAAACAGCGCTTATGGAGATTCTTAAAAACTGAATAATATTAAAATCTCGGCAGTGTTGGTGGGTAAAGAAAACAAAAAAAAAAAAAAAAAAAAAAGGGAAGAGAAGTATATGAATATACGTATATATATTAGAGTCTTTGATAGGATATTGGAATCCTAGTGTAATGAAGGCGTAATAGATACCCTTACCAAAAGTTACCTCAATCCTATGAGGTAAGTTTGCCGCATTGGAGGATGTATCTAGTGGTTGAATGAATCCTGGATGTTCTGGTCTGTATAAAATCGCTGCCTCTTGGAGTAGAATGGGATGTGGGTCCCCTTTGTGCTGGTTTCTTTAGGAAACTTCCTGTATTTATTGCCTCTTGGAGCTTGGTTTTCTTGTCTTGGTATGAACTTTCTTGTCCAGATAGGATGTCAGAGCCGGTGACGTGGTTACAGGGTACTTATTTCTTTTTTCTTTTCTTATTTTTTCTTCATTTTCCTTAGAGTTGTGTCAGCAGATACAAAAAAAATTTCCCTTTTCCGACTTATTATTGGTAAAAAAAAAAATACGTATACTGACGTCACCTGCTGCTATTTATATCCTATTCCTTCCTTACGTCTGAAACGACTCGGAGTCGGAAAAGGGAAATTTTTTTTTTTGGAAAAGGGCAATAAATACAGGAAGTTTCCTAAAGAAACCAGCACAAAGGGGACCCACATCCCATTCTACTCCAAGAGGCAGCGATTTTATACAGACCAGAACATCCAGGATTCATTCAACCACTAGATACATCCTCCAATGCGGCAAACTTACCTCATAGGATTGAGGTAACTTTTGGTAAGGGTATCTATTACGCCTTCATTACACTAGGATTCCAATATCCTATCAAAGACTCTAATATATATACGTATATTCATATACTTCTCTTCCCTTTTTTTTTTTTTTTTTTTTGTTTTCTTTACCCACCAACACTGCCGAGATTTTAATATTATTCAGTTTTTAAGAATCTCCATAAGCGCTGTTTACCCTTTGACTCCTATTTTTCCTATATTGTATAGACTTAGTCTATCATACAATATTTGTACCTTCATAGCTGCTCTATGAGATTTTCATACCTCTGACTAGCGCATTTACTTGAGTAACGCCTGTTTCCACTCACTGACACTGAATGGTAACATTCTACTTAATTCTATATATATATATATATATAGGCCTTGAGGTCACTTTGGTTGAGAACCACTGATCTAGTGGATTATACTGACTAAAGTAGGGCTGCAACTAACGATTATTTTCATAATAGATTAACCCTTTGAGTGCTAAGCACTTTCCCACCTGGGTGCTAATATTTTCTAAGGTTTTTTTTTAAATTTATTTAATTTTTGAAAACATTTTTTTTAACTTTTTCCCTTTCCCTTTGCAACAGTGGGTCTTGGGGGTCTGTAGCTGCTTAGATGCCGGAGATACAGGTTTCTAAGCAGCATGCCCCCTCCTCCTATACTTAACATTGTTAGGTATAAATAAAGTTGCGCTGTGACGTCATCACGTCATTGAGCGCGACATCACCGCGCATCAAGTGAAGCCCCAGCGATGACTGTCACTCTACAGGCAACGATCGCCGGGGTAGGAGCTGTTAGGAGCCCCCAGATCTCCCTCAAGGTGGGAGAGTGCTCATGACGGCTCTAAGCCGTCATTAGCACCAGAGTGAGAAACTCTGTGACGGCTCAGAGCCGTCATTAGCACTCAAAGGGTTAATCGATAAATCATTTTTCCCTATATTTAAAATAAAATCCACATACTGAGTGTTATAAATTATAAATATAAAACTTCAGACTAAAACTTTACAAATTTACATTAACAGAACTGTTGGTCCAATTTTTTTAAGCAGCAGAACACATTTTTTATAATTAAGCAAAACAAATTCCCAAACAGTTTGAAAAGAGAACTAGTAAGAGGTAGACTATCAATGTTTATAACATTCTGTTATTCACTCTTTCAGAAACTTTGCATTGAAATGCAAACGTGTCAACATGTCCACATGCTCCTGGCTGAGGCTGGCATACTTTTTTTGCAAGCTATTTTGCCTGCAGCAGAGGAGAGGCGCTCAGATGGTGTTGAGGTGCCTGAGATGCATAAGTAGGGTTTTGCCAATTTCACCAAGGTGGGCTATTTATCTTTGTTAGCTCTCCACCAATGCAAGGGGCCTCTTAAATTAAGCCTGGACTTCATTCTGACATAAAAATATCTTGAATATCTATATGCAATGGTAAACAACCAGCTATGTTAGGGGAAAGAATATCTAGTCCACTCTTAAAATAACAGATATATAGTTACATTTGAATTGGTTGAATTTGGTACATATTCCAATTAATTAAAAATATAAAAAAAAAAAAAAAAAAAAAAGAGTCAAAAGGGCTAAACAATGGAGCTTAAGACCACTGCTCCATAACTGGTCCGCTGCCTCTGAGGCTGCGGTAGGCAATCTGCCCGATCCTATACGATCGGGCGGATTAACACCCCCTGCTAGCAGCCGAATGGGCGTGAATCTGCAGGGGGCGGCATTGCACAAGCAGTTCTGGTGAACTGCTTGTGCAATGTTAAATACTGACAGCGTATGCTGTCGGCATTCAGCGGTTGTCTGTCGGACATGAAACGCTACAGCGTATCATGTCGGACAGACATTGATAAATTGGCCCCAATATATCCGTAACAGGACACAGCCTTACACATTTATCTAAAGAGTATATATAATCAGCAATAGCAAGCAATCATCAAAAAAATTGTGCAAACAGGTAATAGTGGCATTAATTCATATAACAAGTGCCATCAATCTAGGGCTAGGTGTAAATATTAAGCTCGGCACTATATCATACAAAGCATAGTCCCAAATCACCTGATTTAATATAAACAATCCAAATGATGACTCCTATTATTTCTGGGTTGCAGATAAGACAGGAGTAGTTGTAAACTTAAAAAGAAACTTATACTGTCCTGAAAAAGTGAAAAGTAAAATGTCTGTAGATGTCCTTTAGGTTAAGGGCATAACCATAAAACAAAATACCATGTGCAGTAGCTCACAGACCAACTAATTGATTATGAGATTCGTTGGCAACTATTTTCATAATCGATTATGCCGATTAGTTGTTGCAGCTCTAGACTAAAGTTAATGTTTAATTCTGTGCCCTAGGTCCAATAGGATCTCTTAGATCTGCGGTACTGATAAGATTCAAAACAAAGCTAAGTTATCACTACGCAACAGTAAAATGGATACGTATAATGGCATGACCTTAGCAGAGTGATGTTACAATACCTTATTACCTATACTATCAGATCGCCAGTGGGAGGGATTAGAGTTCTGGTCAATTGTATCTAAAGCCAGCTAAATGATTTAGCAACTGAATTCTTTCAAATAATGAGTACAGACAGAATCCGAAGTATGATAGGCAACATATAGTTCAGCTTGAAGAAAGACTGCAAATTGTTTAATTCCCTATAACCAATCCTAAGGTACATAAGTATTCGGATATTATGCAATCATATGAGGCAGACATAATACATCTAATATCACTCTGAAACAGGTAGGTACAGGGTATTTTAATGTGACATTTATACACTAGACTTCACTTACTACTGGAACACTAAGAATTTTGCTGCAGGGTATTGGGCCCATACCCATGTGGCAAACTAATATGCTACGGAGTACCTCTATGACAATGCCTAAGTTCTTTAGAATACATAATGGGGACTATTCATAGATTGCTTCTTTTACTCTATAGTTAATATACTTATAACCGAAAAGTCCATTTTATCTGTCTATTCACTTTACCGTACTGTCTTATAACTCCTAGGAATGCCGTCTAGTGGTAGCAACTCTCCCTCATATATCCATCTAAAATGAGTAAATATGTTTGTACACACTCAGTACAGAATCCACAATTAATCTTCATAATAATCCAATCTCTGAATATCACTCATATACCTTTACTTCATATTTATAGAAAATTATTAAAGTTGCTATTTTTATAGCTGTACATAGGGTAGAGCAGAGATTATCCCTAGTTCTATACATCCTAACATATAGTTGGGAACACTAGACAATATTCTCTTTACTTACTAGGTGATATCATCACTTATCTAACTCTCCAACATGTTATACTGATCAAAGCTAGGTTCAGTTTTAAGTCCAATGAGATTTTTTTAGCTCAGCTCTACTGCTTAAGTTTTACATGCATTAGCAGTTAAATTACTAAGCTGATGTTAAATACGAATAGCAAATAAACATAATCAATAGTTATAATACTACTTCAAAAACTGCAAGGGGTACGAATTTTCATACTTCAACATATTTAATAGGGCAATAACCTCTATGGAAGTCATACTCTGTATTTATGTTATCTCATAATGTTTGTACATTTTACTATTTGACAAGCCTGAAAAATGTACTTTGTTTATTGACTGTTATTCTTTAAAAAAATAAATAAAAAAAAGTTGGTTTATTATCTACATTAGCTATTTGCTAATGGACCCGACAGGTACAGTTTGCACTTCACTCCTTGCATGGTACCAAAACCAATCTAGATTAGATTTCATACAGCTGATTATTTTCTGTGGGCAGGTTTAATGAATTGTACAAGATAGATATCTTCTGTATTACTTACCTAAATGCAACGCCTCTTGATATCGTTTGGTATCAAAGTACAGTGATACAAGTCGTGCCTAAAAAAAAAAAGTTAGAATTACAAAGGATTAATATGAAGACTCAGTTTAGAAGAGGAATCAAGTAATGTGTGTAATAAGTGTAGGATTAATCTTATTGCAGAATAAGGTGACCTAACAGTGACAAGTAGGAGAAAAGTGACATTAAACTGCTTAGCAAAACTAGATCTGTTCAAAGTTATTTTCTTATTTTAAACTACTTACTAGTTGGTTATGCTTCCCATCATTACACTGGGCACCATTATCTTAAAAGGGACATTACAGTCAAGATTAAAACATTCATGATTCAGATAGGACATGCAGTTAACCCCTCCCTCCAAAACAAACTAAAATGTACTTCCATTATTAATTTGTGTTATCTTTTCATATGCGCGCTGAGGCGTCAACTCCCACTGAGAATGTCTTTAATTGGCTGATGGCCGTCACATGATACAGTAGGCAAGAAAATAGAAGCAATTTGAAAGTTCTCAAAAAATAAATAAAAATCACTGCTAATTTGAAATTCAGAGAAAGTGCATTGGTGTCTTTTTATTGTGCATTTATGGGCTATTGTATTTAAAGGTCCTTTAAGCATTGTTGCACAGTTACAATGAAGATGATGGATTTTTGATAGATGTATTGTGCACAATACAGTGTGAGAGCTTAACATTTCGGCCAGCAACATCACTGATCTGTGAATGCTCACCACTTCTGTCACAGGGTGCAATAATACATGAGCTGATGTATATATTTTCTGAAAATTAATATATGTATGTACTGCACTTTTTAGGATTGAATAATTGTCAAATACACCATGAAGGAAATAGCACTTATAAAAGAGCAGTAAAATATTTTTCTGAAAAAAAAAAAAAAAAATCAGTCAATCCAATTTTCCCTTACCCTTGTATCATGTGACAGCCATCAGCCAACCACAAAATGAATATACAGGGAGTGCAGAATTATTAGGCAAGTTGTATTTTTAAGGATTAATTTTATTATTGAACAACCACCATGTTCTCAATGAACTGAAAAAACTAATTAATATCAAAGCTGAATAGTTTTGGAAGTAGTTTTTAGTTATAGCTATTTTAGGGGGATATCTGTGTGTGCAGGTGACTATTACTGTGCATAATTATTAGGCAACTTAACAAAAAACAAATATATACCCATTTCAATTAATTATTTTTACCAGTGAAACCAATATAACATCTCAACATTCACAAATATACATTTCTGACATTCAAAAACAAAACAAAAACAAATTAGTGACCAATATAGCCACCTTTCTTTGCAAGGACACTCAAAAGCCTGCCATCCATGGATTCTGTCAGTGTTTTGATCTGTTCACCATCAACATTGCGTGCAGCAGCAACCACAGCCTCCCAGACACTGTTCAGAGAGGTGTACTGTTTTCCCTCCTTGTAAATCTCACATTCGATGATGGACCACAGGTTCTCAATGGGGTTCAGATCAGGTGAACAAGGAGGCCATGTTATTAGATTTTCTTCTTTTATACCCTTTCTTGCCAGCCACGCTGTGGAGTACTTGGACGCGTGTGATGGAGCATTGTCCTGCATGAAAATCATGTTTTTCTTGAAGGATTAAGACTTCTTCCTGTACCACTGCTTGAAGAAGGTGTCTTCCAGAAACTGGCAGTAGGACTGGGAGTTGAGATTGACTCCATCCTCAACCCGAAAAGGCCCCACAAGCCCACTTGCTGGCGTCTGAGTCGGACTGGAGCTCTCTGCCCTTTACCAACCCAGCCACGGGCCCATCCATCTGGCCCATCAAGACTCACTCTCATTTCATCAGTCCATAAAACCTTAGAAAAATCAGTCTTGAGATATTTCTTGGCCCAGTCTTGACGTTTCAGCTTGTGTGTCTTGTTCAGTGGTGGTCGTCTTTCAGCCTTTCTTACCTTGGCCATGTCTCTGAGTATTGCACACCTTGTGCTTTTGGGCACTCCAGTGATGTTGCAGCTCTGAAATATGGCCAAACTGGTGGCAAGTGGCATCTTGGCAGCTGCACGCTTGACTTTTCTCAGTTCATGGGCAGTTATTTTGCGCCTTGGTTTTTCCACACGCTTCTTGCGACCCTGTTGACTATTTTGAATGAAACGCTTGATTGTTCGATGATCACGCTTCAGAAGCTTTGCAATTTTAAGAGTGCTGCATCCCTCTGCAAGATATCTCACTATTTTTGACTTTTCTGAGCTTGTCAAGTCCTTCTTTTGACCCATTTTGCCAAAGGAAAGGAAGTTGCCTAATAATTATGCACACCTGATATAGGGTGTTGATGTCATTAGACCACACCCCTTCTCATTACAGAGATGCACATCACCTAATATGCTTAATTGGTAGTAGGCTTTCGAGCCTATACAGCTTGGAGTAAGACAACATGCATAAAGAGGATGATGTGGTCAAAATACTCATTTGCCTAATAATTCTGCACTCCCTGTATGTATATAATGCACTATTTAGGAGCTGGAGCCTCACATAGTGTGCATATAAAAATGTGAATGTTTTGATAATGTTGTTGAGACTTTTTTTTCGAATTGCATGCTTTATCTGAATCATTAAACTTTAGTGGCCCTTTAAACACCTTGTCTGTAAAAGTTTTGTAACACACTCCCTTAGAGAGGCCAAATAAATTTGTGTAACGTATGTTTTCAAAACGCTGCTAATTACCTAAACCAGATGTTTGTAGGTTCTAGATACAAAAGCAAGAGGTGTTTAATGTCCTTCAGTTTGTTAAATTGTCTGTCCAACTGAGAAACAAACCGACCAAATGATAGCAATATTTACTGGATTAAATAAAGCAAAGTGACCTAAAGACATGTTTAACTTGAAAAGTATCAGGAACCTACAACAGAGTTTACTTTGTGTGCTACAACTTAACTGTTACATAGTGCTAATTAACAACCTTTTAAAGTTCAGATGTATTTTTTTTTTTTTTTTAATTGAGGTAAACATATGAAAAAATTTAAGATCCAGTTAATGATAAAATATATATATATATATATATATATATATATATATATATATATATACATACATATACATACACACACACACACACACTATGTAAGGCTTATTTTCTGTTATTCCCTCTAACTTTTAATAAGTAAACTAGTATCCCCAATCTGCTAAAACTGAGGTTTTTGTCTTGTAATGTCAGTATGGCTGACTGATCCCTGAAATGACAATCGAGCACTGCTGCTCCGTATAACTAACAACATTACAACTAAGATACCTCCAGTGCTTGGCGTAGGAAGGTTCTTTTCTCAGCTTTGGCCCATTCAATGCATTCTAGGCAGAGCTCCACCTGCAAGACAGAAACACAAATAGTATAAAACAGCAATAGTTACCGCTCTATAAACTCAGCACAAAAGCAGTGAGCAATAATAATTATAGTTAAAGGGACATGAAACCCATAAATTTTCTTTCATGATTCGGATAGATGATGCAATTTTAAACAACTTTACAATTTACTTCTATTATTTAATTTGCTTCCTTCTCATTATCCTTTGCTGAATGATTTATCTAGGCAAGCTCAGCAGCAGCAAATAACCTAGGTTCTCTCTGCTGATTGGTGGAGATTATATATATATATATATATATATATATATATATATATATATATATATATATATATACACACACATATATATATATATATATATATATATATATATATATATATATATATATATATACACACACACATATATATATATACACATATATATATATATATATATATATATATATATATATATATATATACACACACACATTGTCATTGGCTCACCCATATGTTTAGATAGAAACCAGTAGTGCATTGCTGCTCCTTCAACAAATGATACAAAGAGAATTAAACAAATTAGATAATAGAAGTAAATTAGAAAGTTGTTTAAAATTGTATTCTCTATCTAAATCATGAAAGAATTTTTTTGGGGTTTCATGTCCCTTTAACAAAACTGTATTTAACAATGGAAAAAATAAACCTAGACAAAAAGTGAAATATGTTTGCACATCAACTGGAGGCTGCAGAGAACAGTCTCACCTCCTGACCAGTTGCTGCTTCCATATCAAGAAACAAATCCAGAAGAGAGCGCACAAGTCTGGCTGCTTTGGCTTTGCTGATAGAATTCAGGAAGGGTCGGACATATTTTAAGAGTCCCCCAAGTTCTGTGGGAAAAAAAACAAAGTGGATGCATGACAAACGGAAAGCAGAGAGTGGTACAAAAGGAAGAGATGATGCTGCAATACTTCCTTGTTATTGAATACATAAGCTTGTATTTCCATGCAAAAAGTAAATACAGGTACAAATCCCGAATTCCAAAATTCAAACATTTATATATAAATGTACTTTTTCCCCCGACTGTAAGTCAAATCTTCTCTGCCTGTATCTTTGGTTTGATTTTTGTGTTTTAAAATGCAATTATTAGTCTATATTGCTGATTACAGTGATGTACTATCTTTCTAAGGGTACTACTTAAACAAAATAATTAAAAATAATATAAAAACTACCTTTAGGTTACATGTATAAGCTGCATTATGACAAGTAAATGTTGCCTAAATGACACAAGATATTGTTGTTTACACTTGGTACCATCCCCTCTCCAAACTGTTCCATTTTACAGAAGCAAGTACTTCTAATCCAAACCTTTCCTGGTCCCAAGCAGTTTGGATAAAGTGTTTTGTACCTGTACTGCCTCAGTCTCTCTACTTTGTAGTTTATCTTCAGCATTCATTATAGAAATAGTTATGCACAGACCATCAGAGTGCAGAGGTCAACTCACCTTCCTGCACTCTGTAAAACATTTTCTTCATTGCATCAGATATCTAGGACAGGGTTGTATACCATTTCTCAAGGGATGGAAACACATTGGATTTGCTTAGGATATGCACAGTATGAGCAAACTTACATTTTAGCTCCTGAATGACACTCTGTTAACATGTTGAGGAACGAAACTATTGTTTTAAAAAGGTACAGTAAACAACTTGTCATTACAAGACATGTCTGTTGTATTGCTCTAGGATAACATTAGAAAAGTCTAAATATAGTAAAAGAAACATCTTGTTTGCTGAATTCCTATTTCAACAACCAAACTCCGCCCACCATATGCCTTGTTTGGAGGAACAAATCCAGCCTTTACTTTGCAAACAACATGGCTAACCAGTCATATTGCTAACATAAAGTTCATCGCCCTGCACTTGTTATCTGTTAAATCCAATAAAAGAAAGATTTAGAGCAGGGTTAGCCTTGAGAAGTCAGTGGGGTGAATTTAAAGTTCAGAAAATTGGAAAAGCCACAGAGCTAAATCATATAAAAAGGGGACAAAATAAATAATGAAAGTATAACGCAAAGTTAAATTACTGTTTATAACTAGGTATTTTAGATGAAAACATCAAGGTGTTTACTGTGCCCTTAATCTAGAATTGTGGCATCAGTGCAGGTTTTTAATTTGACTCCTATTGTAGTTATTGTTGCTTTTATTCTATGTTTAATACTGTTATTTTGTGAGGTGTGCTTCACTGCACACCAAAATTTTAGCAATGCTGCTTATCTACATAGACAGAATAGTGTGACATTTTAGTATTACACAGAGCAGAGAGAAAACAAAATGACATTTGACTCTTCTGCACCTAGAAAAACTAAGATTGGGAAATTATATTTACAGTAACAAAGCAAATGAGAAACGTATTTGACCAGCAATAGTGCTGAATTGAGTAGACATGCAGGAAATTCCCCCTCAGATAGATTTCAGCAACAAAACATATATAAATTAAATGGACAATAAAGTCAAAATGTCATGATTTGGATAGAGCATGCAGTTTTAAACAACTTTCTAATTTACTTCTGTTATCAACTTTGTTCTCTTGGTGTCTTTTATTGAAGAGTAAAACTAGGTAGGCTCATAAGGATACACTCTAGCTGTTGAATATTATGTGATCGATGGCAGCTGCCAAACTCTACTTATATTTTGAAGGTGGCTTTTGCATTTTTAGTACTGTACAAATGTATGTATATAAATATTAGTTTATGTTTACTATTAAAATAGAAATAGTGTGATCATATTGCCACTTTTATTCACAGCAGTTTTATTTAAATCACTGAATGCTGATAATTCATATATACAGTAATGAAAACAGATTTTTTTTTAATTTTTATAAGAACACTGCTCGCATCTAATTCCCAAGTTACCTGCAGCTTGTCCCGTCTTGGCCAGAAGCCCGCCCAGCTCCATGATACTCTGCTCCTTGACTCGCAAGGCCTCCTCATCGCTTTCTTGGATGTCTCGCTTCACTGAAAGTACAGTATACAGCTTTAACGATCTCTAATCACTGAAGTGTTGGAAACTTCCACTGCACTGGGGAAATTTACAAACTTGTAGAACTATTATATATTTTTATCAGATATTCAGTAACCAAGGAAATGCACTACTGACTGTTTAATGTTGACTGATGTTCTAAAACCATCTACAGACTGGAGAATACATTTTCCATCAATTCCTATAAACTACAGAGTATCCACATGATGTCATCTATGCACTGACTTTCTATAATTTTCTTCTACATTTCTTTAGAATGCACAGGTTTTATAACATATAGACTACAGTGTATCTACTTACTAATAAATTTAAAATATACTATATATTTGTTATATTTATATTATTTCAGTTTAGAAAACATTGCACTAAACCGTAATCTCTAAAATGTAGCATTTCTAATTTACCCCTTAGCTTTATTTAGTTTGACTCACCTTTATTATATTAAGTATTTACACAGTGAGAACATGTAATTTTCAGATGTGTATGTTTTTACAGCTTCTACTGGCTTCAGAGTATATAGACAGCTCTTATGTTCTAACATATTTTTAAACAGAGGATACGTGTAGACCCACTTAAAGACTGTAAACGAACCCACCTCGCAAACAAAGCAGAATGACTAATGCCTGTTACTGTATGCTACATGGTGCCTGTGCTGCCTATACTAGACACTGCAGACTCTCTATACTTTGAGTTACAGAAAGTCTAGACAGATGCAGACAGGTTGCAGGATGTATAATCTCTCACCTATAGACTGCAGTATGTCTATACTCGCCGCACGGTCCGTCCCCACCATTTCTTGTGCTCTCTGAAACTCAATTACTGCCGCAGCCGCCATCTTGCTCAGTCCCTGCACCCTGACACAGCGCTTCCGGCCGGAAGTGGAAGCACCGGAAGCTTCATCGTCAGTCTCAGGGTCAGCCTCATAGCATGCTGGATAGTGTTGTTCTTTGGATTTATTAGTGGAGTCCTAAAAGTTGTTGCGTCACGTGTAATGTAATCTGGGATTGATGACAAGAGAGACGCGTAGGACGCAGAGCAATCGTTTAAATTAATACAAATGTTAAATGGTGAAAATGTTATAAGTGTATTTCGTGTTAGTTAATACTGATTATTTTATATTTAATATATTTGCAAAAACACAAGCTTATTAGTTAAAACACGTAAGAATTGATTTGTAACATTGCAATATAGGCCTAGATTACAAGTGGAGAGATACATTTTTATCTATAGTGAGCACTAAATGTGCTCAAGGTAAAAAATTCTGAGTTAGTTTAGTGGAGTGCAAAATATCGCTTTCTCGAAAGCGATATCTGCGATCCACATGGGCCTTGTCCGGTAAGCGCTCAGAGCCAGCGCCGGGCACATCTGCTCCAGCGATGATGTGGCGCTAGGAGACGTCACAAGTAAGGGAGCTTAGAAAAAACGTTCGTATGCGCAAAGGGATCTGCTGCACAATAACGGAGTACACAGATATAATTCATATGTGAGACGCTTCTATTTGCATGCAATATTTCTAATACCTTTTAAGTATTAGAAATATTGCATGCAAATAGAAACGTCTCAAATATGAATTATTTATGTGTACTCCATTATTGTGCAGCAGATCCCTTTGCACATGCGAACGTTTATTATAAGCTCACTTACTTGTGAAATTATTAAATTTACAACATATATATGTATATATATATATATTATTGTAAACATGGCAGCCTCTACAAGCAACGTGTGTGTGTGTGTATATATATATATGTTATTATTATCGGGTATTTGTAGAGCACCAACAGATTCCGCAGCGCTATAAACAAATGCGGAGTACAACAAAACAATTATAGGGATCAAATGGGTAGAGGGTCCTGCCAAGAGTTGCACTGTTGTAGTCAGCTTTTAAAGGGACAGTATACACTCATTTTCATATAACTGCATGTAATAGACACTACTATAAAGAATAAGATGCACAGATACTGATATAAAAATCCAGTATAAATCTGCTTAAAAACTTACTTAGAGGGGGGCGTGTCTGAACAGTGATCGGAACCGGTCACACTTTCCTGAGCTCCAGCGGAATCTCTTTAAAATCCGCCGATTTCAAGAGTAATTTCACAGCAAAATCTTCAAATCAGATCCAACTATTAACCCACTATATTGTGGAGCTCTAATCAACTTGTGCAAGCTGTATTTGTGAAGCCGTAGTAAGGAATCAGACAACAGAGGCCTGGTGCGGCGGCACCTTCCAGGCGACGCTACCCCCCTCGGAACTCCGAGGTTCTCAGCTGCAGCTGGACACACAAATATATTTACAGGGATCTACAGGCCACTATCTTTAAACCCAGAGAGATATCAAGGACAAGAAAGAACCTACAGCTACCCATCATCACCAAACATAAACAGAAACGCCACGACGTATAGTGTCTAAAATGGCCGACAAGGAGGAAACTGATTTCCAAGACATTTTCAATAACGAACATTGGCGCAGATTTGAAGCACTCTGCTTGCACCTCATAGAAAAAGCTCCACAGGATCTGCTGCTAAGTAGTTGTGCCTCTGCGACTCTTACACCTCTAGATGAGATTCAGCAGCAGGAAGAAAAAAGAGAAAGTATCGCTACTTCATCCGGTGACTTACAGTATAGCTTGGAGGCTCCAAAGATACTGAAAATCAAGCAAGTCATAGCCTCCGAGGATATAGGATCTCCAACACCAACTATGCCGGCATTACATGACACAGAGAGCAAACCTCAGCGAGCAACAAAACACTGCTCACAAGCCGTGGCCCTGGGGGGTTACGGGGGGGACCCCTTGGACGCCGGGGCTGAAGAGTCCATGCTGCGTGGGTCTGCTGATTTGCCCGATGGCTACAGTCTCTGTAGTCTACCACCGGAGACCTATGGAATGATACTCAAGTATTTTAACCCACCAGATACTATCTGTAAACTGAACACAATATACTTGGCGGGACTCCCACTGCTTTGGAATCCGTACATCAAAGATATTTTACAACATCACCAGACCTCCTTAGCTCATCTTTTCTGGCAAACAAAGGCATGGGGATAAAAGACTTCAGGACTCATGCTGTAGATCACAAACGGCAACTGAAATTGGGTTTGGAAGCCGTTGCCGTTATCCCAATCTTACAGTTCTAACTTTGTTGGTGAATATAATGTACCCGTTTTAGCATTAAATTGTAATAGATCATAGTCACTGTTCCCTAGATGTTTATAAAATATAGCCCACTTAGGTATCTTCAAATCCATATGCAAGACAAGTAGTAATGGATTCAATTGCATAGCACAGAGTGCAGATTTACCTTTTTGACCTAATGCATTAGTTGCCAAGCTTTATTCTGACCTAAGATCTAAACTGCTAATATGGACTGATTAATGTTGTTACTTTAAAATGTAATATATTGTATTCTTGGATTGCTTAAATTGCTTAAAGTTTATAGTCTATATGTTCTGGGCTAAACAGCACACTAGCGCATAGATGAACATATTGATTGGGAAAATGGAGACACACACACCTGATGCCTTTATACTAATATACTTAGGCGCCCCTCACACACACAGGTCGAAGTGCCTCACTCTTTATAATTTTATACTAGCAGGGTTTACTTGACGTATCTTTTAGGATTCATACAGTCTTGTTTTTGGATCTGGCGGCTTACGGCCGGAGCTGCTGTGAAAAGGACAGGCCTGATATACTAGAGACTCAGCCCTACACCTGGAAGTATTTAGTACATATTTCTGTCGGGATAAACCCTCGCGTTTAATCAAGTGCTATTTAAGACAATAGAACCTATAAAGCGCTACATGCAATATAGTCTATCTCCTGAAAAGGCGACCTAATTATTAGAAGTCCCAGCTCTAGGGATCATTTCCTGTACTCCAGTCAACCTTACAGCTTAGCGGTATGGGGACTATAGCTACCAAGCATCTATTTTCTAACACCTATTAAATACATTTTCAATAGACAGTCAGTGGCATGTAGAATTGTTGAACATATCGTGTAGGTGTCTAGCTGCAGCTCTTGCATTGTTATCATTAAGTCTGATAATCGACATATATTTAGAACAATGCATTTTTTGTTTTTTTTTTGTTATGTTTATTTTTCTATAACACCCCAGGTATCTACAACGAGTTTATATTTCTGGTCCAAGAGTGACCAATTCTGTTATTAGTTGGGGGGGAAAAAAAGGAGAACTTTATTATTTTTGTGGGTATGTAACAGAGTTAATATACTGCTGTAAAATGTCTCGGGTACCTGCAATGTTTATTTGTATGTATTGCTTTATGTTCTCAATAAAAATTAAAAAAAAAAAAAAAAAAAAAAACTTACTTAGAAGCTGTCAGTTTAGCTCTGTTGAAAAGGCAGTTGGAAAGCCCACTGCAAGTGGAAAATAAGACACTCCCCCCCCCCCTTCTTTTCCATATGAAAAGACCCTTTACACAAACAGGAGCAAGCTGGAGAAGGTAGCTGACGGTATTCACATAAAACTTTGGGGCTTGGTTAGGAGTCTGAAAATCAAAGCAATGTTATTTAAAAATAAGCAAAACTATACATATACATTTATTTTAAAAAAAAACTTTATGGGCTATATAAATAGATCATCTACAAAACATTTATGCAAAGAAAAAATGAGTGTATAATGTCCCTTTAAGAAGGTGATCTACAAACAGCTGGACAGTATGTATATATATATATATATATATATATATGCAGATACACACACACTTATACATACAGATACTACATGTGTAAGTGTATACTATGACGTGTGTGTGTATCTGCATGTATAAGTGTAAGCTATGTAGTGTGTAACAAAAGAAGATTCAGGAGTCCCAAATGTAAAAAGTGATCCAACAGACTTTATTGTGAAAAAATAAAAATAAATAGTGACACCAGCACCAGTAACAGAGAAACAGCTGGTCCTACTAGTTTCGGCTAGTTGCCGTAATCTAAGACCTTCTGTGTACTACAACAAGGAAAATTTAAAAGTAGTGCTCTGCACAGTTATTGGCTTCTGGGGATACAATAATTACCTCCCACTTAACCCTTGATTTGACAGATAGAATTTGGGGTATTACAAACAAAAACAATATTATTATTAATAGACAATTTGGTTGACATGTTAAAGGTACATTACATCAATGCATATATGTATATATTCTTATTTACAGAATGCAGAAATATGCAGGTTGCAATAATAGAAGAGGACATACAGTAATAAATGAAAACATACACATTTTTTTCTCTCAGAGTAACAAATGCATAAACACTGACAAAAGCAGGCAGATAGATATACTCTAATTAGACTTATACCTAGATAAACAGTGGTAGATACAAAATGTAAGCAAGCAAATGTGAAACATCAAAAGTCCCCTAATAAACCAATCACGAATAGGGCTCAACAACAATAGGTGGGGAATATCTCATTCTCCATTATTATCTATTGTGTGGAAACTATAATTTGATTTGACTAGCTTTAGAAAATATGCTTATAAGTATGGCTACAAGTTTATCAGAGCAAAGTATTTAATTAAAACTGTATATTTGGAGTGAACAAGAAGAGTGCACTTAGCAAACCAAAACCAAAAGAGGTCTGGTACTAGATAAAGTATTATATGGAGAGCAAAAAAGATACCAAATAAGATACCAAATACTATATATTTGAGGTATATATATGATAGTCAGCTAGTAGTACTGGAATGAATATGGCGGCACTGGTGCTGACCAAAAGGTTCAGCACCAGTGGTTGATTAAAGGGCCACTGTAAGTAAATATTTTCTATGCCTGTTACTAACTAACTACCCCAAATACGCTTTTTATCAATAGCATTTCATTAACATATCTCTACCGTATATCAGAAATCTTGTCTGCAAATTTAATTGTTTTCCAAACCCACCCCGTGGGTATCCTTTGCTCTGTACCAATCCATTTACAATACCTAGGTTTCAAAATGGCGCTTTAAACACAAAGTTATTGGTTTAAGTATTTTGAACATGCAGTGCTGAAAATAGTGGGCAGGATAACGTGACATCATCGGCGAATAAAAGATATAACTTTTAGAACGTTATGAAACTTCGTTTTGGAGAAAATATAGGTCAGTAGGTTATAATTAATGTTTATTAACTTTAATATGTTAGTTGTTTAGCTTAAAAATTATAACAGAAAGTAATCCTTTAAATCAAACTCCGAATTGAAGCCATTAGGAGTCTGAGTACGGAGTTTAAATATCCAAAATGCCTCTTGGCGTGCTAAAATAGCATCTTTATCTCCCCCTCTAGACGGTCTCCTAATGGCTTCAATCGCCCGCCATTTAAAAGATCTAACATCTCCACAGTGAATTTCAATGAAATGCCTGGCTAGCTCAGAACAGGTTTTTTCATTTTTTATATAGCCTAAGTGTTCACGCACTCTTGTGCGGACATCTCTGGATGTCATACCAATATATTGCAAATGGTGAATATTACATTCAATCAGATAGACTACATAACTAGTAGAGCATTTGATACACCCTTTTGTCTCATATGTCTGGTTCGTGACACATGAATAGAAAGTTTTACCTTCTGTAATGAAGTCACAGGCCTTACACCTTGAGACTCCACATTTATAGGTACTATTCACAGAGAGCCAAGTAGTTGCTTTAGCATCCTGTGGTAGTTGACTTGGGGACAAGATATTTCCTAGAGTAAGGTTTCTAGAATAGACACATTTGAAACCCTTTTCCACTACTGGTTTGAGTTGTTTATCCCCGTATAGAATGGGAAAATATTTCTTTAAAATATTGCAGATTTCATAAAATTCTGACGAATATTTGGTTATGAAATGTGTGCGTTTATCAGGTGTTTTATTAGTTTTAGATTGGATGTGTTAGGAGCGCCTAATAAAAGGCCAGGTCTAAATTGGGAGTACTGACTAAAAATACTTGGAATACACAATTAGAAAATCCTTAAATTTCACAATTTAACAAATTTAATATCACATATAATAACAGATGATCACAGATTTAAAAAAGCATAAAAGTACATGGATCCATAGTACTTAATAAAAACGATCTAACAGTGGCAATAATAAAATGATGCGATTATAACAATAATAATGATAAAAAGGACAAAAATATGATGATATAAAAGAATAAAAACAATGGGACAATACACGTGTATTAGCTCCTGGGGTTCAGGGCATATATACAAGATGAAGGATAATTAATGAGTGCGACGTCTAGTGATATTCAAATGGTGTTGTAAATATAATAAACAGTTGAAAATATATAAAAATATGAATATAAACCAAAAATATATATATTAAAAGTCCTGTGAAAAAATTATATATGTGTTGAAAGTCCAGTGAAAAAATATATATTTTAAGACCAGTGAAAAAACATAATTTATGTAAGAACTTACCTGATAAATTCATTTCTTTCATATTAGAAAGAGTCCATGAGCTAGTGACGTATGGGATATACATTCCTACCAGGAGGGGCAAAGTTTCCCAAACCTCAAAATGCCTATAAATACACCCCTCACCACACCCACAAATCAGTTTAATGAATAGCCAAGAAGTGGGGTGATAAGAAAAAAGTGCGAAGCATAAATATAAGGAATTGGAATAATTGTGCTTTATACAAAAAAATCATAACCACCACAAAAAAGGGTGGGCCTCATGGACTCTTGTTAATATGAAAGAAATGAATTTATCAGGTAAGTTCTTACATAAATTATGTTTTCTTTCATGTAATTAGCAAGAGTCCATGAGCTAGTGACGTATGGGATAATGACTACCCAAGATGTGGATCTTCCACGCAAGAGTCACTAGAGAGGGAGGGATAAAATAAAGACAGCCAATTCCGCTGAAAAAAATCCACACCCAAAAATAAAGTTTAAATCTTATAAAGAAAAAAAACTGAAAATATAAGCAGAAGATTCAAACTGAAACAGCTGCCTGAAGTACTTTTCTACCAAAAACAGCTTCAGAAGAAGAAAACACATCAAAATGGTAGAATTTAGTAAAAGTATGCAAAGAAGACCAAGTTGCTGCTTTGCAAATCTGATCAACCGAAGCTTCATTCCTAAACGCCCAGGAAGTAGAAACTGACCTAGTAGAATGAGCTGTAATCCTTTGAGGCAGAGTTTTACCCGACTCGACATAAGCATGATGAATTAAAGATTTCAACCAAGATGCCAAAGAAATGGCAGAGGCCTTCTGACCTTTCCTAGAACCGGAAAAGATAACAAATAGACTAGAAGTCTTTTGGAAATTCTTAGTAGCTTCAACATAATATTTCAAAGCTCTAACTACATCCAAAGAATGCAATGATTTCTCCTTAGAATTCTTAGGATTAGGACATAATGAAGGAACCACAATTTCTCTACTAATGTTGTTAGAATTCACAACCTTAGGTAAAAATTTAAAAGAAGTTCGCAACACCGCCTTATCCTGATGAAAAATCAGAAAAGGAGACTCACAATAAAGAGCAGATAATTCAGAAACTCTTCTGGCAGAAGAGATGGCCAAAAGGAACAAAACTTTCCAAGAAAGTAATTTAATGTCCAAATAAGGAAATACCACAATACCCTGTTCTCTGATTACAGACAGCTGTTGCTAGGCCAAACGGTATAGCCACAAACTGGTAATGCTTGTCTAGGAAAGAGAATCTCAGAAACTGATAGTGATCTGGATGAATCGGAATATGCAGATATGCATCCTGTAAATCTATTGTAGACATATAATGCCCTTGCTGAACAAAAGGCAGGATAGTCCTTACAGTTACCATTTTGAATGTTGGTATCCTTACATAACAATTCAATATTTTTAGATCCAGAACTGGTCTGAAGGAATTCTCCTTCTTTGGTACAATGAAGAGATTTGAATAAAACCCCAGCCCCTGTTCCAGAACTGGAACTGGCATAATTACTCCAGCCAACTCTAGATCTGAAACACATTTCAGAAATGCTCGAGCCTTCGCTGGGTTTACTGGGACACGGGAAAGAAAAAATCTCTTTGCAGGAGGCCTTATCTTGAAGCCAATTCTGTACCCTTCTGAAACAATGTTCTGAATCCAAAGAATGTGAATGGAATTGATCCAAATTTCTTTGAAAAAACATAATCTGCCCCCTACCAGCTGAGCTGGAATGAGGGCCGCACCTTCATGTGGACTTGGGAGCTGGCTTTGGTTTTCTAAAAGGCTTGGATTTATTCCAGACTGGAGATGGTTTCCAAACTGATGCCGCTCCTGAGGATGAAGGATCAGGCTTTTGTTCCTTGTTGTGACGAAAGGAACGAAAACGATTATTAGACCTAAATTTACCTTTAGATTTTTTATCCTGTGGTAAAAAAGTTCCTTTCCCTCCAGTAACAGTTGAGATAATAGAATCCAACTGAGAACCAAATAATTTATTACCCTGGAAAGAAAGGGAAAGCAGAGTAGACTTAGAAGACATATCAGCATTCCAAGTTTTAAGCCATAAAGCTCTTCTAGCTAAAATAGCTAGAGACATATACCTGACATTAACTCTAATGATATCAAAGATGGCATCACAAATAAAATTATTAGCATGTTGAAGAAGATTAATAATGCTATGAGAATTATGATCTGTTACTTGTTGCGCTAAAGCTTCTAACCAAAAAGTTGAAGCTGCAGCAACATCCGCTAAAGATATAGCAGGTCTAAGAAGATTACCTGAACACAAGTAAGCTTTTCTTAGAAAGGATTCAATTTTCCTATCTAAAGGATCCTTAAAGGAAGTACTATCTGCCGTAGGAATAGTAGTACGCTTAGCAAGAGTAGAGACAGCCCCATCAACCTTAGGGATTTTGTCCCAAAACTCTAATCTGTCAGATGGCACAGGATATAATTGCTTAAAACGTTTAGAAGGAGTAAATGAATTACCCAAATTATCCCATTCCCTGGAAATTACTTCAGAAATAGCATCAGGGACAGGAAAAACTTCTGGAATAACTACAGGAGATTTAAAAACCTTATTTAAACGTTTAGATTTAGTATCAAGAGGACCAGAATCCTCTATTTCTAATGCAATTAGGACTTCTTTAAGTAAAGAACGAATAAATTCCATTTTAAATAAATATGAAGATTTATCAGCATCAACCTCTGAGACAGAATCCTCTGAACCAGAAGAACCATTATCAGAATCAGAATGATGATGTTCATTTAAAAATTCATCTGAAAAATTAGAAGTTTTAAAAGACTTTTTACGTTTACTAGAAGGAGGAATAACAGACATAGCCTTCTTAATGGATTTAGAAACAAAATCTCTTATGTTATCAGGAACACTCTGAGTATTAGATGTTGATGGAACAGCAACAGGTAATGTAACAGTACTAAAGGAAATATTATCTGCATTAACAAGTTTGTCATGACAATCAGTACAAACAACAGCTGGAGGAACAGATACCACAAGTTTACAGCAGATACACTTAGCTTTGGTAGATCCAGCACCAGGCAGCGATTTTCCAGAAGTATCTTCTGACTCAGTGTCAACGTGAGACATCTTGCAATATGTAATAGAAAAAACAACATATAAAGCAAAATTGATCAAATTCCTTAAATGACAGTTTCAGGAATGGGAAAAAATGCCAGTGAACAAGCTTCTAGCAACCAGAAGCAATAAATAATGAGACTTAAATAATGTGGAGACAATAATGACGCCCATATTTTTTTAGCGCCAAAAAAGACGCCCACATTATTTGGCGCCTAAATGCTTTTGGCGCCAAAAATGACGCCACATCCGGAACACCGACACTTTTGGCGCAAAAAAAGTAAAAAATGACGCAACTTCCGGCGACACGTATGACGCCGGAAACAGAAAAAAATTTTGCGCCAAAAAAGTCTGCACCAAGAATGACGCAATAAAATGAAGCATTTTCAGCCCACAGGGAAAAAAGTCAAATTTAAAGGTAAGAAAAAATTGATTTATTCATATGCATTATCCCAAATATGAAACTGACTGTCTGAAATAAGGAACGTTGAACATCCTGAGTCAAGGCAAATAAATGTTTGAATACATATATTTAGAACTTTATAAAAAAGTGCCCAACCATAGCTTAGAGTGTCACAGAAAATAAGACTTACTTACCCCAGGACACTCATCTACATGTTGTAGAAAGTCAAACCAGTACTGAAACGAAAATCAGTAGAGGTAATGGTATATATAAGAGTATATCGTCGATCTGAAAAGGGAGGTAAGAGATGAATCTCTACGACCGATAACAGAGAACCTATGAAATAGACCCCGTAGAAGGAGATCATTGAATTCAAATAGGCAATACTCTCCTCACATCCCTCTGACATTCACTGCACGCTGAGAGGAAAACCGGGCTCCAACCTGCTGCGGAGCGCATATCAACGTAGAATCTAGCACAAACTTACTTCACCACCTCCATAGGAGGCAAAGTTTGTAAAACTGATTTGTGGGTGTGGTGAGGGGTGTATTTATAGGCATTTTGAGGTTTGGGAAACATTGCCCCTCCTGGTAGGAATGTATATCCCATACGTCACTAGCTCATGGACTCTTGCTAATTACATGAAAGAAAAATATATATATAGTAGGACCAGTGAAAAAATATATGTTGAAAATCCAGTGGAAATAATATATAAAAAATGTAAGTTAATCAGAAAATCCTTGTGATCCAAATAACAATCCAAAAAATATAAGTTGATCCAAACAGATGATACTAATAAGTAGAAAGTGATCCAATAGTGAAAAAACTGTGATCGCTGGGTATCAAAAATATATGCAAATAAACTTCATATAATACAAAAAATCAACAGTTTTAGGAATAAAGCTCACCATATATGCCAACGCGTTTCGGCCCACCAATAGGGCCTTTTTCAAGATTGAAAAAGGCCCTATTGGTGGTCCGAAACGCGTTGGCATATATGGTGAGCTTTATTCCTAAAACTGTAAGTTTATTTTAAACAATACTGCTCTATGTTGTATTTCTTCTTTTTTCACAGGGATTGGATTCTTCTTTTTTCACAGGGATTGGATTTTTTGTATTATATGAAGTTTATTTGCATATATTTTTGATACCCAGCGATCACAGTTGATTGACTTTCTGATTGTACCACATTTTTGTTTTTGTTTTTAATATTGGATTTTTTCACTATTGGATCACTTCCTACTTATTAGTATCATCTATTTGGATCAACTTATATTTTTTGGATTGTTATTTGGATCACAAGGATTTTCTGATTAACTTACATTTTTTATATATTATTTCCACTGGATTTTCAACATATTTTTTCACTGGTCCTACTATATATATATTTTTTCACTGGTCAACACATATAGAATTTTTTCACAGGACTTTTAATAAATATATTTTTGGTTTATATTCATATTTTTATATATTTTCAACTGTTTATTATATTTACAACACCATTTGAATATCACTAGACGTCACACTCATTAATTATCCTTCATCTTGTATATATGCCCTGAACCCCAGGAGCTAATACACGTGTATTGTCCCATTGTTTTTATTCTTTTATATCATCATATTTTTATCATTATTATTGTTATAATCGCATCATTTTATTATTGCCACTGTTAGATCGTTTTTATTAAGTACTATGGATCCATGTACTTTTATGCTTTTTTAAATCTGTGATCATCTGTTATTATATATGATATTAAATTTGTTAAATTGTGAAATTTAAGGATGTTCTAATTGTGTATTCCAAGTATTTTTAGTCAGTACTCCCAATTTAGACCTGGCCTTTTATTAGGCGCTCCTAACACATCCAATCTATTTTGTCTTCCTTGGGTATCTAGAGACCCAATTGTTATAGGAGCTTTGGTCCTGGAAGTTAGCGCCATCGGACAGATCATATTTTAGCGTTTTATTAGTTTTACTCTGTAAGATGTCTTCTTTCAGTACTAGTGACTTCCTTCAAGACATTATTAACCAATGAATGGTTATAACCTCTCTCAAAAAATAAAGACGCCATTGCCCAATAACAGATGTGAGCAGTTCAGACAAATACAAGCTCGAGGCTTATTTACAAATAATAAACAAACGTGTAGTTTAACATTTATAAACAGATTTTCCAAGTTCCGGACATTAAAAACAGAAATTACGCATTTCAGAAATATTGCGTGGGAAATGTATCTTGCAATACGCATCTTTAAAAATTAGATTCTAATGGCACGCAATAGCACACAATCGATGTGCATTATAAATACATTTAATAGAGCAATGTCAATACTTCACAATAAGTCACGAAATTTATTTAATAAACAATAAATACATACAATGTTAAATTTGTATTAATAAAACTTATTTGTATTAAATAACCTGCTCGATATTAAACATTGACATGTGTAAAACATTTACTAATGTGACTGGATTATATTTAAAAAAAAAGGTTAAATCAATATTTCATGGATCACGTATATTATATCTGCATCACACATATCCGCATAACAGTCCCATGAGTTACAATTAAATCTACAAGAAAAATGTAGTAACAGCACCCCCAGGAGGTATGTGTATGGAAGTTACTAAGATATGAAACATTAAAGAACAACCAATCAGAGTTCATCACACAAACATAACTTAAGTCATTATGGTCTCACAGACATGATAACAAAATTTCAATATTTTATCCAATCAGATGTACAGATACCATGTCCCATGGTGCATCTCATGTTTACGTCACCATATAAAAGTCCATTACACGTTGCCATCTTTGTCAGTTCTCTAATGCCTGCAAGGTGTGAGATATATATATATATATATATGCAGTATATATTTTTTTACGAACTAGCAGGCATGACGTCTCCCAGGTTCACCCAGCTGGAGAGTGCTGCACTGGTCAATGCCGTTGAGGGCTTCTATCCTCAGCTGTTTGGGAACAAGAAGAGGTCGACGAAGCAGAGCATTAAGAAGGCCCTCTTGGCGTCTATCATCAATGAGGTTAATTTGGTGTTGGGTGTCCAGAGGAGCCAGGATCATATCATGCGGAGGTTTGGGGATATGAGGTTGCATCTGCACAAAAAAGTCGACCTCATAAGGGAGTGGGTACAAGCCCGTCGGAGGGATGGTAAGAAAATTAAGCCCCCACAGAAACTATACCTACTCACTTATGAGGTGACTTTATGCAACCTCCTCAATCTCCGGGTCCCCCACAGATTTCGATCATCTCGCTCCTTGGCTTCTTCTTCCCTCCCAGCTGCTGGATCAGAAAGTCCTGACCCGGAGGCCAGTGCAGCTGCTTCTCCGTCCGGTGGCCTGGGAGATGAAAGTCTAGAGGCTGAACCAGGTAAATATCAGACTTCATATAATATATTAATATTTGATTAGATTTTTAAGAAATGTGTATATAGTCATATATTCAACCTATATAGATCTCACAACATACGCTACATATGATGTTTAGATATCTGATTTTAGATTTGTCACACATGAAATAGGAGTGATGTTTCTTGCGCTCTACAGAATATGCGTCACAGAGCGAAAATGGAATTGCGCATCCGTGAAATCCCTATCATCCGCCATTTCATACATTGACTATTGAATCATAACACAGTTCTAAATATTATTTGTTATTGTTCAATATTAACAAATATCCAATTGTAATCTCGTAATACACACAATTGCAAATAAATTTGAAGTCTTTAGAAATGATACTCATCACACTACTATATCCAAATCAATTCTGAATCACAGATGCGTAATTCCGCTTGGAATCATTGCGCAATGATCACGAAAGATAGAATTGCGCACACACATCAACATGTGTTTGCTGTAACTGGCATCGCTTTAGACATGTTGGTCAAATCACTGATGCACAATTCCGCTTGGAATCATTGCGCAATGATCACGAAAGATAGAATTGCGCACACACGTGAGCATGTGTTTGATGTAACTGGCATCGCTTTAGACATGTTGGTCAAATGTATATGTTAATTAGTATATATGGGAAGAATACCGTATCCTTATTTACAATCTTCTACATTATAAAAGCTATACTAGCAAGATCAAAATAAAAAATGAACTATCTCTATCAATTGATGAGAATGCAAGAAGACACAAAATGAATTACAGCTACAGTCAACAACTTAAAAGATTGAAAATAAGAATACAGGATCTCTTTATTTAGACATTAATTTAGGAAACAATGAACTTATGTGAATACAAATAGATTTGTACTTTGTCAATTAGAATTGAAACATCAGATTTTTTTTCTCCATGACCTGATTTGTATTAATGATATCCAATCCTCATTGAATATTTTACAGATCTGGATGTTGGTGCTGGAACCTCAAGCCAGGGTTCGTCACAGCATGGTATGTCTCATATTAATTTACCTTTGTCTTACAAACCTGGACATAACATTACATAATACATTCACAATGATCGATATTTATATGGATACTCTAATTATATTTTCTGGTTATTTTAAAATAAGAATCACGATTCAAAGTTGGGATTACATTGAAATACAAATCTAAAATTATGAGTATTTGAAGAAATCCCTTCTATTCTTGATATCTTCATTTTAATGTAAGCTTAGGTTCCTGGCCATTTTATATTCTGCCCCTGTGTAGTGCTTGACATTTTTTGGATACATTTAGACAACACCAACAGATTTTTTAAAATGTGCAGATTAGAAAAATATACATCTCATATGTTTTTTTGTTTATTCTTATCATTAAAGGGACATGAAAACAAACATTTCACTTTTAGGATTTAGACACGTGATTTACCACAAATTAAAAATTTGCTTACATTATATAAATTGCTTCAGTCTATTGTTATCCTTATTAGATAATCATATCTTAAATTGCCTATTTTCATTGGTTCAACTCATGTGTTCAGATATCAGTAGTACATAGTTGCTCCTTTAAAATAAAATTATAAGACAATGAAGCAAAATAGACCAAAAAAGTCTATTTGAAAGGTTTTTAAATCACAGGCTGGATTTGAAAAATAAAATTAATACAATTACACATTTTGAGCTTCATGTCCCTTTAAGAGAGAAGGATAAGTACAGAATCATGATGATATACTTAAATTACATATTTGATTGTAATTGCATGCTCCATCACATTCATTACATCAACATATGGACTCGACAATTCATTAACAGCGACATTGTCAAATAAAGATATTTTAATATTAAAGGGTCAATGAACACAAATTATTTATGTTGTCCTTCAGATAGAGCTTGCAATATTAATAAACTTTCTCATTTAGTCCTATAATCATATTTTTGTTATTCTCTTGGTATCTTTGTTTGAAAAGCAAGAATATAAGTTTAGATGCAGGTCCATTTTTTGGAAACAACCTGGGTTGTTATCACTGATTGGTGGATACATTCAACGACCAATCTTTTTTTACATAAATAAAGCAAGAGAACGCAGACAAATTGATAATAGGAGTAAATGTTAAATTTGCTTAAAATTGAATGTTCTATTTGAATCAATGAATTAAAAAATTGTGGTCAGTGTCCCTTTAATAATCAATATATTCATTCATCCTTACATTATTTTGATGAAACAATATTGATATCTAAATCACATATTCACTCTTGGACTTACTTTATAGATATAAGCATACTCTAACAGCACCATGATGACATATTTTTACTAATAACTTCTGTTTTGCATTGTGATCAATATGTGTTGTGTCCTAAAAAAGATTACTGTACATTGCACAAATGGATCTACAGGGAGTGCAGAATTATTAGGCAAATGAGTATTTTGACCACATCATCCTCTTTATGCATGTTGTCTTACTCCAAGCTGTATAGGCTCGAAAGCCTACTACCAATTAAGCATATTAGGTGATGTGCATCTCTGTAATGAGAAGGGGTGTGGTCTAATGACATCAACACCCTATATCAGGTGTGCATAATTATTAGGCAACTTCCTTTCCTTTGGCAAAATGGGTCAAAAGAAGGACTTGACAGGCTCAGAAAAGTCAAAAATAGTGAGATATCTTGCAGAGGGATGCAGCACTCTTAAAATTGCAAAGCTTCTGAAGCGTGATCATCGAACAATCAAGCGTTTCATTCAAAATAGTCAACAGGGTTGCAAGAAGCGTGTGGAAAAACCAAGGCGCAAAATAACTGCCCATGAACTGAGAAAAGTCAAGCGTGCAGCTGCCAAGATGCCACTTGCCACCAGTTTGGCCATATTTCAGAGCTGCAACATCACTGGAGTGCCCAAAAGCACAAGGTGTGCAATACTCAGAGACATGGCCAAGGTAAGAAAGGCTGAAAGACGACCACCACTGAACAAGACACACAAGCTGAAACGTCAAGACTGGGCCAAGAAATATCTCAAGACTGATTTTTCTAAGGTTTTATGGACTGATGAAATGAGAGTGAGTCTTGATGGGCCAGATGGATGGGCCCGTGGCTGGATTGGTAAAGGGCAGAGAGCTCCAGTCCGACTCAGACGCCAGCAAGGTGGAGGTGGAGTACTGGTTTGGGCTGGTATCATCAAAGATGAGCTTGTGGGGCCTTTTCGGGTTGAGGATGGAGTCAAGCTCAACTCCCAGTCCTACTGCCAGTTTCTGGAAGACACCTTCTTCAAGCAGTGGTACAGGAAGAAGTCTGCATCCTTCAAGAAAAACATGATTTTCATGCAGGACAATGCTCCATCACACGCGTCCAAGTACTCCACAGCGTGGCTGGCAAGAAAGGATATAAAAGAAGAAAATCTAATGACATGGCCTCCTTGTTCACCTGATCTGAACCCCATTGAGAACCTGTGGTCCATCATCAAATGTGAGATTTACAAGGAGGGAAAACAGTATACCTCTCTGAACAGTGTCTGGGAGGCTGTGGTTGCTCCTGCACGCAATGCTGATGGTGAACAGATCAAAACACTGACATAATCCATGGATGGCAGGCTTTTGAGTGTCCTTGCAAAGAAAGGTGGCTATATTGGTCACTGATTTGTTTTTGTTTTGTTTTTGAATGTCAGAAAAGTATATTTGTGAATGTTGAGATGTTATATTGGTTTCACTGGTAAAAATAAATAATTTAAATGGGTATATATTTGTTTTTTGTTAAGTTGCCTAATAATTATGCAGAGTAATAGTCACCTGCACACACAGATATCCCCCTAAAATAGCTATAACTAAAAACAAACTAAAAACTACTTCCAAAACTATTCAGCTTTGATATTAATGAGTTTTTTGGGTTCATTGAGAGCATGGTTGTTGTTCAATAATAAAATTAATCCTCAAAAATACAACTTGCCTAATAATTCTGCACTCCCTGTATGTGCCACATGGCTTTGGTTCGATTTGTCACCAGTTGTTATTCACAGTGTTGTTTGTGTGTATTATCTTAAAAAGATTGATCAATAGGTATATTTAGATAGGCAATAGAATCATATGAGATGAATTGTCTGTCTAATATAGTAAGAAATTAAACATATGTTAAAGACATAATTTTCTTTAGAATCACCTTGATTAACTCATGCATTTATTGTTCATATTAGTGCTCTATTCTTCACATTTCTAAGTATATTTTTTGGAAAATTCTATACTGATGGGATTTAGTGATGTCCAAACTGTGTTCACTAATATATATCTATATCATTAATAAATGTAGTTGTTGTGAGGAGCCCAGAGCTGCCTTTGCAGGCTTTGGGTAAGTCCATTGACTCATTCATATGTCATTGAAGGTGTATTTGTAATAAATATTATGATCATGATTCTGATGAAGCATTACATTTGAATAAAACAGATAATTTACTCCTCTGATTATATATCTATTTATTTTTAATTTTGAAAGATTAAGATCTCAAAGCTTCTTAGTCTACACCTTTGTGCTTCAGAACATGGATAGCATATGTTTCTTTTTAGTATAAATTTAGACAACAACCATCAAGAGATACACACATGAGAACTCTTAAATGTTCCATGTACTCTGCTTTTGAGATATTTGTAAAATACTGACACTAAAATGTAATTATTACTCATAACAAATCTAATGTCATTTGTATGCTCCATCAAAATGATGTAATTCCTAACTTTGGTTCAGTATAGCTTTAATGCAACATTGATGTGTGTACTTGAGCAACAGTAACATATGTTATAATATCTGATCTTAACGTGTACACAACATGTTATGTTTTACAGAGATTGATGTAACATGTGAGACGGAGGAGGAAGTTGCTCCCTTGGAGTCTGATGGCATGTCAAATCTATATAACATGTATCGAACATGTATTATTGTTTTAAAACATTCTCTGGAATAAAAACAAAGTCTACAGCTTTGGCACTTTAAAAATTATTATTTAATTATTTGTACAATACACTACTGCCCCCTTTCTATATCATGCAGCATGAACATATGTTTGTATTTTTCTTTCATTTATGTATGATTTGTCATTATTGACATCATGATGTCACATGCATATTCCATGCAAAACCACAGTAATAATCTTCTGATTGTACAGACAGTCATTGCTATTCATCTGAGTGCCTAGATGCAGACCATATCCTTATGTCATCATTGTTTATAAATTCCAAACCACTTCTAAGTATGCATAAAACATAATCATGTTTAAATGCCTTGATTTGATTTCATGATGTATGAGATGTTAATATATGTTTATTATATATTTCAGATGGACCTTCGACTTCTGGGCATCAGCTTCCCGACCCTCCCCAGGCCCCTCCCCAGATAGAAGCCCCTCCCCAGGTAGAAGCCCCTCCCCAGACCCCTCCCCAGGTAGAAACCACTCCCGGCCCTTCTCTTTACTCCTGTCTTGTCCCTCCAAAAAAACGCCCCTTTGTCCCCCCTCGCCGCTCTCCCCGTATTTCCGCCCATACAGCTCCCCCACCTGCCCAGCTCCCAACTCACCAGTCCCCTAACTCCCCAGCTGTATGGGCTACCCCAGAGTGGCAGCCCATCCCTCCCCCCTTCACTCCCCAGCCCAATCCCATCCCTCCCCCCTTCAATCCCCCCAGTCCCCACCTTCATTATCCTGGGTGTCGGACTGTCCTTCCCAGCCACAGATGTAAGTATCATTCTAAATCCACATTATAACATATTTGATCTCATATCACTCCATATACCAATCACCACTACTTGGATAGAACAATAGAAAATTAACTTTTTAGTACCTTATCTGTTCTATAACCCACTGGGAGTGTAATTTATTCTGCTTGCTGTGTTTACACAGCTTGGCCTTGAGGCCAAAAGGTTTAAGGATAGGTGTGGATACTACAGGCTAAATAAACGATTTTGAATGCCAATGTAAGGACAATGGAAATACTTATAAACAATTTAATACACTCAAGCAGGTAAAGTGGATCATTGTGAACCAATTAAAGGGGAGAACATTTTTGAGTAAACTGTCGCTTTAATGGTTTATGTCTGAAGAACATATTTAATGTGTAAATCTTCTAGATAGAATATTTAATTATAATAATGATTTGTCTTTATTATTACAATGTCTCTTGCTCTCTTTTTATTATGTTCTGTAATTGTCATTAATTTTCGTTTTTTGCTTTATTTTAGGTTGTGACTCAGCATGGCTGACGCTAGAGGCTCTAGCATGTCTAGAGCAGGCCATGCTGAGGAACAGTCTGTTTCTGGGAAGGATGCATGACACCAACCATGCCCAGCTACGGGTTCAGCGTGCGACTCTACAATGTATGATGCGTGTAGAGTCAATGCTTGAATCCATAGCTGGACATGCACAGGACGATGAGGGTGATGCTGATGACCCATAAGTGGAGGATCCGGAGATGCTACGAGGGTGCAGATACGAATCTTCTGTCCACATGTTACTTTGTTGGTTTTTATTGTTGCCATTTGACTGTTTGTTTTTTGTTGTGGCTGTTGCACTCTTTCTCCTTGTCAAATGGCTCCAATGGGGCTGTGTTGGCCCTTGTCAACTCCCTCCAAGGACTATGATGCACTATGGCACCTTGTCAAATGGCTCCAATGGGGCTGTGTTGGCCCTTGTCAACTCCCTCCAAGGACTGTGATGAACTCTTTCACCTTGTTAAATGGCTCCAATGGGGCTGTGTTGGCCCTTGTCAACTTCCTCCAAGGACTGTGATGAACTCTTTCACCTTGTCAAATTGCTCCAATGGGGCTGTGTTGGCCCTTGTCAACTGCCTCCAAGGACTGTGATGAACTCTTTCACCTTGTCAAATGGCTCCAATGGGGATGTGTTGGCCTTTGTCAACTTCCTCCAAGGACTGTGATGAACTCTTTCACCTTGTGAAATGGCTCCAATGGGGCTGTGTTGGCCCTTGTCAACTCCCTCCAAGGACTGTGATGCACTATGGCACCTTGTCAATTGGCTCCAATGGGGCTGTGTTGGCCCTTGCAAAACAGAATGAGAAGCAGTCTGCCAGGAACGAACAGCAGCATCAATAGCTTGTTCTATGGCCCGGTTGCCACCTGGTAGTAGCTTCTTTCTGCCCAATTGTGCTTTTCACAGAGGAAAACGTTCCTGTAGTATATCAGTCTGATCCCGCCGACATGGTCAGTTCAGCCCCGAAATACCAGGCAATTCTCCTCTGAACAAGGAACATGACAACCCCAGACGATCGTTTCGGCCTCCTTTGGGCCTCGTCAGTGAGGTGCAGCCATATCCCTCTAAGCACATTGGGCAAGGAGTCCACGTCTGGTTTCCCCCATCACCCTTAGGGAGACTATCCCCAGGGTCATATTTACATATGCAAAACAGAATGAGAAGCAGTCTGCCAGGAACGAACAGCAGCATCAATAGCTTGTTCTATGGCCCGGTTGCCACCTGGTAGTAGCTTCTTTCTGCCCAATTGTGCTTTTCACAGAGGAAAACGTTCCTGTAGTATATCAGTCTGATCCCGCCGACATGGTCAGTTCAGCCCCGAAATACCAGGCAATTCTCCTCTGAACAAGGAACATGACAACCCCAGACGATCGTTTCGGCCTCCTTTGGGCCTCGTCAGTGAGGTGCAGCCATATCCCTCTAAGCACATTGGGCAAGGAGTCCACGTCTGGTTTCCCCCATCACCCTTAGGGAGACTATCTGTGTTGGCCCTTGTCAACTCCCTCCAAGGACTGTGATGCACTATGGCACCTTGTCAAATGGCTCCAATGGGGCTGTGTTGGCCCTTGTCAACTCCCTCCAAGGACTGCGATGAACTCTTTCACCTTGTCAAATGGCTCCAATGGGGCTGTGTTGGCCCTTGTCAACTCCCTCCAAGGACTGTGATGAACTTTTTTTCACCATGTAAAATTGCTCCAATGGGGCTGATTTATCAATATTTTTTTTTTGGAACGTTATCTTATTTCTTTATGTTGTATGACATAATAATAAAATACATGTCATTCCAATATTATTTGTCCTCTTTATTCATGTCATTGATTGAAATCTATAGTTTATGTGGTTAATCTTTAAAGGGACATGAAACCAAAAAATTGTCTTTCATGATTCATAAATATAATACAATTGACAATAAATTTAATATTTACATCTCAAATGTAATTTGATTCATTTTCTTGATATACTTTTCATAAAGGTTTATCTTTGCAAGATTATGATTAGCATACTTTACTTTTTTTGGCACATCCATGTGTTTATTTATAAACTATTCATGAATTGATACAACTTTAACAAATGATCCCAGGATTGATACAATGAGATAATCTAGGTAAATTTGTAATTTGTTGTAAATAGTATCCTCTCTGTGAATCCTGAACTTAATTGTTTGTATCTCAGGTCCCTTTAAAGGGACAGTCTGCCATAGAAATGTTATTGTTTTAAATGATAGATAATCCCTTTATTACCCATTCCCCAGTTTTGCATAACCAACACAGTTATATTAATATACTTTTTACCTCTGTGATTACCTTGTATCTAGGAACCTTCCTGATCACATGACTGTGACTGTTTATTATCTATTGTCTTAAATTTAGCATTGTTTTGTGCTAAATCTTAAATAACCCCCTGTGCCTGAACACAGTGTTATCTATATGGCCCACGTGTACTTTCTGTCTCTTTGTGTTGAAAAGAGATTTAAAAAGCATGTGATATGAGGCAGCCCTCAAAGGCTTAAAAATTAGCATATGAGCCTACCTATGTTTAGTTTAAACTAAGAATACCAAGAGAAAAAAGCAAATTTGATGATAAAAGTAAATTGGAAAGTTAATTAAAATTAAAAGTCCTATCTGAATAATGAAAGTTTAATTTATACTAGACTGTCCCTTTAAGTGATGCTGACCACAATTCTTAAGGAATGGATATGCAGTTCTAATGTATTTTTGACCTTTTTACATCAACATGGACATATAATATTTGTAAAAACAGACTATTATTTGAATGTTGACAGCACATGTATTCCAATTTCACTTATATCTTATTGTAGTAGTGTAACAAAATAAATCACTGTGTGTAATGCGCATATTTTAGGTGAATAATATGTTTCTCTTATTTTTTTTTCTTTTTAATTATCGTACAATATATTTCTATAGGTAGGCTGGCCATATTTCAACTTGAATAAGTGACACGTTTGATCAATACATGTGTCATTATTGTTATTCCAAATAAATCTTTTAACATATCTGAAAACATCCCTGACATATGTATTTGTCATGTGTCCCTTTTTAATGTTAAAGATGGACACCATAGCTATAGGTAACATATAATGTATAAACAATCCATATTTTCATAATGTATCTCCTAGCATTCTTTTTCATTTAAAGGGACATGAAACACAATAATCCAAAGATTAAAATTCAATGTGAAAATGTATTTCAAATTGCAATGTCGTACATAATCGTGTAACATAAAATGTTGTTTTCAGGTCTATTTAAACCCTGCTGCTTGATAAATAGTTAAAAATAGATATGTGTGATTCGTTTCGTTCCGAATTCAAATTTGTCCG
The DNA here is from genome assembly GCF_027579735.1 of Bombina bombina. NCBI lineage: Eukaryota > Metazoa > Chordata > Amphibia > Anura > Bombinatoridae > Bombina > Bombina bombina. The sequence continues at coordinate 1,182,248,452 of NC_069499.1, read as the reverse complement.
AATTTGGTAGAATTCGTAGCTTCGGACCGATTCGAATATCCGAATGAAATGGTTTCTGAAAGAAACTAATCCGAATGAATTTGTTCCGAAATCTTCGAATCGTTCGGACGTATTCGTTGTCATACGGATGTGTGTGGCGCATTTAGATTTTTTTATTTACATGTGACGTGACTACTAATCCGAATGCATTTTTTCCGAAATCTTCGAATCGTTTGGATGTATTCTTTTTCATTCAGATGTGTGTGGCGCAGTTCGATTTTAGTTACACGTGACGTAACTACTAATCCGAATGCATTTGTTCCGAAAAATTTGAATCGTTCCGATATATTTGTTTTCATTCGGACGTGCGCGTGGCGCAGTTTTAAAATGATTTCTTCAAATAAATCTTATTATTAAATCCAAAGAACCACAAAATAGTTAGAAGAAAGTGAGATCTGAATGATTATGTAATTATTTATTGAACAAATGAAAATATAAAATATTTATTTAGGTTTTTGGACTAGCATGGTATACTACTAATAACGAATGACAACGAATCGATTCAAATTGATTAGTTTATTAAAATGAGTGTAGTGTCATATATCTTCTTGTCCAATCAGATCATTCCTTTTGTTTTGGGGGTTGGATAAATGTCACAGTGATAGTTTTCTGGTCCAATAATTATATTATTTAAATGTTGTGGGTTGGATTACTGTCACACGCAGTGCAATGTGCTATAGCTTTTCCTCAAGGGCTGTGCTTATCTGTGCTGTTGTGTTAATCAGAAGGCAGACATTATCAGACTTCCATTCTGTCAGCATTGCAGCAGAAGACAATCCCTGAACTTGTGAAGTTGAACAGTTAAAGGGACAGTAAACCTTAAAAATAATGTTATATAATTCTGCACATAGTGCAGAATTATATAACATTACATTAGCCAAACTTTTAAAATCATAATATTGCCTTTTTATTTTTAAAAGAAAGCGCTGTTTCACAGACCCGCTCTCTGCTGAGCGGGTCTGTTATATTTCCTCAGCGCATCGGGCCAGCTGTATAGTCACAGCCTGGCCTGACCGCGCCATAGCACTAAGTGCAGCTCGCTCCTGTCACAGGAGCGAGCTGCACTTAGTCTTATGGCGCGGTCGGGCCAGGCTGTGACTATACAGCTGGCTTGATGCGCTGAGGAAATATAACAGACCCGCTCAGCAGAGAGCAGAGAGCGGGTCTGTGAAACAGCGCTTTCTTTTAAAAATAAAAAGGCAATATTATGATTTAAAAAGTTTGGCTAATGTAATGTTATATAATTCTGCACTATGTGCAGAATTATATAACATTATTTTTAAGGTTTACTGTCCCTTTAAGAAAAGAAGAAGGCACAGTGTCCTAGAGATTTACTGATCTGCGTATTTTTGCTTATTATATTATTATTTTTGGCTGAAATTGTGACTCAAGGGAGAGGAGAAAGTTTTACAACAGTCAAATATATATTTCTTTATCTTATAGTTCTTGCATTAATAATTGTTATTATTTTGAACTTCTTACTAGAGTACTAGTTAGTTAGTAGTTAGTTAAAAATAAATATTATAATTGTGTACTATTGTATTGATTGTCTTGTGTGACTTTTTTGGAGTTCTATCTGTATGAGCTGAGCTGAGCTCACTGCAATTATTTTGTTTTTGTTTAAGACAGAGATTTAGTTATTGCTGTGTGTGTGCTGTCTTAAAGTTAGATAACAGGCACACAGGTTGCTGAATGATGATAGGATTTTTTTGATTTTTGAACACATCAGCAAAAGACACAGACATCACCCTTATTTACTCTTTGTGGATAAATCTAATTATTATTTGTTGTGTGTGTATGTATACTATTCATCATTGTAGATACATATCCCCACACAGAATTTAATTACATTTTTTTTGTTTGTTTAACTGTAGTTTAATTTATTTTCTGCGCTGTAAACCTATATAACATTACAGGCACATTTCTTCTTTTTGCATAGGATTTTTTTTGGTGTGTGTGTATGTATACTATTCATCATTTTTGATAGATATCCACACACAATTTAATTACATTTTTTTTGTTTGTTTATCAGAGTTCTTTATTTGCTTTGCTGTCTTCCTATATTACATTACAGCAGGCACACTTGTCCTTTAGCATAGTTTTTTTTTTTTTGGAACACATCAGCATCATCAGAAGACACATTATCCAATCTCTATTATTGGCTAAATCTATAGTAATAATTAGTATTATTTAATTTTTCAATTTTTATTTTTTAAATATATATAATTAGTAGACAACTACCTAACTATTTGTAATGGATAGTCCTCCCCACCTCATGTTCCTCAAACAACCAGTAGCAGTGACACAGTAACCACCAGTGACACCACATGTGTACCGTTACTGTCTGTGTCAAATCCTTCCACAGAATCCACATCCTCATTGCCAGGCACAGACATTTGTCATCCACCCTCCACACGTGAAACATCATTTAGGTCTCACAATAGACCTGATACTACAAAGGAGAGGCAAATGAAGCAGCCTCAGGTAAAGTTTATTGGTTCAATCAGAGCTAGCAGCAGCAGTAGTCAAAGCACTCGTAGACTCACTAGCGGTAGTACTAGTAGTCATCTGAGTCCACCCTCTAAATTTCAAAGGGCTGTAAGTAAAAATTCAAGTTCGCAATCCTCTAGCAGGGTTGATAGGTCCTCCTCTGAGACCAGGAAGCAGTCCGCATTTCGGCGGCGTCTTAATTTTCCGGAGCTTCCCCCCAAAACAACTAGTACAATAATTAGTGCCAGTTGTGTCACCACCTCTGCTATGTCCAGTTCTAGTACCGTGTTGCCAACTAAAATGTTTTACAGTAGAAGCCAAACAGTACCAATGCAGGCTTTTTCCAGTCAAAATTCATTTAAGCAGCCCAAACGTGAAGTATTTGAGTATGAGGAAGAAATATTTTCTCATGCTGATACTGCCACCACTGCTACTGCCAGTGCCAACATTACTGATAGCCCATCTGCTATTGATATACGTGAAGAGGGCACCAGTAGTCACCAGGGAGAAGAGGGCTCCCCAACGTATGTCGCTAGTTATAAATCCATGTTTACTGACATGGACGAATCAGCGTCATCTTATAATTTTGAACCAGATGATCAAATTAACTATTCACCTACCCAGCATTCACAGTATTCTATAGATTTGTATTCCTCTCTGTCTACAACATCGTCACCACGAGTGTCACCAAGCTCTCCAATAGCTCGTGTTGAGTCTCCCAGCCAGATTGTAGTTAGTGCACCCCCCACTACTGGTAGGCCACTAACCTCCTCCATTCCCACCATCCCTTCAATGTTTAGGCCTCCTCGTGTTACATCACAGAGAGAAGGCCATGAAATAACAAAAACAAAAGAAGTTGCTACAGCATGTGCGGCCAAAGAAACTGTCACAAAAGATTCTTCACTGCACATTGGCAAAGGTACCCGTCGTGCACAAGTGTGGGAGCATTTTGAGGCTATTGGTGATGGTCGCCAATCCAAATGCAAATTGTGTGGTAGGGAAGTCAGCCGGGGTAGAGTGCTGGGGCATCTGACCAATTCAGAAATGAACCAACACCTTCGCACCCATCACAAGCCAGTGGTGTTAAGGGAAGAAAGTGGTGTCTCTGCTCCAGCCAGCACTACTAGGGGAACTACTACTAGCAGTGTCACAGTCACCACCAGTAGGAATCACAAGGGGCATGGTGATCATGCCTCTTCTGGTGCAGCTGCTATCAGTGTCAGCCAACATCCCATGAAATCCACCCAGCCCACAATGGAGCAATTTGGTGTATTTCATTCCAGTTGGATGTCAAGACAGCAGGTGCGAAAAATTACACGCCTCATTGGCCAGCTCATAGCGGTTGGAGGGGCTCCTTTTAATATGGTGGAAGGGGACCCCTTTAAACAACTTATGGAGGCAGTTGCACCCCATTATAAAGTTCCTGCTCGTACCACATTCAGTAGATCTGTAATTCCCTCACTTTACCGATCATGCGTTGTTGTTTTGAAGGAGGAGCTGGTAAAGGCTGCTGGACAGTCAGGGCACTTCACCACTGACCTATGGAGTGCTCCTAGTGGCCAACATGCCTTCCTGTCTTTGACGGCACATTGGTGGCTGCCAAATGTGTCACCACCAGTTATATCAGCCAAAAGTTCAGGCTCAAAAACCTCAGACTCAGTGACTGGTGCAGTAGCCAAGGGGTACCGCTCCTTTCTCCTGCATGCTGAGGTGATGGATCATCAGCACACCTCACAGAACATCTGACATGCACTGAATAATATGGTGGCTCAGTGGCTAGGAGAGCAGGCAGGGACAAAGGCACAAATGGGTTTTGTTGTCACCGATGCGGCAGCCAATATGCTAAAGGCGCTATGGGATGGCGGGTTTGTGGGTATACGCTGTTCGGCACATGTACTGCATCTTGTTGTTAAGGCTGCCCTCGATCACGACACCGGAAGGTTGGCAACACTTTTGGAGTGTGTCCGAAAAATAGCTGGCCACTTCCATAATAGTGTCAAAGATAGCCATCTCCTTAGGCAGGAACAGAAAAATTTTGGACTTGCAGAGCACCGGCTCAAACAAGATGTGAGTACTAGATGGAACTCCACATTAGATATGCTGGAGCGTATATTAGAACAGCAAAAGGCAATCCATGCAATGGCATACAAACATTCCATTGGCATTGACAGACCACTGGGCAGGGATGACTGGGCCATGATTGAACAGGTAGTGGCAGTCCTCACACCTTTTCGGGCGGTGACAGAAAATTTAAGTCAAGAGAACGCTAGCCTGGCACAAGTCATTCCCCTCTTCGCTCACCTCTCGAACCTATTAGATAATTTCCTTACTAATAGGGAAGTATTGCCTGGTGGTAATCTTCATGATGATGTTGCTGCCCTTGCAAGGAGGTTGAAGGAGCAACTGACTCTGCGCGTAAAACAGTGCATCGACATTAGCCCTCACTACATGCTAACCACACTTTGTGATCCTAGAGTAAAGGGAAAGATAGCACTCCGTACAAATAGCTTGACCTCATGGAGGGACAAATTGATACAGAGGGTGCGTGATAGACAAAAAAAAATGTCACCTGTAGAGGAAGATGAAGAGATGACAGAGTCTGATAGTGATACTCTGTCACCTAAAACCAAAAGCTCTAGCACTGCTGCTTGTCCTCGTCCCACCACAGCAGCTACTTTTTGGGCTGATACACTGGGCACATTGGTTGGAGACATTAGAGATCCCCTGATGAAAGAGAGCAATGCTGCCGACATGGTTAAGCTTTACCTATCTCAACCTCCCCTGCCCCCCAGTACAGATCCCTTGACATTTTGGGATGAAAAGAGGTATTTGTGGCCTGTCCTGTCTGTGGTAGCCCAAGAGCTAGTTTCCTGTCCCCCAACCAGCTTCCACAGTGAACGTGTATTTTCAATCACAGGAAATACACTTTCACCTCATCGTTCACAGTTGTCCCCCCAGCTCCTGGAGCAGATGACATTTTTAAAAATAAATCTTCCAAAGCTGGGTTACCCAGCTCTCATCTTTGATTCTGATTAAAAAGTGGATATAATCTCCTGCTGACCCACTTGTGCAGTGTGCCAGTCAGTACTGGACTGGGAATTAAAATCATCCCTGGAAAATTGGGCAAACAGCCCTATTTTCCGTTCACTCAGTATAATGCACACATTCAATTTTTCTCAAAGGTGATATTACTGGGATACTCCTTCCCCACAATATTTAGTTTCAGAATTATAGTATATTATTTTTTAATTAATTTTTCCCCATATTCTTGCTATAGGCACTGTAAAGCCCAATTACATCCATTAATCAGCACTTTAAATTGTAGCTTTTCTAGCCATAGCTGCTGCCGCCCACCAATACATTTACTGGTATCCCGTTAGGCTAATCCGGCTTTGCTGGTTGTCATTACATGACAAATCATCATGGCTCCTAAAGCAAAAGATCTCTTATTTTGATGATATTTTGTAGTTAGCTAGAGGTCATCAATCAAGTAACTTCCCAAATTCAAAATTTTCTACCCCTCTTTGAGACATAATATATTTTATTCCCACTACAGCAGGGTATCCATCCAAAAATGTAAAACAAATTCCAAATTTAAACTTAAAAGCTAAGGCCAAAAAATACAATTATTTTGATTTATATTAGTAATTTGAAGGTAACGTCATGTGACCTTCAACCTTAAATATTTCATAATAAACATTGAAATGTTACGTGATGATTTGTCATTGAATGGCGACCAAAAAATAACTTTCTATGTCACAGCGATTTTACTTCCCAAGGGTGTGATGGTGATTTTTTTATATCTTGATTTAGCTTAAACAAGCTTGCTCAAGCATTTGTATTAGTGTATCCATTTTTTAAAAAAAATCGTTTATAATTAATAAGTGCACCTTAATCATAATTTTACAATTGTTAACACATATTTACACGTTACACGAAAAGTTTCTGTTGTAAGCATTGTCACACATTAGTTACAGTTCGAGTTAAGCCACAAATTTTTTTATTAGTTAGTGGGAATTTTCTCTACACTAAGAACAGGTGAATGCAGTTGACTGCTATGGCTTCCACCTGCAGAAATGCCTCGTAGTTCTGAAATAGATGAAACAGTAATCAAATGTTATTATTTTGTTGTATGAAAACCAATGTATTTGTGGACATGTTGTACAGACATAGAAAGACTCTCGCTAAAAGATTTCTTCCATAATATCTAAGAAAAAGACAGCAACAGACTATCCGCAAACTTTTATTATACATTATTCGCTCAAATATATTTTAATATCCAGGATGGACAGATTTTATCTCTCTGTCAAATCTAAATAAAAGTTATATTCAATTAAAGGGATACTAACCCCACATCTTTTCTTTCATGATTCTGATAGAACATGCAATTTTAAGCAGCTTTCTAATTTACTCCTATTATCAATTTTTTTTTTGTTCTCATGTTATCTTGATTTGAAAAAGCAGTAATAAAAGGTTAGGAGCCGGCCCATTTTTAGTTCAGCACCTTGGTAGAGCTTGCTGATTGGTTTGCTACATTTAGCCACAAATCAGCAAGTTCTACCCAGGTGCTGAACAAAAAATGGTCCGGCTCTAAAGCTTACAGTACTGCTTTTTCAAATCAAGATAGCATGAGAACAAAGAAAAATTGATAGTAGGAGTAAATTAGAAAAGGTGCTTAAAATCTCATGCTCTATCTGAATCATGAAAGAAAAAAATTGGGTTTAGTATCCATTTAACAAATTTATTTGTAGAAAAATTGCGTAATAAATCATTTGTAGCTGATTATTTTTGCTATAGTAAAGGCTTAATTACATAAAATGTCCAGATAATTATTGCCTGTCTTGTTTGTTTATATTTTCAGTTTGTTATAACTTACGTGGAGGAGTAGTGGGCATCTCTCCACTTCCAGAGGCTGCTACTGGTGGGATCCGAATCCGAGTTACTAACACTGTTAAATATAGAATAAAATCAGCACAAGCCAAAGTATACTAAATTATAGATAATAAGTTTGTGTGAAGACATCAATATTTATTTTGAATATTACATTTTTTTTTTTAAATGGTAAAGCATAGCAAAAAAAAATTATTTAATGAAAAGGTGAATACTGTGCCATACATTTGGCTGAGAATGGTCAGCTGATAGTCGCAACAAGTGGATGGCCGGCAGAATCATTATCAGGCTGATGAAAGTCATTATATGAAAATCGCGATACAATGGATAATAAAACAAATATTTGACTTTCAATATTTTGAAAGAGCAGGAAATATAAAGCAGCATTATAAATTGATAGTCCTATCATAACATTTGTTTTGTTGTCTTCTTCTTATTGTTATTTTATAAATCAAGAATGTAAGCAAGCACTATGCCGCTATGCATGGGTTGGAAAGAAAAAAAAATAAACAGGGACCAGGCTTACATTATTGGTTTGTAAAATAAAGATAATAATAGAACAAAGAAAAATTGAGTATCAAATAATTGAGTAGATTAATTTGCTGTTCTAGCAGATTCTAGTATGAAATCATGAAAGAAAAATGTTTGGTTCATTATATCTTTAAGCACAACACTTGATCATGGAAAGTAACTTGCCAAGAAAAAGGTAACAGGGCTAGTGAACTGGGACAGGATACATTTTGAATGTAATACTCTGGGAGTAGAAATCTAATCTTCAATCCATTTTTTTTTTCTAAAACCGATGTTTGTATTTCTTATTTAGGTACTTACCACCAGAACTAGGCTGAGAAGTGCTAGGGGCTGATGATTGCCCTGCAGAGTATTTTCGGGGATCTGGAAAACATCAAGGATAATTGACAGGTAAGTCTAACACGTGTATTAGTGAACAATAGTATTTAGTGATGGGCTAGGGAACTGGGACAGGGTACTATTTGAATGTAATACTCTGGGAGTAGAAATCTAATCTTCAATCCATTTTTTTTCTAAAACATATGTTTGTATTCCTTATTTAGGTACTTACCAGAACTTGGCTGAGACGTGCTTGGGGCTGATGATCGCCCTGCAGAGTATTTTCGGGGATCTGGAAAACATCAAGGATAAGAGACAGGTAAGTCTAACACGTGTATTCGTGAAAAATAGTTGTTAGTGATGGGCTAGGGAACTGGGACAGGGTACTTCTATTTGAATGTAATACTCTGGGAGTAGAAATCTAATCTTCAATCCATTTTTTATTCTAAAACCTACTTTGTATTCCTTATTTAGGTACTTACCAGAACTAGGCTGAGACGTGCTTGGGGCTGATGATCGCCCTGCAGAGTATTTTCGGGGATCTGGAAAACATCAAGGATAAGAGACAGATAAGTCTAACACGTGTATTAGTGAACAAAAGTTATTAGTGATGAATGAATCATCATTTTTAAAAAAAAACCTATACAGGCCAAGTAGTGAAATATATATAGAAAATCTTGTCAACAGCCCATAATAGGCATTTAATGTCATGGTCGATTTTTTATATTTTAAATATTTGAAGTCACATTACAGAAAAAAGGATGCAAAGGCCACAGCGTATAAAATTCAGGTATTGGTGAGGTAGGGAAAGACAAAAAAAAGGGCCTTGGGAGGGAAAGAGAAGAAAGGTGACATGAGGAAAAAGGATATAGAGGAACAACAAATGAAGGGGCATAGGGGAGTGAGGGGAACACAACAGAAGGGCCATGGTGAGGGAGAAGGATTATATATATATATATATATATATATATATATATATATATATATATATATATAATAACTAGTATTTATATAGCGCCTTTCTCACAGTGGGACTCAAACTCTTGAAGCGCATTTTCAGCGTTCGCTCTCAAAATTAAAAAAAAAAACGGCAGGTTAATAGTTATAGTTGTTATTATTAAGAAATTTAATGGTACTCATTTGAGCGACATCAGAAGGATTAAGGGCTGAGTTGGCCCTGCTGGGATTTGAACCTTTGTATCTTTGAACAGGCTTTTGTAGTCAGGGCATTTTGACAATCGAGCTACCTCACCGGCCTTATATAAAGTGTGATTTTGATTCTGTCATATACAACTATGCCAGATGCATTCATATTCCATCTTTCACATACACAATTCACATACACAAGAAATGTATGTGGATGATGGAAGTTGAGTTATGACATATGTTTATGTAACTATGTATGCTGCCTAGAATGCAACTCCCGTCATACATGATTTTTGCCTTACAGATATGGGTCTTTCTTTATTTGTTTAAAACAAACAAAAAAAAAAGTAAATTGTAATAGCTAAAGGATAAATCGATTGTCTTGTTTTCCACTTTATTCCCTTTTTTTTTTTTTTATTTCCACACCCATGCAAAGTAATCATATATTTAATTTTACTCACCAGCTCTCTTTTGCCTGACAGATTCGTCTCTCCTACTTGAGCTTCCGTCACCAACAGACTCTTCAAGAAGCTTGTCCCGCACCTCCATCTCCCAACTGTTGAAACGCACTCTCTTTTTGGAGTGCATCAATGACATCTTCTTTTTGACAATTGCCCTGCAATCATAATACCTAGAAATCAAATAAAAACATATTTTTGGTTAGAAAATAATAAAAAAAATTTTTTTGAAAAACTATACTGACTTTATCTGAAAATAAGGATTTCTTACATTTTGCATCTGATACATCCAAAGAATACCAGCAGAGCTATTGGAAATGAATGACAGTGCCTGACCTTTACCACAGATTTTTATAGTTTTAAAAAGTCATATTATAGCGATGGATAGATTAATAGAAATATATATATATATATATATATATATACAGTGGGACCTCGGTTAACGCGCGCCTCGGTAAACGAAAAATCGGTTTACGAATTAAAATTTCTGAGAAAAAATGCCTCGGTTTACGAATTTTTCCCGCAATACGAAAAAAAGTGTCCTGGTTTATAGATCCGCCCCCCTGCCCCATGCGTGATTTGGAGCCATTGGCAGAAGATTTTGGAGCCTTTTGGAGCAGTTTTTGGAGCAGTTTTTGGAGCCTTTTTGGTGCATCTCAAGAAGTGGAAAGGTAGGGAGCTGAGCTTGGTTGTTTGCATGCCTTTTACTGTGTGTTCTGCATTCTGGGGGTGATTTCCATGCCAGCTCATGTGCTGTGCATGCCTGTTACAGCTCATGTGCTGTGCATGCCTGTTACAGCTCATCTGCTGTGCATGCCTGTTACAGCTCATGTGCTGTGCATGCCTGTTACAGCTCATCTGCTGTGCATGCCTGTTACAGCTCATCTGCTGTGCATGCCTGTTACAGCTCATCTGCTGTGCATGCCTGTTACAACTCATCTGCTGTGCATGCCTTTTAGTGTGGTTTCCATGCCAGCTCATGTGCTGTGCATGCCTTTTTTGCATTGTGGGGTTGTTTTTCCATGCCAGCTCATGTGGGTGTAAAGCATTTTTAATTTTTTTTGCATACTTAGGGACGGTGGTGTCATGGCACCCAAGAAAGCAGCGGAAGCTGGGAAGAGGAAGAAGGAGATGATTCTGCTTGAGGACAAGAAGGAAATCATCAGGAAGCATGAAGGAGGAATGCGATTGACTGACCTTGCCAAAGAGTATGGAAGGAGTGCATCCACAATCGGTACAATCCTAAAAATGAAAGAGAAGATTACTGGGAGAGATGCAGCCAAGGGAGTCACCCGGGTCTCCAAGCAACGGCCACCTGTTCTGGAGGAGGTCGAGAAGTTGCTCCTGCTCTGGATTGAACAGAAGCAGCGTGCAGGGGACTCAGTGACCAAGGCGATCATCTGCGAAAAAGCCAAGGCCTTGCATGCTGACCTCCTCAAACAACAGCCAGGAACGTCAGCAGATGCAGAAGGCTTCAAGGCCAGCAGGGGGTGGTTCGAAAGGTTCAAGAACAGATCTGGCATCCACAGTGTGGTCAGGCATGGAGAGGCTGCAAGTTCCGATGTTGCTGCAGCTGAAGATTTTGCTACGGAGTTCCTGGAAGTCATAGTTTCAGAGGGCTACCTTCCTCAGCAGGTCTTCAACTGCGACGAGACTGGACTCTTCTGGAAGAGGATGCCAAAGCGTACCTTCATCACAGAACAGGAGACCTCATTGCCTGGCCACAAGCCGATGAAGGACCGTCTTACCCTCCTGTTCTGCTCCAATGCCAGTGGGGACCTTAAGATCAAGCCCCTGCTTGTCTACCATTCAGAGACCCCACGGGCCTTCAAGAAACACAAGGTGAACAAGGAGCAGTTGAGCGTTTTGTGGCAGTCTAACCCAAAGGCTTGGGTCACACGCCTCTTGTTTGTGAAGTGGGTCAATGCGGTTTTTGGTCCTGCTGTGAAGAAGTACCTTGTGGATAATAACCTGCCACTCAAGGCCATGCTGCTCATGGACAATGCTCCTGCCCATCCTCCAGGCCTCGAGGAAGACTTGCTGGAGGACTTTAATTTCATCAAGGTCATGTTCCTTCCGCCTAACACCACCCCACTACTCCAGCCAATGGACCAGCAGGTCATCTCCAATTTTAAAAAAATCTACACAAGGGAGCTTTTCCAGCGATGCTTTGAGATGACAGATCGCTCAAGCCTCACCCTCCATGAATTTTGGAGAGAGCATTTTGACATTGTGAGCTGTCTGCAGATTATCACCATTGCCTGGGCCGGGGTCAGCCAGACAAACCTAAATTCTGCTTGGCGCAACCTTTGGCCAGACTGTGTTGTAAAACCTGCCTCCAGTGCTTCTGCACCTGCACCAGAGTCAACAGTGTTGGAGGAAATTGTTTCCTTGGGGAGGACCATGGGCCTGGAGGTTACTGAGGAGGATGTCTACGAGCTGGTGGAGGAACACAACCGTGACCTAACCACCGAGGAGCTGGTGGAATTGCAGAAGGAGTCGATGGAGGAGCAGATCGCATTTGAGGAGGAGGAGGAAATGAGTGAGGAACAGCTCTCTTCCACGGAACTCAAGGAGGCATGCCAAATGTGGGTAAACCTACAGACTTTTGTACAGCAGCACCACCCAGATAAGGCTCTAGCCCACAGACTTGTGAGCAGTTTTGACACAGACATCATGTCCCCTTTCCGAGGGATGCTTAAAAGGCGCCAGAGGCAGCAGACAATGGAAAGGTTCCTACAAAAACAGCCTAGACATGAAGAAGAACCTGCTTGTGTTAGTGCTGCCGAATTGCCCTCGTCCTCCTCATCTTCCAAACAGTGTTGAAATTGTTTTGCTATTTTCCATGTTTTCCCTGTTGACGTGTTATTTATGTACAGTACAGTTAAAGTGTACTGTACCATGTTACCAACAGTCTGCCATGTTTTAAAAGTTGATGTGTGATGTTTTAAAACATAAAGTTGGATGTTTGAAATATTATGTACAGTATTTATGCCTTTAAAGTGCACTTTATAAAGAGTTTTAAACAGATAAAATACTGTGTTTGACTTTTTTTTCTCACCTCCGGAACGCATTAATTGGTTTTCAATGCATTCCTATGGGAAACCGTGTTTCGGTTTACGAATTTTTCGAAATACGAAACGTCCCGGAGAACGGATTAATTTCGTAAACCGAGGTCACACTGTATATATATATATATATATATATATATATATATATATTTATATAAAAATGCACAGGTTATTGTTGTTTTATATGCATGTAAAATTTAGTTATGTAACAAATAAATTTTTATTTATTTTTTAAAGTTAGTACAGTGTTTGCTTATCTGGTATACATTGAAATGGACTATAAAGTCAAAATAAAGTTTTATGATTCTGAATCAGCTAGATCAGATAATTGGAAAGTTAAGGGGACATGAAAAGAAAACCAAATATTTTGCCTGATTCAGATAGAGGATATCATTTTCAAAAAATTTCGCATTTACTTCCATTTTCTAATTTATTTCATTCTCTTGGTATCATTTATTGAAGGAGCAGCAATGCACGAATAATTTTTAACAAAACACCTGGGTGAGCCAATCAAAATTGAAATATATGTATATGCACTGTACTCGATCGGGTTGTATTGTTGCGAGTTTTGTCCGCCTGCTCAGAGCAGGCGGACAGGTTATGGAGCAGCGGTCTTTGTGACCGCTGCTTCATAACTGCTGTTTCTGGTGAGCCTGCAGGCTCGCCAGAAACACGAGGCATCAAGCTCCATTCGGAGCTTGATACAACATATGCCCCATAGTCTGTGATTGGATGATATCTGTCACATATACAGGTGACCATAAACAAATAATTGGTATAAAAATAATTATATACATTTTAATGAAGTGTTAGAATTGCATTGTATTTTTATTAGCTATAGCTACTTCTTAATTATGTTATTTATTAAACAGCATGAGCGGTCCTTTAACAATAAGATATTTATATTATAAGGACAGGTATGTTTGGCTGATGCTGTCATGCACATACTAGAAAGAGTGAGACTGCAGCATGAGAAAAACATACCTGGACTTAAAAAATATTACAACCAACGCTGAATGTGCAGTGGAGAGTAGATCAGGAAACTGCGCAAGAAAAGCATGAAGACGGCGCTGCTCAAAGTGAATTTGATAATAAATTAATAAGTATAAATTTTTTTATAAATGAATATTTAAAGGCACACTGAAAACAAATTTTTTTCTTTCACGATTCAGGTAGAGCATGGAATTTTTTATTTTTGTTTTATTTATTTTTTTTTACATTTTTTTATTGAGGCATAAAGAAAATACAATTGAAAGCATCATTTGCTTCAGGAACAGAATAATAACCATAGTCAAGAAAAATAAAAAAATACACAATACCATGACCGCTATGTACTGTATACATCAGTGAGTACATCATAATCATAACAGTCAAGCGGCAAGTCGCAAAGATTAGACTATAAACAAATATAACAAATGCTAGATGACTGAGCCCCATTTTTTTCTTAATTGTATAGAGAAGTTCCCCTTATAATTGCATAAAGTGTAACACATATTACCCCAGTTAAACTCTAGCAGCCTCTCTTGGACTGCTGAAACTATAGAGAGGAAGATATCTGGGGGCATGTAGGGGAAAAAGATAAAAGGGCCACTTTTGGACCCACAGGACAGTATTTGGACAAGTTAGTTGAAAATTATTATAGAAGGGAAAGAGAAAGATAACAAAATGAACCACTTTTGAACCTTAAATGGAAACTACTAGCTCCTGGTACAGATATTTGTATGCGAATGGCTGTTCGGACTTGATATTAACTATATTTCAGGGCAAACGGACTCTATTGGGCATGTTTAGTTCTATAGGCCCATGGACTAATAGGGCTGTATAACTCAGCTGTGATATTCTGAAGGGTTATTGACTAGGTGGGCAGGGGATATAAGCCAGAATCCAGTGTCATAGATAAGTGATGCACTATCCTCATTAGTAACCTAGCTGGCTACCATATCTAGAGCAAGTTAATCTGGATAATATATTTACATTCACATATGCATTGGGAAATAGACGGGTATATAAAATTTACTGTGAGGGTACGCATAGCAGGGGTCTTTGGAGTAGGAGAGAAGAATAATGTAAAGAAGACTCTGCAATATTCCACAGCTTAGCAGATGCATATGGAGATATGTGAATATAACGGCAAATAGCGACCCATGACATAAAAACTGCACTCAAAAAGCATTAGCATAAATGGATATGACAGTTACCACACACTGAGAAGCACTATAACCAATTTACACACGACATGTACCTCAAGTAAATAAAAGTTATGGCACTCATGAGTCAGTGGGCCCAGCTGGAAGTCCAATAGTTATGGGGCAGTTCATCTAGGGGAGGGAGCACCAATAGCGCCCACCAACAGCTTTGGTTTAAGGTTTTGCAAACATTTCTCAAGTGAGATTATATATAATACTGCAGTGTCTTAGTAAGTAATGACCCCTCAGCCTATACATTCTGCATCTGGACAAGTGCAAAAAAAAACACAATAGGGATAGGTAAATGTTGATTAAAACTGATGGCGTACACGGCTTCTACGGGGGGCAAACAGATTAAACGTAGGGCAGGATCATCCTTAGGCTTTAGGGGAACAGTTCAGCAGTGTCCCATAATTGACAGTCAAAAGAATCTAGCGTAGGGATTAACTGCCATCGGTCGGTCAGAGGCTTCATATCCTGCAATCCCCACCTGCCAATTTCTCCTATCCAATGCCGGTGCGTAAAGCATGTACGGCACCTCGGGTGCCCGAAAAACAAAGAATGTACCTGGGGACTGACAGCACTCCGCTGTGGTACGTACAACTCCCACATCTGCAAGGAAGACAGATCCAGCAACCATACGAACCTCCAGGCGATGGCTGCAGACCGAACACTGCCCTCTTCATCTCGCGTCTGCTCTGGGCTGTTGGATTGGGAGAGTTTCTCCGGATAGGCCATACTGTAGAGATTTCTCTGGCTATTAGCCGATGTCGCACGTCTCTGTGTGTGAGCCGGTAAGGGATTCGTTCTCCAGCAGTCAGGGGTACCAGAGTACACGGTGGCGGCCCGGCGCCATCTTGTGTGGGGAGAAACCCAGCAAGCACGGACCCGCTCTCTGCAGGTGTCCCACTGTAGGTGCCAGAGTTGCTTCCTTTTAAGGGATGTGACTGAAGGTCCGGATAGCCACCTGTAGTCGGTGGAGTGTTCTGAAGAGCCAGGTGTGCTCCCAGCTCTTCGACATCCACCTCCTCACTGTCAGTGGAATCGGGGGCCGCCTTAGGCCCAATTGCGGGTAAGCTGCATGCTTTAACTACCTCCATGTCTTCGTAGTCGCCCTTCGGCATGTCACTAAGACTGTTGCTTAGTTGTGAACTGGGCAGGCTTAAATCAACCCACCGCTTGGAGAGTCCATGATCCCTAACCCCTTCTGCCACTGTTAGGTCAGGTTCAGCAATAGGGTTATTTCTCTCATATGCCCATGCCGCCTTCATCTTCTTCGTTAGCTGCAGAAAGTGTTCACTTAAGAGATTGCATATCTCTTCAATTAGAAGTGCTGCATCAGATTCCATGTTGCTAGAGTTGACAGTGTCTTTGCACTGCATACCCGGCTTGCAAGATACCGGGGGGGGTGTTGAGAGCCTCTCACTCCAGTGACTGCCTTAGGCCTCAACGTTCTGGATCGGTTGCTCAGTGTGGTAGTCCCAATATTTTAATATCAATCGAATCAGCTTGATGAGTAGGTTGTAAATATCAGGGTGAGGTAGTTGGATGGTCCTCATAAACAACAATAGAAGGCAAACTGTTGATGCTTCACTCAGAGCAACCGATATTGCTTCCATTCAAGGTGCTGCCCAGAGACACGCCCCCAGAGCATGGAATTTTAATAACATTTAAAATTTAATACTATTATTTTTTTTTCTTTAGTCAGTCTCCTTGGAAAAAGAAGGAATGTAATTGTAAAGCTTAAAGGGACATGAAAGCCAATTTTTTTCTTTCTTGATTTAGAAAGAGCATGTCATTTTAAACAACTTTCTAATTTACTTCTATTATCTAATTTGCTTCATTCTCTTGATATCACTTGCTGTTCAGTAGCTGCTGATTGGTTGCTGCACCTAGAGGCCTTGTGTGATTGGCTCACATATGTGCATTGCTATTTCTTCAACAAAGGATATCTAAAGAATTGAGCAAATTAGATAATAGAAGTAAATTGGAAAGTTGTTTAAAATTGCATGCCCTATCTGAATCATGAAAGTGTAATTTTAACTAGACTGTCCCTTTAAGAAATGGAACAATTTTTGGTTCAGCATCTTGGATAGTGATTGCTGATTGGTGGCAACATTTAGCCAACAATCATCAAGCACTACTCAGGTACTGAGCCAAGGATGGGCTGGCTCATAGGCTTACATTCATTCTTTTTCCAATAACGATAGTTACCAAGGGGTTAATTTATCAAGCTCGATACAGGGCTTCACCGGAAAAGTTATGAAGCAGCTGTCATTTATCGATGTGCGGCGGACATGATACGCTACATCGTATCATTTCCCCTCGCACATTAATACATTGACCCCCAAGAGAACACAGAAAATTTGATAATAGGAGTAAATTAGAAAGTTGATAAAAAAAAACATTGATGCTCTATCGGAATCATGAAATAAATAATTTGGGTTAAGTGTCCCTTTACGTTTGAACCTGACTTTGTGCCCCATAAAGTTGATTAAAGTTTATCCCTTGCCTTTATTTATAAATCATGAGAAGACAAATATATACAATCCAAAAAATGAATATATTTGGTATTGGTTGGGCAAAGTTTCCATCTTAAATTCTGTAAAAATTATAAAACAGGCCTAAAATGGCTAATAAATAGTAAACACAAACATTTTATTTCAAGATAGAGATAAAAATGTAAACAATTATATAATTTAATAGTAAGTCATTATTTCTTCATTCAGATGGAATCTTTATTTGAAAGCAGGAATGAGCATTTTTTAGGTGCAGAACCTGGGTTGCACTTGCTTATTGGTTTGTTAAATGTTGCCACCAATCTCAAAAGCTTGCCAGGGTACTAAAACAAAAAATGGCCAGGCTCTGTCCTGTCCTTAACTTATCAAACTACAATTTCAAATAAAGATAACGAGAAAAAAGACAAATTAATAATAAAATAGGAGTAATTTAGAAAGTTGATTAAAAAATAAATGCTCTAGCAGAATCATGAAATACATTTTCAGAGTTTACTATCCCTTTAAGCTTGACTTACATTCCTGCTTTTTCAAATAAAGATGCCATGACAATGAAAAATAATATTAATTGAATGTATTTCTTTAGTTTACACATTTTGGCCTGTGTAGTATGTACACACAGGCTAACACACACTAGAGTTAGTTTTTTACTATAAAAGAAAATAGTTTTTGAAAACTTACCGGTGTTTGACACAGGCGGCTGTCCGCTCCACTGCTCCAACTGCGAAGACGGCATCGCGAACAGTGTTCCATGCCGCTTGCTTGGCCGAGGAGGAAACACTGGATGAAAATAAAATGTGCCTGACTTTCAGCACAGCAGACAATAGACACAAATTTTCATCTGCTGTAAAAATTGGCCCTCTGTGCCTTGGTGATGTGGCACGCTCTTCAACAGCACTAGAGTCAGATACAGAGGAACTTGTAAGTGGCCTCCTCCTCTTACAATGTTTTTTGGCACTGGTGTGCTTACCATGCCTCTCCTTGTCCCTACCTACCCTCTCCCTAGTACTACCAACTTGGTCCGAAATTACGAATCGGTCCGAAATTCGAATGGCGGTTTCGAATGAATCCGAAAGAACAAATTAACTAATTTACGAACATTACCGAAACAAATAAGTACGCATACCGAATTAATTTGACCGAACTGAGCCGAAAAAACCCAAAACGAATCGAAACAAAACTAACCGAAACAAATTTTTCAACCGCGCACATGTCTAGTTAATAATCCTCTGCTTCTAATGAAATATATCCTTAGTTTCAACAATGGGTGTGCTTACCATGCCTCTACCTACCCTCTCCCTAGTACTACCAACTTGGTCCATAAGCCTATGATGAATCCTCCTATGCCTATCCCTACCTCTATCACTATCCCTATTATTATTACTGGTACTCTCCCTAGCTCCACGATCCCTATCCCTACGTCTACTATCACTACCTCTAGTACTACTCTCCCTAGCTACACTGTCCCTATCTCTACTGTCCCTATCACCTCCATGAACAATACCAATTTCTGTAAAAGACATTCTCCAACAACCTGCTCTCTTCAAATCACAAAAAAATATAAGAATCAGATATTAGTTACATGGGTGTGGCTATAGTGTGCAGGAGTGATGCAAGCATAATTGTCAACCAGGCTGCCTGATTGGCTGCACAGTGCACACACACTGCACAGTCTAAATAATTATAAAGATAGTGTTTAAATGACATATTACATTTATTTATTATTAATATATTACAGTCATTTAAAAGTGGAATACAATACATTTCATTTATGAATAATATTTGATATGATTAAATAATATCTAATCGATTAGAAAAACAAATCGAATGTATCCGAACCGAATCGTATACGAAATTAAAAAAAGTCATAAATTACTATTCGGACCGAAATTAAATTCGGACCGAAATTACGTATCGGTCCGAAATTACGAATCGGTCCGAAATTCGAATGGCGGTTTCGAATGAATCCGAAAGAACGAATTAACTAAATTACGAACGTTACCGAAACGAATAAGTACGC
Organism: Bombina bombina; assembly: GCF_027579735.1. Lineage (NCBI taxonomy): Eukaryota > Metazoa > Chordata > Amphibia > Anura > Bombinatoridae > Bombina > Bombina bombina. The sequence goes on along the minus strand of NC_069499.1, from coordinate 1,182,228,787 downwards.
ATACCGAATTAATTCGACCGAACCAAGCCGAAAAAACCCAAAACGAAACGAAACGAAACGAAATTAATTTTTAGACCGCGCACATGTCTAGTTAATAATCCTCTGCTTCTAATGAAATATATCCTTAGTTTCAACAATGGATTCTGTTTCATATATCACAGTATTACGTTATCTAGTGTGACATTCATAGCTACCAATATAGCACATACTAGTTTTGAAAATATAAATACGTTTCTTATTGACATGCAAAGCTGTCAAATGAGTCCTTGTATTGGCTGACGCTTTTTCGCGATCTCGGATGCGCCATGTTGCTTAAGACGTCACATGCCAAGCTGTAAAATTAGTTTTTGGATTGGTGACGTTTTTACGCGATCAAGGTTGTGCCTTTGATTGGATGCCGTTTTTACGCAATCTCGGATGCGCCTTTGATTGGATGCCTTTTTTACACGATCAACGATGCGCCATGTTAATTAAGACGTCACATGCCAAGGTGTTAAATCCGTCTGACTGGATTACGTAGTTCCGCAATATTTGATTTTGCACGTAACCCACGTTTGCGAATGAGAAGCCAGGTTTAAAACCATGGCAAGTATGGATTGTGTCAATCATGTACATTGTTGAACCATAGATGATAAAGAACACAAAAATCTCTTTTGATGGCTGTCTCGTTGAATAAATGAATGAAAACAATATGTTTTCCTGCATAAGATATTTTGAGGCAAGTGCAAATCCATGAATATAGTCCATCTTGTTTAATATGTTTGTCAACAATATTTTCCTTTTTATAAATAATGACTGTGTTGTGTTTAATTTTCTACATATCTAATTCCTAAAGATGCGCTATTGTATTTGAATCAAGTAATCAATATGCATTGACCTTTATCATATGCTAAATATATGAGTTGTCTACTTATTCTAGATGTTATGTTGTAGTATTTTGTATTAAAGGGACATTATACACTCATTTTTTCAACACATATATGTATTTTCGATCTATTTATAGAGTCCTTTTTTTTTAAATTAATGTATAGTTTTGTTATGTTTAAATAACATTGCTGTGATTTTCTGACTCTTACCCAAGCCTCAAAGTTTGATGTGAGTACCATCAGCTACCTTCTCCACTCCAGCTTGCTCCTGTTTGTGTAAAGGGTCTTTTCATATGCAAAGGAAGGGGGATTGTCTTATTTTCCACTTGGAATGGCCTTTCAAGCTAACTTTTCAACATAGCTAAACAGATTTTATAAGTAAGTCTTTAAACCATTTTATCCTGGATTTTTATATCAGTATCTGTTCATCTTGTTCTTTATAGTAGTGTCTATTACATGCAGTTCTATGAAAATGAGTGTATACTGTCCCTTTAATGTAAATGTTCAGTATTGTGTCATGTATGAGTTCCACATTGTTAATCTCCAAATATATTACTGTGAGCATATATTTATAAAGTAACTCGTAAAAGGACCTGAAACCATATTCCTTCTAAATGAAATGTCTTTCTTAAATAATAACACAATAATGTCTCTTTAAGAAAATAGACTTTATTTAACACATCAATAGAAATATGGCATACAGGCTTAGTATCCTATTCCAATATTTTATTGTTTCAACAAGTACATTTAGATATACCCTAAGGATTAGTATATGTTAGCAAATGTTATTTTTTAAAGGGACAGTCCAGTCAAGAAAAACAGTAATGATTTTAATGTCCAAAAATGCAATTTTTCAAAAATATATCTCAAACGTTTATCACCAATAGTTTATCACTAATAATCTTAGTTCTCTTGTTATTCTTAGTTGATAGCTAAACCTAGGAGGTTCATCTGCTCATTTCTTAGAGCTTGAAAAGTGCATCTAATCTGAATGCATTGATGTGATGATGTGGTGTCCACACACTTGTAAACCACACTCTGCAAACAATCTGCCTCCATGGACCTGGTCCCATAAAAGCAGATTATATACAGAGTGTGGTCCACAAGTGTAAGAAGACCACATCATCACATACCTATCCATTACACATTCAAATCAAAATATATATAGCAATAAAAACTTCCTCTTCCTTCCCCTCTTCCCACGAGACTGAGGCTCTAAGTGGGGGCAACTGCCCCCTCCGACGAGTTTTCATCAGAGATGTTTGGGGAAGAGGGGAAGGAGGAGTACTGGGATCACCCAGCTGAGGAGGAGATTGAGGAGTACCAGGAGCAGATGGCCCAGCAGCAGATGGTGCATTATGCGCCTCCAGGAGGACCTGCAATATATCTCTGAGAGTAGGCAAGATTTCTCTTTGGCCTTAGATAATCTCTCTGTGCGCCTTGTATAAGCTCTGTTTGGTCTTGTCGAATGTTATGAATTTCTTCTGTGAGCTGGATTCTGCTTTCCACATTTTCCCTCTGGGAGGCACGCATCTCTTCCAAAAAATCTCTTAATATCTGCACCTCTGCTATCTCCTCCTGAGGGGCTACTGGTGCACGGCAGGCTGCTGGTGCAGAAGGGGCTGCTGCAGGGATCTCTTCTGCAGTGGGGGCTTCTTCAGAGGATGGGGATAGAGGGATGTCTTCCATGTCTCCCCGAGGTGGCCTGTCATCTCCACCACTCTCATACCTGGGTGAAGGAGGAGCCTGTAGTTGCTGTGCTGCCTTCTCCCCAGACTCTGTATATTGTAAAAAGAAAGAAATCAATATATTAGCATAGTTCCAAATAAAGATGTAAATGCTTTTGCTTACAATAGAATTACAAATGCAGCCTCATTAATCCACTTTGAAATATAACAATCAATACGATTTCCGCATTTTCCAAACCGTGTTTCTGATATCTATATGGTCAATCTGAATGTGTTTTTGCATTTGTTTTCAGTCTGTTTAAATGCACACCTAACCTGTAGCCTAGATACTAATGTAATCGCAAGGTAATTGTGAATGCGTTTACGTAATAATGTGTAAAAAAGCGTAATTGCGTTAATCATATCCTTGAATACATTCTTTATTTTTGATGTAAAGAGATTATTAAATGAGCTGACCGGCAGATGAGAGTGGCAGGTTCCCGGTATCGACTCCTCCTATCCCGACTATAGCCACCTCGGAGATGCTGGGACGCAACATTTCCTCCCATTTGGAATACTCCACAGTCATTTCAGGCCTGCCACCGGTCCCTGTTGCATATTGGTACTCCCTGGAGATCTTTATTTTGAGTTCCATCTTGCAGTCCTGGTAGCGATGCTTTATAGACTCGACATCCCTGTTATGGGCCCCCACAGCATTAACTGCATCCGTGATCTCCAGCCATAGTTTCCTCTTCTCCCTAGGGGTGGCCTTCTGAGCCTGCAACCTCCTAGCCCTGTCCATATAAACCTCTATGAGGGCCTCCTTCTCCTCCATAGTATACCTCACCTCCCTAGTTAGCTTGGTTTTCCCCTGTGATGGTGTCCTCTGTTTCCCGGACTGTGAAGCTCTACACTGCCCGCCACTGGGCCCAGCCACTTGTTCATCTTGAACAAAGTGGCCGGGTCCACCCACCGCTTCCTCCCCCGTTCCTCTCCCCCTTCCTGTCCTGTTCCTCTCCCTCTCCCCATCCCTCTCCCCCTCTCCTGACTAAGCTCCTGCCTGACCTCCTCTATAACCTCTTCCCTGAACTGATTCCTAAGGAACTCTAATAGCTGCAGGCTAATCTGACCCCTATCCCCCCCTCCCGACATACTCAAAAAGTGAATGTGCCCAAATGAAAGGGTGTCAAAATAAATAACAAAAATTAAAAAGTGCTCAAAGTGTGAAAGGGATATAAATAAAAGAGGGTAAGGAGTATTTAACAAAAAAATGTATAAGAAGACTAAAATGAGGATATGTAAACAAATTCTAACTATGGGATGGGTATGGGCTTAAAGGGAATGGGGTATGGGATGAAAGGGAATGGGATTACAGGGAATGGGGTATGGAGTGTAGTATGAGAGGGGATGGGGTATGGAGTGTATGTAGTGTTATTGATAAGTGTATGTATGTATTGAATGTCTTTGCGTGTAAATGTATTAAGTATACAGAAAAACCACTCGTACACTCACCCAAACCAACTCTCGCTCACTACGGCTCTCTCACTATCTCACACTACCACTAACTCACTATCTCACACTACCACTAACTAACTAACTCTCTGACACTACCACTAACTAACTCTCTGACACTACCACTAACTCACTATCTCACACTACCACTAACTCTCATACTAACACTAATTCACACTACCACTAACTCTCACACTAACACACACTACCACTAACTAACTCTCACAATAACACTAACTCACTCGCTCACAATAACAGTAACTCACACTAATACTAACACTAATAACTAACACTAACTCTCACAATAACGCACTAAATGTCTCTCCTCTCTAATCTCCAAAAACCCTCCAGCAACACAGTTAGGGTTGCCACCTGCCCCGGTATCACCGGGACAGTCCCGGTCTGGGACTGTATGTCCCGTGTCCCGGAACTAGGCTCCAATGCCCCGGCCTGCCCAGCTCCCCTGTCACTCACACACAACACTGTTGATTTTTTTAAAAAAAAACTTTGGTGGCTGGGCCGGCAGGGCAATGTGAGGGAAACTAGGGACGTCACTAGACTCACACTCTCACAGAGTCACAGCTACATGCACGTCACACAGTTTGCCCTTAGCAAAAATGGCGGCGGATACCAAACTACTGGAGACTGGAGTCGCATTAGGTGACATAGTTACTGCTCGCCAGAGACTTCTGCTAGTTAGTTTTTTCCCGCTTCAACACTTTCTAAATACCAGAGCCGCGCCGTGACCGATGCCCGTGGGTTTTACTAACTTGTGCTGCTAACATGGAGGAGGACTCGGATCATCTGCCAGCTGACAGGGAGACTAAGGTAACAGTTACAGCACTCGGCCTCAAAAGATGGGATAACCCCTTGGCTGCCAGGACATGCTGCATCACATTCTTTCGTATTGTGTTGCAGGCTGCGCTCTCTGTCATTCAAGGAGCTAATTGTGATATTGTAAAGTATATTATCTCCCTGAAGCAAGCCTAGTTAGAATTAACAGACAGCTCACTGACACTTCTCCCACAAACACACTGACAGACAGCTCACTGACACTTCTCTCACATACACACACACTGACAGGCGCAGCTCACTGACACTTCACACACACTGACAGGCGCAGCTCACTGACACTTCACACACAAAGACAGGCAGCTCACTGACACTTCACACACACTGACAGGCAGCTCACTGACACTTCACTCACACTGACAGGCAGCTCACTGACACTTCACTCACACTGACAGGCAGCTCACTGACACTTCACTCACACTGACAGGCAGCTCACTGACACTTCACACACACTGACAGGCAGCTCACTGACACTTCACACACACACTGACAGGCAGCTCACTGACACTTCACACACACACTGACAGGCAGCTCACTGACACTTCACTCACACTGACAGGCAGCTCACTGACACTTCACACACACGCTGACAGGCAGCTCACTGACACTTCACTCACACACACTGACAGGCAGCTCACTGACACTTTACACACACACTGACAGGCAGCTCACTGACACTTCACACACACTGATAGGCAGCTCATTGACACTTCACACACACTGACAGGCAGCTCTCTGACACTTCACACACACACACACATACTGACAGGCAGCTCACTGACACTTCACACATACACTGACAGGCAGCTCACTGACACTTCACACACACAGTGACAGGCAGCTCACTGACACTTCACACACACACACTGACAGGCAGCTCAATGACACTTCTCACACACACACTGACAGGCAGCTCACTGACACTTCACACACACTGACAGGCAGCTCACTGACACTTCACTCACACTGACAGACAGCTCACTGACACTTCACTCACACTGACAGGCAGCTCACTGACACTTCACACACACTGACAGGCAGCTCACTGACACTTCACTCACACTGACAGACAGCTCACTGACACTTCACACACACACTGAGAGGCAGCAAAAATTGTAAAATATATTTTATTAAGGCCGTGTGAAGCCACACCCCGCCACGCCCCCAGCCACACCCCCGCCACACCCCCAGCCACGCCCACATTCAAAGTGTCCAGGAATCGGCTGGGCAAAAGGTGGCAACCCTAAACACAGTCAAAGAAGCCATGCTTGTGGTGTGCTTATATACCCTATGTAAATGTTTAATGATGTATCGGTTTGCCTTGTAAATTATGTTCAGGTGTGCTTTGTTTGTAATTAGTATGTGTGCAATGTGTATTAGTTGTGGGAATTTGTGCATGCTCATATTGAATTACTATTTGTGGAATGTGTAGAATGCGATGATGTCATAGTGATCGTTTTGCATAACATTGTCCAAAAGTATTATGTGTAAATATAAATGTTGATTTGTGACTGTGTAGTATTTGTGAAGTGTTGTAAATGTCTGTTTGTACTAATATTCCGTAATCTTGAATGCAAATGTTTTGTTTGTGTATGAGTGTGCAATTGTTTTTTCGTGTTGTTTTGTTTCATGTTGCAGGATTGTAAGGTATATCTGTATTCCTCGTTTAGTGTAAAAAAAAACATTTCCCCCCGATTGTGAATGTGTAATGCGTATGTGCTATGTTGCGTGATTGTTGTTAGTACATTTGCTGTGTATTTTTGTTGTGCATTATGTGGTATACGTAATATGACAGAGCAGTGCGTATTTCTCGCGAGATCGAGTGTTAGCTGAAAAATGCGTGCTTCTTTGATTTCTCATTGATCTCTATGGGAGAATGTTTTAACACGGCCGTGATTACGCGTATAAAATAAAAGCGGTAGTCGTGTTACCACAAAGCGTTAGGAGGTTGTTTTGAGACTCGTAATACCTACGTTAAGAAAAGTGCGCAAAGGAAATAAAATACGTGTAACTAACGCACCCCTCCTAATGCAAAACTCGTAATCTAGGCGTTTATTTTTAGTAATCTTAGTTTTTTTTATATTTTTAATTTTTGTAATTTTTTTTTATTTTTAGTTTATTTAAGTTTTTTTTAAATAATAATGATAGGTTTAATTATAGTTCAAGCTTAGTTTTTTTATTTCACAGGTGTTTATTTTAAGGTAGTTATATTATAACTAATTTAAAGTTAGTGGTTGTTAGGTTTATGGGTTAACAGTTTAATTTGCGATGTTGGGGGGCTGGCAGTTTATGGGTTAATAGTTTTATTTTAGTATTAGCAATATGGGGGGCCGGCAGTTTAGGGGTTAATAGGTTTATTTTAGTATTAGCAATGTGGGGGGTCAGCGGTTTAGGGGTTAATAGGTTTATTTAGTTTTGGCGATGTGGGTTGGCGGCAGATTAGAGGTTAATACTTTAATTTAGTTTTGGCGATGTTGATTGGCGGCGGATAAGGGGTTAATAGGTTTATTATAGTATTTGCAATGCAGAGGGATGGCAGTTCAGGGGATAATAGGTAGTTTATGGGTTTTAGTGTACTTTGTAACATTTTTGTTATGAGTTCTGTGAAACATTTTTGTTTCACAAAATCCATAACTACTGGTCTTTTATAGAGGAATGGATCATGGCGGTATAAGCTATAACGCTAGCGGAATAGCTGGACCGCACAAACTGTAATACGGGTGACCTGAAAATTCCACACTCAAAAGCCATTTTTCGAGTGCGGAATGGAGAGTTGTGGTATAGGCTAGCTATATAGCCGTCCCGCCATGACTTGTAATACGGGTGAGCTGAATATTCCGCTCGCAAAGGCCTATTTTTCAGCGGTATAGCCGTACCGCACAATTTGTAATCTAGGTGATAGTTTCCTGTCGGTCTATTTATATACCTCATACCAATAAGGTATATGCAGGTGAACATTCTTAATGGTTTTTGATTCTAAGTCAAACTGCAATACTTACTATATATTATTTTGCAGTGTGTCTGTTTTGCTTTCCCCATCTTTCCTATTTAAACTGAGCGCTTTCCAACTCACCTCTACAAGCAAGATTTTACCTATATTCATTGATGGTAATGAGTAACGGATTCAGCAGCTAGTTTATAAAGGACTCATTTTTATTTGCGCTGGACACACACCTCCTTTGTGCACAAGATTAATTAATAATTATATATATAATGTAATTGTAATTTTCCCTGTTTGTGCCTTGCACCCAGGCCTTTCTGGGGTTTAACTGCCTGTGACTCTGGTGACAGTGCAGCTTCCTGAGAGTGTTAGTTTGCACCCAGGGCTGTGCATGTTGCAGGGTCATAGGATGTGTACCCAGTCCGGCCTGAGAGTGCTGACCCCACCCATGTTTTGTATATATTTGGGGAGATTACATTAGCCTGTGCACCCTCCATTTTTTCACAGTTGTATTGTGAGCCTGCATTGTGTGGCTGTTTAAGGACCCAGGTTTTTTGGAAGACACCTTGACGAGGTACCTGGGCTTTTCCCATTTGGCCAGATGCGGTAACTAACTCTTCCATTGCTGCTTTTTATCTTAGTTGAGAGCTTGTGAGTGAGTGCTGGACTTTTTCTGTGTGCTATATTAATGTATTAATTGTTTTGTAATTTTCCATGTTTGGGCCTTGCACCCAGGCCTGTCTGGGGTTAACTGCCTGTGACTCTAGTGACAGTGCAGCTTCCTGAGAGTGTTGGTTTGCACCCAGGGATTTGCATGTTGCAGGGTCATAGGATGTGTACCCGGTCCGGCCTGAGAGTGCTGACCCCACCGTGTTTTATATATATATCATATAATATTTTAAGAATATTTTCAGATTACTTAGGAGCTGAATGAGATGGATCACTACATGCATATGCATCCTCTGGGGAGTTAGATGGAGCAAAGGGCCCTGGCATGGTCACTTAGAATCTGATTTTGGCTGTGAGCAGTAAAAGGCCAATGCAACTTAGAGGGACATGTGACCCCCTCATTGTAAAGAGGAGAAGGTCTTCTAGTCACATGGGTCATTTGGAAATGGCAGTTATGCTTAGAGTAATGCATTTGAAAAGGCTGTGAAACTATGCCTCTATCTCAGAAAAAAATAAATCCACCCACATATGAACACTTACTTAAAAGAGTAGAATATCTGCTTTCAGATGAGGCATCATGTGCACCTCTGTATAGCATGTGGTTGTAAACATTGCAGATTCTTAACCAATTAGATATCAGGCTTAGAAAAAAGGGGCAGAGCTAAATATATATTTATTTTTCTTGAAATATTAAACCCATGATGATCCTCTAGATATTGTTGATAAAAAACAAATGTTTAAATCTCATAGACAGTTCAAAGAAATAAAGAAAGATTCTTTGGCCTAGATTTGGAGTTTGGCGTTAGCCGTGAAAACCAGCGTTAGAGGCCCCTAACGCTGGTTTCTTACGGACTCTGGTATTTAGAGTTCAGTTACCGACACTCAAAAATCACCCAACGCTCAAATTTCTACCGACACCTCAGGCCCAGTAGTAAACATATACAGACAAAATAAACATCCACGAATCACAAAACAAATATTACACAAACTACACTTACACTCATACAAACACTACACTATATTTATTTTTTAGATTTATTAATTTTTCATCAAAATACAAAGGATCAAAGTTGCGAGATCTCGGGTGTTAGAAAAAAAACTACACAAATCCATTTTCCCATTGACTTACATTGACACACGGGAAAAGACCCTCATATACCTACATCTAAGTAATAAGATTATCACAAATATACACTCATCGATGCATACAAACAATATACACCACATGACATACAAAAAATATTTATTTATTACAAAAAGAACACGATTTAGTTACTTTTTCACACAAGCTCATGACGTCACTCACTTTACGAGGAAAACCAGTCTTTGAAAAAAAAAATTACCAAATTTTAGAGCCTCCATTGACTTCTATTGGGAAGACGTGCTCGTGCACGCGAAACCCACATTTCCCTAACGCACGCAAATAGCGTAGACCGAAAAACTCCAAATACCAGCACTAGAAAATACATGCTTTTATGCGTTAGACCCAGCTATGATAAATAGATCAAGAAATGACTATTTCCCTATGGTGGATTTATGGATTGTACTTATTGAATATTCACAACACCATTAAATTGTTTCAGACTTTTATATTACATCAACTACAAATCAACATCACTAGTAACAAACTTTTTTTAATCAAAATATTACATTTAAACGGACACAAAAATAATGTAAACTTTTCAGGATTCACAAACACTACACAATGGGAAACAATTCTCATTTACCTTTATTATTGCATTTCATTTATTCAACTCATATGCTTGCAGCAACAGCATATCTACATAGGCTTAACACATGATCAGTCATGGATGCACATACATTACTTTTAACATTCACTCATACATGTGCATTCAAATGATGGGGGAAAAACACATTACATTCTCTCTAGGAATCACAAAACAGAACATATGGATTTTACTGTACTTTTAACATCATGATTCCATCACCAGAAACCATTAGGAATTACGTACAACAAGAACATCATTACACCAGATTACAGATGTCACTTTATGGGAATGAACAACAATGCCAGACCGCTATATAGAAGTCAGCATATGTGGGACACAATCACAATATATACGTACATGTACATAACACGCATCACCCATCACGCAACCACAAAGCACACATTTAGATTTTATTCAGCACACAATAACAATGTAGCACAATACAACAACACAATGCGGATTTCAGAACTACATAGGCAGGTTAATAATATCATGACGTCATTAGAAGATTCAACCATACACATCACAGATTCACGACTGTACCGCCCCTTTCAGAAATTTACCACTCAATACTACAATACAACATATACGTAAATAACAGTTTGGAACAGCATTATTAGGGAGATTTGAATGGGACAATTAATAAATATTGTCAGATCGCAAATCACTTATATATATAATACTACAGATGACAGCCGGAAGTTCTTCAGTATTAGTGCGATTTAAAAGGGACGCATACAATATTGACAGCTCGGCAATCACTTATATATACAATACTACAGATGACAGCCGGAAGTTATTCAGTATTAGTGCCATTTGAATGGGACGCATACAATATTGACAGCTCGGCAATCACTTATATATACAATACTACAGATGACAGCCGGAAGTTCAGAATTATTATGCAGATTTTAATGGGACGCGTACAATATTGACATCTCGGCAATCACTTATATATACAATACTACAGATGGCAGACGGGAAGTTCTGAATTATTATTGCGATTTTAATGGGACGCATACAATATTGACAGCTCGGCAATCACTTATATATACAATACTACAGATGGCAGACGGGAAGTTCTGAATTATTATTGCGATTTTAATGGGACGCATTCAATATTGACAGCTCGGCAATCACTTATATATACAATACTACAGATGACAGCCGGAAGTTCAGAATTATTATGCAGATTTTAATGGGACGCGTACAACATTGACATCTCGGCAATCACTTATATATATACAATACTACAGATGACAGCCGGAAGTTATTCAGTATTAGTGCGATTTTAATGGGACGCATACAATATTGACAGCTCGGCAATCACTTATATATACAATACTACAGATGACAGCCGGAAGTTATTCAGTATTAGTGCCATTTGAATGGGACGCATACAATATTGACAGCTCGGCAATCACTTATATACACAATACTACAGATGGCAGACGGGAATTTCTTATTTCTTATTTCGATTTTAAAGGGACGCATACAATATTGACAGCTCGGCAATCACTTATATACACAATACTACAGATGGCAGACGGGAAGTTCTGAATTCTTATTTCGATTTTAAAGGGACGCATACAATATTGACAGCTCAGCAATCACTTATATATACAATACTACAGATAACAGCCGGAAGTTATTCAGTATTAGTGCGATTTGAAAGGGACGCATACAATATTGACAGCTCGGCAATCACTTATATATACACAATACTTCAGATGGCAGACGGGAAGTTCTGAATTATTATTGCGATTTTAAAGGGACGCATACAATATTGACATCTCGGCAATCACTTATATATACAATACTACAGATGACAGCCGGAAGTTCTTCAGTATTAGTGCGATTTTAAAGGGACGCATACAATATTGACATCTCAGCAATCACTTATATATATATACAATACTACAGATGGCAGATGTTACTTTATCGTTTACAAACAATATTGCAGCAACATTGATCGATCACATTCGATGCACATTATACACAACTATGCACTTTCATTCATGTTAGCCTGGACGTGTGCTTGTTACTATAAGATCGCGTTTAAGAAATATTGATTACGCATATGATCAAACATTACAAACATGCACTGTATGTGTGATATTTGACACTTTCACATTGAGATTCATTGTTGGAAAACAACATTTCAGCAAACAACAAAAAAACGCCCACTATGAAAGCATTCGCGCCGCTCACATACAAACAAGTGAATACAATTAGCAATCATTACAAACTCACTACCATTGGACTAATTGTACTATAAATCCCCCAAACAACATGGCCAAAGCATCACTTGTGATCCACATCAGATCAAGTGCATACCTTGTTACGCTGTTTTGAAAGATGGATGACGATGACATGGTAGACACTGCTGGTACTGCTATTGGCGAACTAGCTGTTGATCGAATCAGGCAGCCTCGGCGGCTCAGACTGAGACGAAGGGGTCGTCTGGTTCGAGGTCCTCCTGTCTACAGGGTGAGACCCACCTTGGAAAACATGAGCGACTTTGAGGTTTATGATAAGTATCGACTCAATCGCGAACAGCTCATTGCCCTTTACGATCTTCTTAAACCTCATTTGGAGCCACGTATAAGAATAAGGACTGCTGTTCAGGCCATGAGTAAGATGCTAAGTTGTCTATACGTCCTGGCCTCCGGGAGTTTTCAATCCGGAGAAATGTACATGCATGGCCTGGCTCAAGGTACATTCTCTGTGGTGTTTGATAACTTTCTGGACGCCATGGTACGTATCAGTAAGCAATACCTAGGATTCCCACAGAATGATGGTGATTGGAGGCGCCTGAAGCGGGAATTCTTTGATATTGCTGAATTGCCCAATGTCTTGGGAGCCATTGATTGTACCCACATTGCGCTGCATGCTCCAATTGATGACTTGCCCTTCAGAAATCGCAAACATTTTCATAGCCTCAACGTGCAGTATGTTTGTGACGCACGGATGAGGATTATGCATGTATGTGCGAATTTTGGAGGGGCTAGTCATGATGCCCGCATCCTCTCTCTGTCGTCCCTGTGGAGACCGTTTGAGGAAAGACAAATGCCCCCTGGTTATCTCGTTGGTGAGTATTTGTGCACAACATGGTTAATTAGTTTGACAATTGCCACTGTAGTTTTAAAATGTTAGCGTAATGTTCAGCTATCGGATGCAATTTAACCATTTATTTTATTTTCCCGCTAATGTCTACTTTTAGTTCAATGCAGATATGTAGCATGTCTTACCTTAAATGCTCAGAGAATGCAATGTAACCATTTAGTTTGCATTTTACACAAGGTTTGGTTTAGTAGAAATACGCATATGTAGCATGTCTTAGCTGAAATGGCAAGATATTAGCTAATGCAATTTAACCATGTCATTGTCTCTTTCCGCTAATGTCTTTTAGTTCAATGCAGATATGTAGCATGTCTTACCTTAAATGCTCAGATAGAGAATGCAATGTAACCATTTAGTTTGAATTTTACACAAGGTTTGGTTTAGGAGAAATACGCATATGTAGCATGTCTTAGCTGAAATGGCAAGATATTAGCTAATGCAATTTAACCATGTCATTGTCTCTTTCCGCTAATGTCTTTTAGTTCAATGCAGATATGTAGCATGTCTTACCTTAAATGCTCAGATAGAGAATGCAATGTAACCATTTAGTTTGAATTTTACACAAGGTTTGGTTTAGGAGAAATACGCATATGTAGCATGTCTTAGCTGAAATGGCAAGATATTAGCTAATGCAATTTAACCATGTCATTGTCTCTTTACGCTAATGTCTTTTAGTTCATTGCAGATATGTAGCATGTCTTACCTTAAATGCTCTGATAGAGAATGCAATGTAACCATTTAGTTTGCATTTTACACAAGGTTTGGTTTAGGAGAAATATGCATATGTAGCATGTCTTAGCTGAAATGGCAAGATATTAGCTAATGCAATTTAACCATGTCATTGTCTCTTTCCGCTAATGTCTTTTAGTTCAATGCAGATATGTAGCATGTCTTACCTTAAATGCTCAGATAGAGAATGCAATGTAACCATTTAGTTTGCATTTTACACAAGGTTTGGTTTAGTAGAAATATGCATATGTAGCATGTCTTAGCTGAAATGGCAAGATATTAGCTAATGCAATTTAACCATGTCATTGTCTTTTTCCGCTAATGTCTTTTAGTTCAATGCAGATATGTAGCATGTCTTACCTTAAATGCTCAGATAGAGAATGCAATGTAACCATTTAGTTTGCATTTTACACAAGGTTTGGTTTAGGAGAAATATGCATATGTAGCATGTCTTAGCTGAAATGGCAAGATATTAGCTAATGCAATTTAACCATGTCATTGTCTCTTTCCGCTAATGTCTTTTAGTTCAATGCAGATATGTAGCATGTCTTACCTTAAATGCTCAGATAGAGAATGCAATGTAACCATTTAGTTTGCATTTTACACAAGGTTTGGTTTAGGAGAAATATGCATATGTAGCATGTCTTAGCTGAAATGGGAAGATAGAGAATAATATTGAACTAGATTATTCTTTTACAAATTAAACATTTGTTAGTGGATTATCGTGTACAAAAAGTTTTATTGGACTCCAAATACTATTTTGAGGATTCTGTTTGAATTATGTTCTGTTCATAATTTATAGGTGATTCTGGGTACATGAGCCGGCCTTGGCTCATTACCCCCTTGCGTAACCCGACTGATGTGTCTGAGGAGCGCTACAATAGGGCTCATAAGAGAACCAGGGCAGTGGTTCGGGCGGATGTTCGGGCTCCTGAAGATGAGGTTCAGGTGCCTGGACAGGTCGGGAGGAGCCCTCCAGTACAACCCAAAGAAGGTGGCTAAGATCGTTGTAGCCTGTAGCGTCCTGCATAATATTGCACAGCGGGCTGGGATGCTGCAGGGCGTCCCGGCGCACCGAAACCTCCTCAGAGATGAGGAGGATGATCCTGTTCTAGAGGGGCCATTCCAGGACGAGGGGCTCAATGTCAGAGCAGACATCATCAACCGCCACTTTAGACGGTAAATAATAGAAGTTAGACTGGAGTATTGTCAATAGATGTGAACTCTAGGGAAATGACAAGTAGAGAATTGTGCAAACATGTTAGGATTGTTCATCAAATGCTAAAAATGTGTTTCATTTATTAATATAGGTGATGCTCTGGGCATTGGGTCCTGTAGCGAGTCTTTGCCACCTGGTTTTTAAAGAGGACTTCAGCTGGTAAGTATAAATGTATGGACTGTTGCTGGCATGAATTGTACACAAATACATCATATGGCATACATTTTGTAAACTAGTATTTAGTTTACACATTACTTAAAATGTAAATACTCAGAAAGGGATCCTCTAGCATAACTATCCTCTATCATGACTATGGTTCAATGTCACACATTAGAGGTTCGTTATGCTCAATATGACTCATCTTCACACTTGATAGAACATAACACAAGATGCTACACACGCTTAGTAAGCTAGTGACAGAAATTGATTATGAAATGGGGGGTGGTAGAGGGGCACAGAACTGATTCACACACTTGTAGTAATTTTTATTAAACTTTTTCTGCCATTAGGGAGCTGACTTAATCTAAAGACTGAAAGGGAAGAATTAGAAGCCTGACAGTGAAGATTGCCCAGACTGACAGTGGAAAAAGCCAAGATTGAAATTGAAGTATACCAATGGGATCATGTCTGGCATTATCTTTCAAATCTGCTGACCTTGAAAACCATACAAAGACATGTTCACATGGTAAGTGCCAACTATTTGATAGAATAAGGCTGTGGAGGCATCCTATTGGAGACACTTAGATTATTTTCTAATTTTTAGATGGTATTTCACAGTCCTCTATTTTTGAACTGATGAATAAGACACCTATTGAAGATCAACTGTTTACCCCTGAATTGACTTTCAAAGACCATGCATTATCCAGGTTGGTGTACCAATGCATGCTAGTTAAGAATCACAGGAAGAATGTTGAATATTAGTAGCTTACATACATTAGTCATATTTAATTCATAATTAGATATTTAGGGATCACAATCAGACACTTAGATGATTTTACTTTTTTAGATGGTATTTCAGTCCTCTATTTTATGAACTGATGAATAAGACACCTATTGAAGATCAACTGTTTACCCCTGAATTGACTTTCAAAGACCATGCATTATCCAGGTTGGTGTACCAATGCATGCTAGTTAAGAATCACAGGAAGAATGTTGAATATTAGTAGCTTACATACATTAGTCATATTTAATTCATAATTAGATATTTAGGGATCACAATCAGACACTTAGATGATTTTACTTTTTTAGATGGTATTTCAGTCCTCTATTTTATGAACTGATGAATAAGACACCTATTGAAGATCAACTGTTTACCCCTGAATTGACTTTCAAAGACCATGCATTATCCAGGTTGGTGTACCAAAGCATGCTAGTTAAGAATCACAGGAAGAATGTTGAATATTAGTAGCTTACATACATTAGTCATATTTAGTTCATAATTAGATATTTAGGGATCACAATCAGAAAAAGGAATACATATTATAGTTGATATAGAGGTATTTGAATGGACATGAAATATTACATTTATGTTCAGCATACATATATATTATTGAAATGTGATATACATTATTATGTATAATTAGAAATTCAGATATTTAAATTTAATTTTTATTACACAATATAATGGTGTATGTTTATTTTCTTTATTTTTAAATTTAATTAATAAATATCTTGATAAAATGTAGAACAAAGTTAGAGCATAGACACAAGATGATTGTAAATGTATTTTATGAATATTTGACAACGTGTGTATTAACTTTGTTAAAATTTTCTTTTTTAATTTCAGATTGTCATCTGATGACTTCCAGGAATATATTTTTTGTTTTTGTTTCAGAAACTTTTAATTTTTTAAATGGTAATAATAAACATTTTATTATTAAATACACTCTTTTGAACAGATTATAATAAATATCCATATAATCTGTCAATAAAAAACAATTTGACTCCCATAACTGGTAGTTGGCTATTTGACAAGCGCATAAGATCAAATAATGCATTAATTTTTTAAAATCCACTGATTCAGAGAATATTAAATTAAACTATCTTTTTTAAAATAATTGGGGAGTGAGATCCATCGATGCTTTTCTTTTGAAATTCTTAGATGTTAAAAAAATTTCGGATATGTTGTCAAAATTTGACATAAATTATTTTGTTTCACTTTTAAGAAGGGGAAGTGGTTCAATTACATTAAAGTGACAGTGTTGTTGAATTAATTTTATAAGATCTTGTATCTTCCTTTTTGTATGTCAAAACATTATTTTCTAAACTTTTTTAATTTTTACATTTATAAATGGTAGGTCATTTAACTTCATATTTTTCACAAGCTAGTTATTGGATGCCAGGTTAATAGATTTAATTTTCTAGTGGAGTCATTTAACTATAGTTATTAATATTATGTAGTTTTTAAAATCTTACCTCTTGGGTTAGACATCACATATCTATATATAATTTTCATTCCCCTTTAGTTTATTTTGACAATGTTAAATCAACATTCAAAATGTTTTGGTCCTTAAAGGGACATTCACAAAGTATATTGTGTATTGATTTTTAAAAAATTCATAAAAGAATTTAAACATATTTAGAAAGTACTATAGAATTACATTCAGTCTTTAAATATACTTCGAAAAAGATACATCAATGCACATATCTTAGTCCATTACATAAGGCATCTATGTGCAAACAACAATCAGCATCAAAATAGCCTATGTAGATATGTATTTAATCCAAGAATATATATAATTACAATCTAATGATTGAATACCAAAACATATTAAGTTGTTCAAATATTATAATCTTATCCAAAATGCATACATAACATATAGCTTAATGTCCCTCTAAGCTGAAGACTCCGAAATACATCCTTTACAATATATATTTCAGTCAGTGTGTAAAACAATCCAGAAGTTAATCTAAATATGCTTTACTCATATGTTATACTAATTTAGCAAAAGGAAGGTGCCTAGGTTTCTGATTTTTCAAGCATTATTGTGAAATTTCTCTTTAAAGGGACATGAACTCAAAATATACTTAAAGGGAGACAGTTAAAAAATTAATGATTTATACATTCTGAATGAGTATTCTAATTTAAGCAACTTTATAAATTGTCTCATATTATGAATGTTCCTTGTGATGTTGCTATAATTAATTTAAAAATAAGGCATTAAATAGATAGTTTATTTGCTTCAGTACTCTGGACAGAACTTGGTTTTTTTGGTTGGATTAATTTATCCAACAATCATCAAGGACAACCCAGGTTTTTTGCAACAATTGTCCGTAATCTAAAATATCATTATTGATTTGCAAAGAAAGATAACAAGATAATTCTTAACATTTGAGAATTGGATTAAATTATAAAGTTGCTTAACATTTCATGCTCAATCTGAATCACGAACGCTAAATTTGTTTGGACAGTGTCCCTTTAAGAGATTTAAAGAGTGTATTTACTTCTCTTCTTATCTTGACATACTTTGCTTGAAAAGCATATCGAGATAGGCTCAGTAGATGAAGATTGGTGGATGCACAGAGATGCCTTATGTGATTGGCTCAACCATGTGCATTTAAATTTCTTCTGTTGAGGATATCTAAATACTAAGATAAATTGATTTACATTTTAAAGTCTAAACAATTTTCTATCTCTACAGATCATTTGATACAATTGTTTGTTTGTAATGTCTATTTAAAAATAAAGACGCCATTGCACAATAACATATATGAGCAGTTCAGACAAATACAAGCTCGAGGTTTATTTACTAATAACAAACAAACCTGTAGTTTAACATTTATAAACAGATTATCCAAGTTACTGACATTATAACCTGAATTTGAACATTCAGAAATATTGCGTGGGAAACGCATCTTGAAACACCAGATTAGCATCTTTAAACATTAGAGTCTAATGTCACGCAATAGCACACAATCAATGTGCATTATGAAATACATTTAATAGAGCAATATCAATACTTCACAATAAGTAAAGAAATGGATTTTATGAACAATAAAGACATACAATATTAAATGTGTATTTGTATTAAAGAAACAGACCGTTATTAAACCGAAAAATGTATACAACATTTAATAATGTGACAATATTAGATTTTAAATAGAATTTTATCATTAATATTTAACGGATCACGGATATTAAATCTGCGTCACACATATCCGCATGACAGGCCCATGAGTTACAAATAAGTCTACATGAAAAATGAAGTTACAGCACCACCAGGAGGTATGTGTAAGGAAGTTACTAAGATATGAAACATTAAGGAACGGCCAATCAGAGTTCATCACACAAACACAACTTGAGTCAGGATGGTCTCACAGACATTCTAACAATATTTCAAACTTTTATCCAATCAGATGTACAGATAACTTGTCCCATGGTGCATCTCATGTTTACTTCACCATATAAAAGTCCATTACACGTTGCCATCTTTGTCAGTTCTCTAATGCCTGCAGGCGTACTGTATATATAATTTATATATATATCCAGCATATCCGAAAACCCAGCAGGCATGTCAGCTCCCAGGTTCACCAAGCAGGAGAGCGCTGCACTGGTCCACGCCGTCAAGGACTTTTATCCCCAGCTGTTTGGGAACAAGAGGAGGTTGACAGATGCGCCTGTTAAGAAGGCCCTCTGGGAGTCTATCACCAATGCGGTTAGATTGGTGTGTGACGTCCAGAGGAGCCAGGATCAAATCATGAGGAGATTCAGAGATATGAGGTTGCGCTTAACAAAAAAAGTCAACCTCATAAGGGACTGGGTACAAGCCCGTAAAAGAGGGGGCCAAAGAAAGGCCCCGCGGAAACTATACCTACTCCCTTATGAGGTGACTTTATGCGAGCTCCTCAATCTCCGGGTCCCCAAAAGATTTAGATCCTCGCCATCCTCGGCCTCCTCTTCTTCCCTCCCAGCTGCGGGATCTGAAAGTCCTGACGCGGGGGCCAGGGCAGCTGCTTCTCCGTCCGGTGGCCTGGGAGGAGATGATGGAGAATCTGAACCAGGTAACTATCCAACTTCATATAATATCTTAATATTTTAATTCATTTTAAAAATGTGTATATAGTCAGATACTAAACCTATACAGATCTCACAACATACTCTACATATGATGTTTAGATATCTGATTTTAGATTAGTGACACATGAAATAGGAATGATGTTTCTTGCGCTCTACAGAATATGCGTCACAGAGCGAAAATGGAATTGCGCATACACGTTAACATGGGTTTGCTGTAAGTGGCATTGCTTTACACATGTTGGTCAAATGACGGATGCGTAATTCCGCTTGGAATCATTGCGCAATGATCGCGAAAATGGAATTGCGCATACACGGTAACATGGGTTTGCTGTAAGTGGCATTGCTTTACACATGTTGGTCAAATGACGGATGCGTAATTCCGCTTGGAATCATTGCGCAATGATCGCAAAAATGGAATTGCACATACACGTTAACATGGGTTTGCTGTAAGTGGCATTGCTTTACACATGTTGGTCAAATGACGGATGCGTAATTCCGCTTGGAATCATTGCGCAATGATCGCGAAAATTGAATTGCGCATACACGTTAACATGGGTTTGCTGTAAGTGGCATTGCTTTACACATGTTGGTCAAATGACGGATGCGTAATTCCGCTTGGAATCATTGCGCAATGATCGCGAAAATGGAATTGCGCATACACGTTAACATGGGTTTGCTGTAAGTGGCATTGCTTTACACATGTTGGTCAAAATGAAATGTGAATTATTATATATGTGAAGAATACAGTATTCTTATTTTCAATATTAGACATAATAAAAAAATAAAAAAAGCAGAATCCAAAAAAATTATAACATATGCCAATCAATTGATGAGAATGAAATAACACAAAAAAATAATTTAAGCTACAGTAAACAACACAACTGATTGAAAATAAGAGTACAGGATATATTTATCATGAATTTAATTGAGGAAACAATTAACTCATGGGACTACCAAAGGATTAATAGTTTTTAATTGATTTGCTAATAATGTAAAGATTTTAAACATGGCATGATTTGTATTAATGATATCCAATCCTCATTTAATATATTACAGATCTGGATGTTGGTGCTGGATCCTCAAGGCAGGGCTTGTCACAGTATGGTATGTCTCATTTTAATTGACATTTGTCTTAGAAACATGGACAGAACATTACATACTAAATCCACATTGTTCAATATTTATATGTATCTGCAAAATAAGAATAAATAAAACAAAAAAATAGGATTACATTGTAAGACTACTCTGATTTTGTTTGGAATTTAAGATATCCCATCTATTCTGGATGTCTTAATTTTAATGTAAGATTCTTTGAATGTCCAATTTATATTCTTCCCTTGTGTATTGCTTAATCTTATTTGTATACATTTTTTAAAAATACACACACTTTTGCATATGTTTAGATTTTTAAATTATAGATTCCATTTTTGAAATTGATCACGTCATTTAAGGGACATGCCAACTAAATTTTACATAGAATGATTTTGAAACGTGATTTTATTGTTTTGTTTAAACATTTTATGAGCTACATTGGTTCAGTCTATTGTTTTAGTTCTTTTAAAAAAAAATGGATTTTGGTTTAGGTTAAACAATGCATTACTGGTATTATCCGGCTGTTTTTTTATGCATAAATTGGTATTTTTACAAAAGTTAAAATCATGTGTTCAGATAACAGTAGTACATAGTTTCAAAAAGTATACAATTACACATTTAGAGCTTCATGTCCCTTTAATAGATGAAAATTAAATAATTCTTAGGATATCCTTAAATAACATATTAGATTGGAATTGCATGCTCAATCCCATTCATTACATCAACATATGGAGTAGAGAATTCATTAACACCAACATTGTCAAATCAATATATTTTTATATTAAAGGGACACTGAGCTAAAATTATTAATGTTGTCATTCAGATAGAGCATGCAATATTAATCAACATTTAAATATAATACTATAATCATATGTGAAATATTCTATTGCTAAATGTATTTTAAAATCAAGAATGTACGTTTATCTGCAGCTCAATTTTGGTTGACCAACCTGGGTTTTGATTGATGATTGGTGGATACCTTCAACAAACAATATTTATTGAATCCAATATTGCTTATCTGCATTTAAGATTAAAATGTAGCAACATTCCAATTATAATAGGAGTCAATGTAAAATCATTTGGAACAGTTTGAACAGTGAAATCAATGATTGAAATAAATCATGTCAGTGTCCCTTTAATAAACAATAGATTCATTCATCTTTACATTCTTTGGATTAGACAATATTGATATATAATTCACATATTCACTGTTGGAGTTACTTTATAGATATCAGCATACTCTAACAGCACCATGATTACATATTTGTACTAATCAATTTGGTTTTGTATTGTGATAAATATGTGTTGTGTCCTAAACAAGATTACTGTACATTGCACAAATGGCTCGATGTGCCACCTGTCTTTGTTTATATTTGTCAACAGCTGTTATTCAAAATGTGGTTTGTGTGTATTCTTTTAAGAACATTGATCAATGGGTATATTTAGATATGCAATAGCATCGTATGAGATGATTTTGATGTCTAATATAGTCAGAAATTAAACATATGTTCAATACATCATTTTTAACAGAATCCCCTTGATTCAATCAAGCATTTTTTTGGATAATGACTGGTCTATTCTTCACATTTTTAAGTTGATTATTCTTAAAAATCGCTACAGATGTGATTTAGTGCTATCCCAAATGTGTTCACTAATATATATCTATGTCATTCATAGAGAGAGTTGGTGTGGGGAGCCCTGAGGAATCCAGCACTGACACAGAGCCGCATTTGCGGTCTTCTGGTAAGTCCATTGACTCATTTATATGTCATTGAAGGTGTATTGGTAATCAATATTATGAGCATGATTCTCATGAAGCATAACATTTGAAACAAACATATAATTTACTCCTCTGATTATATATTAATTTTCTTGGAATATTGAAAGATTAATAATTAAAACTTTCTTAGTCTACACCTTTGTTATTCAGAAGATGTATAGCATATGTTTGTTTCAATGTTCATTTTTGACAACAATCATCAAGTGATACACACATGAGAAATCTTAAATGTTCTATGTACTATGCTTTTATGATTTTAAAATTAATACAAACAATAAATTGAAAATCTGAATCATTGAGAATAACAAATCTAATGTCATTTGTATGCTCCATCAAAATTATGTAAATCATAACTTTGGGTGTGTATATCTTTAATGCAACATTGATGTGTGTCTTTGAGCAACAGTAACATATGTTATAATATCTGATCTTAACGTGTACACAACATGTTATGTTTTACAGAGATTGATTTAACATGTGTGACGGAGGAGGAAGAGGCTGCCTTGAAGTCTGATGGTATGTGAAATATATCTATCATGTTTACAACATGTTGCTTTATTGGAAATCATTTTATTGAACACATTCAAAGTCTACAGCTTTTGCACTTTAAAAAGGAATATTATTTGTCTGTTCAAATACACTACTGCCCCCTTTATATATCAGGCAGCATGAAGATATGCTTGGATTTGTTTAAATATTTGGATTTTAAATTCATGCCATCATGATGTCACATGCATATTCTAGGCCAAACCACAATAATAATTTTAGAATTGTACAGACAGTCATTGATATTCATCTGAGTGCCTATATGCATACCATATCCTCATGTCATCATTGTTTAGAAATTCAAACACACTTCTAAGTATATTGCAAACATAATCAAGTTGAAATGCGTTGATTTGATTTCATGATGTATGAGATGTTAATATATTTATTATATTTATTTCAGATGGATCCTCTGCTTCTGGTCATCAATGTTCCTCCCCTGCCCAGTCCCCTGCCCAGCCCCCTGCCCAGTCCCCTGCCCAGTCCCCTGCCCAGCCCCCTGCCCAGCCCCCTGCCCAGTCCCCTGCCCAGCCCCCTGTCCAGCCCCCTGCCCAGTCCCCTGCCCAGCCCCCTGCCCAGTCCCCTGCCCATTCCCCTGCCCAGTCCCCTTCCCCTCCCGGCCCTTCCCATTTGTCCTGTCGTATCCCTCCCAAAAAAATGCCCCTTCGTCCCCCTTCGCCGCTCTCCCCGTCTTTTGGCCCGTACAGCTACCCCAGCTGCCCAGCCCCCAACTCACCACTCCCCAGCTGTACGGGCTACCCCAGAGCAGCAGCCCATCCCTCCCCAACCCAATCCCATCCCTCCCCCCTGTCTCAACCTTCATTGTCCTGGGTGTCGGATTGTCCTTCCCAGGCACAGCTATAAGTATCATTCAAAATCCACATTATAAGATACTTAAAGGTACACTGAAGGCAAATTGTTTCTATTGTGATTCAAATAGAGCATGCAATGTTAATCAAATTTATAATTTACTACTCTTATCAATTATTCTTCATTCTCTTGCTATCTTTATTTAAACAAAGAAATGCCTAGAATTATTTTTAAATAGAAAATAATTGTGGACATCATTTCTTTATTGTTGGATGAATGGATCCATCAACCAGCAGGGACAACCAAAGTTGATAAACAAATATGGCCTGCCCTATAAACCTACATTCTTGCATTCAAAATCTATCTAGAGAATTCAAACATTTAAAGAATATGTGTAATTTTTTAATATTTGTAATGTCATGCTCTATCTGAATCAGTCAATTAAATATTTAGGTTCAGTGTCCCTTTAATTTGATATCACGGGAGGCGGAGCCTGAAGCCTTAGAGAGATGGCTGCTTAATATGTGAGCTCCGTGCTGAACTGTTTTAGATGGCTGGCATACAAGGAAAGCAGGGCTGAATTTACTCCCTGGGAATTGAGGGCTAAGAGGTGCATACACCGGAATACTACTGGGGACATTCCCAGACACCTAAGGCTAACGGGGAGACTGGAGGTTAACGGAGCTACCCGATGCTGCGCGCCATTTTGGAAGTGTGGCGTTGCTGCATTTGAACGGTCCTGTGCCGCAACAATTAACCACATACTACACCCTAGATGTAACTTGTGACCTGAGAGGAAACCTCTTATAAGCGGCTACACCGGACATTACAAGAACCGGGTAACAGATATCATAGCAGCAAGAGAAGCCCGGCGAGGCTTCGGATCAGCCAGAAAGAGTGAACTTACTGTACCGGTTCTGGTAAGAGGGAAGGTGAGGGGGGAGAATTCCATGTAGGCTAAAAGCAAAAACTGGATAGAAGAAAACTACTTATGGTCGCACAGATGAGGCATGCAAGGCGCACTTTAAATTCATTTATCTAAGGTAACAGGCATATGGAAGGAAGGTGGAAGGCAATGGCAGGGCGCAAACACATAAAGGCCACGTGTCACTCCTATACTTAAAATGCCCTAATCTAACTACTGAGCGATAAAGCTGCCTAATACACTATACTGAGGTGATTATAAAGTGCAGAAGTTGATAATTAAAACTAGCAGACAGGCTCTGCTTAAAAGAGGGCCTCTATACTACAACCTACATATCGTTAATACCTAAGATTAAGCAACCCCCCCTCATCAGCAACGACATTATGCTATTTACGCACTGCAACAAAGCACGCTCCTGCCTGATGGACTCAGCTAGGGAACTGGGAGAAACCCAATTAAGCTAGCAAGGTTTGCTGAATGTTTGTGTGTGGCTGCAATAAATAACTATAAGGGATACTACAATACCCTCCTGAAAACAAGGGCTAGGGATCTGCCTCATTCCTCAACACTATCCAGACCTGTCTTGGGCTGGCTCATCTATCCTCCACACAATTCACTATAAACTTTTCTATGACCATGGCAGGATAGGCGAGGAGCAGGAGCAGGAGTGATTAGGTTTGCTTGCTCTTTCAATCTTTTTTGGATCTGACATATTATCACAGACTCTGTAATCAGGGATTAACCCTCTATCAACATGTCCATTAGGAAGCAAAATAAGCCTGCTCAGGGGTCTATTTTTTAAACCAGCCAGAAGTGAGAAAGCTCTAGAACCCACTAATATGGGGCTAGAGGAAGATAATATCTCTGACACAGATTCTCAGCTTATGGATGACGATGCTATCCCTGCTACAAAAGCGGACTTGAAAGCCCTTGTGTCTAAACAAGACATCAATAAAAATTTCGATAAACTCTGGGGAAAAATTGATGCTTTCCAAAACACTGTCACCAACAGCCTAGCAGATATCAAGCAAGACATCACAGATTTAGGCACACGGGTGGCTACTTTAGAAGAAAATGAGACCTCTACTTCAGAAGACCTCTCTAATCTAACACAAAAGATTTCCATGCAGCAACAGGAAGTTAATGAGATGCATGATAAAATGGAAGATCTCGAAAATAGGAGCCGCAGGTGTAACCTGCGGTTAAAGGGGATTCCAGAGGCTATTTCGACGGAAGAACTTCCCATCTACCTACACCAACTATTTCAAGCTATAACAGGAGAAGTGGGGGAAGAGAAGTTTCAAATGGAGAGAGCTCACCGAGCTTTGCGGGCCAGACCGAAAGATGAAGCACCCCCCAGAGATGTTATAGTTAAATTTCTCAGATTCCCAGAAAAGGAGGGCATCCTCTCAGCTGCTAGGAAACACCCAACCTTCAAGTTCCAGGGTGTGGTAATACAATTTTTTCAAGATCTCTGCATAAGAACGCTCCAGAGGAGAAGCTATTTGAAACCACTTACCACACTCTTAAGGAAGCATCAAATTGAATACCGCTGGGGGTTTCCCTTTAGTCTATACATCCAACACAATGGCAGATCACTAAACCTAAAAGATGTCTCAGAAATTCCGGATATATGTCGTAAGCTTCAATTGGAACCTCCTGATATACCACAATTGAATCAACCAGAAGAACTTTCCCAAGCAACATCAAGCCCCACTTCACAACAGAGACAGAAATGGACTAGAGTCTCGAAAAGAAAAGCTAAGTCTTGACACTTTTTCACTTATTTGTCTGTTGTTTAAAGAACTTTGCCCCATCTTCTGGGGAAAAGAGAGAGATGAGGACTCTAGTATCTCTCAACTTACTATTTCTAATGAGGTAGGAGGTGGTTTGTGAGGAACCTAAGTGGACACTGGATCCCGATAAAAGGGTCCTAATGAAGGTTAAAAGGTTCTTTTGGTTGTGAATTTTAAGGGTAATTGGTCTCCATGAAAGGCTTTCCCCTTTCTTTTTTACAATATCTAGGATTTGTAGTTGCTCTTCCTGATGCCAATTTCTTGTTCTTTTCTTTAACATATTCTGTTGAAACATATACAGTTATAGCACGGTAGATTGGTAGAGTACAGTCAACCTGTGTAGGAGGGAGGGCGAGGTTGAAGGTACTCTCCCTTTGTTTCTTTTTTTTTTTATTTTTGTTGTTGGTTCTCTTATACAGAAGAAGCAGATTCTGTTATTATGTTCTAACATGGTTCTTGCATAGACTGTTAATGTTTGTAAATTCTTATGTTCTTATTTTTGTTTTTGCCATGTCGACTCAACTTGCTTACCTGCATGCATCATCTCATAAGAGACAACTATATCTGCAACGCCTATGGGCAATCATAGAGAATGAAGAGACAGCGGATCTGGGGGGAGGGCCCCCCACCGGTAAAATCGTGAGTAATGACTTGTAACCTTCGACTGATATCACACAATGTCAGAGGCCTAAATACAGACTTAAAGCGCAGAACAGCACTTAGTCAATATACTAGTCTAAAAGCTAACATTATTTTCCTGCAAGAGACACACTTCACCAAGGAGGTCATACCTAAATATTGGGCCAGAGGCTATACACAACATTTTCACTCAATAACTGACAAAAAAAAAGGGGGAATGTCAATACTGATACACCAATCGGTAGGTTTTGTAGTAGAAGAGACAATTAGGGACCCGGAGGGTAGGTTTCTAATACTTAAAGGGAGACAACATGATAAGCAGTTAGTATTTTGTAATGTATACGCACTAAACGAAACACAAGCATCCTTCTTTTCTAATGTTTCTCACCTACTGACTCAGTGGTCGCACTCCCGGATGATTTTAGGGGGTGACTTTAATGTGTCAATGTACGCTCACCAAAACAAAGATAAAAACCCACGATCCCAAAAACAATTGAGACATAATTCTACAATTAAAAAAATAAAAGAGATGTTCTTCTCTCATAATATGTTAGACTCCTGGGACACTCTATATGGGAGAACGCAAGACTATACATACTATTCGTCGGCGCACAAATCCTACTCAAAACTAGATTATGTCTATATCAGCCAAACTCTGATTCCAGACCTAGCATCCTCTAAGATCCACGCATGTGCTTGGTCGGACCACTCCATAGTCCAAATAGATATCAAACAGACATTCCACACTAGTGCGACGCGATCTTGGAACTTTGACCCGTACGTTCTCCAGAGCCCCAAGACGCGTGAATCTATCTCTAAAGCACTGTCAGAATATTGGGGCCTGAATGTAGGGACCACTTCCAACCCTATAAATATTTGGGCAGCACATAAACCCTTCATTAGAGGCCTACTAATCAAGGAAAAAACAGCCTTGACTAAAACAACAAGACTTCAAACAGATACTCTACAAAAACAAATAGATGAACTTACTAGGTCACATCAACGAAATCTATCACCCGCCATATTCACACAATTACAGGCCAAACGACTAGAATTAGCTACAATTATGAACAAGACCTCTGCGAGAGCAGCACATAGATTAAAATCACAATATTTTTTATACTCAAATAAACCGGACAAGTATCTGGCCCATAAGCTCAGGGAGAGGACTAAATCTTTTGCCATACCCTATTTACAGACAACTGATGGCTCTTGCACCTCAAATCCCCAAGAGATAGCCAACACTTTTGCACAATACTACGCCCATCTTTATGATGGGGAAAAAGTAACGCACAATGATCAGACGAACCGACTCAGGGCTAAATTTTTAGATGACGCTAAACTCATACCCTTAGATAAAGAGGCCGGAGAGGAGCTCAATGCAGAGATAACGACTCGGGAGGTCCTTAATGCCATAAAAGAGCTTAAACCAGGAAAAGCAGCAGGCCCAGACGGCTTCCCAGGGGAATACTATCAACTCTATAAAACAATTTTGGTCCCACATGTAGTCTCACTGTGCAATGATATTTTACAAGGTAATGAAGTTCCACGCGAAATATTACAGGCCAAAATAGTAGTCATACCCAAACCAGGTAGAAATCCAAAGCTATGCCAAAGCTATAGACCCATTTCCCTAATTAATCAGGATATAAAAATTTTCACCAAAATTCTAGCCAATAGACTCAAAGTACATCTACCATCACTAATCCACCCCGATCAGGTGGGCTTTATTTTAGATAGAGAAGCCCCAGACAACACAAGACGAACGATCTCCTTAATTGAATACCTCAGCAAATCGAAAACGCCTTCTCTGGTCCTTTCTTTGGACGCAGAGAAGGCGTTTGATAGAATAGACTGGGATTACATGCTAGAGGTCTTGAATAGATTTGGTTTCCATGGGTCGTTTGTTCAGGTTATCAAGGGCATCTATTCATGCCCCACAGCTACTGTTAGGGCGGCAGGATATCAGTCAAAATTAATAGATATCTTGAATGGTACTCGACAAGGCTGCCCGCTTTCACCACTTTTATTTGCGATTTGCATAGAGCCATTAGCAGCGATGATTCGGTTGACCCCAGATATACACAGAGTTTTACTTAAAGGGCAGGAATTTAAGGTGTCATTGTTTGCGGATGACGTCCTTCTTACAATGACTAAACCACTTATATCCCTCCCAAATCTTTATCGGGTATTGCAGGACTATTCTGATGTTTCGGGATATAGGGTTAATTTAGAAAAATGTGAAGCTATCCCTATCGCCCTTCCCAATCACACTAAAAAACTGATTGAAACAAACTTTGAATTTACATGGACTACAGAGTCGATCAAATATTTAGGGATTAAGATCTCACATAATATAGAAGACCTATATAGACTGAATTATATCCCCTTATATAAAATAATAAGGAAAGATATAAATACATGGAAAAAGGGCGGATTTTCATGGTATGGCCGATTAACGGCAATTAAAATGAACATCCTTCCGAGGCTTCTATACCTCTTTTGGGCCCTCCCAATTAAAGTACCCTTGACTGATCTTAGCAAACTACAAACGGACTTGGTGGGCTTCCTGAGAGGCAACAAAAAAGCTAGAATACCATCTCAGATCCTAGAGCAACACAGACAGTTAGGAGGGGTGGGAACACCAAACTTAATACACTATTACCAAGCAGCAAGACTGGCGCAAACTACTTTATTGAGCAAGAAACCAAAAGACCTGGTGTGGGTGCAGGTGGAGACGCTCATGACAGATTACAAAACCCCAGAGGAGATACTCTGGGACTTCTCTAGACACCCCTTCAGGGGAATGTCGGCCTCAAAGCTTACGATGGAGATGATGCAAACCTGGGTTTCGCTCTCCAAATCCCTAAACCTAATCCCTCAGGACTCGGTAGTGCGACCAATAAAGTCCATTTTAAATCCAGACTTTCACACACATTTGGGGAAGTGGGAAAACAAAGGACTATATAGGGTAGCAGACTTTCTACATAATAACAAATTAGCTACTTATCAACAAATACAAGAGAAAATTAGCCCAGAGAAACTACATTGGTTTTTATACCTACAAGTGACCTCAGCTATCACCAAACTCAGGACACATAGCTCAAGGAAACCGTTAACAACGCTAGAGCATTTCTGCAACACATCCAAACGTCACAAAAAACAAATCTCGGCTATATACTTAGCAATACAGAAAGCTAAAATCACATCTAAATCCCCTTTGATGGAGAAATGGGAAAGGGATCTACAGAAAGTTTACTCTAAAGAAGAATGGGAAATAATGCTATATACAGCTAGTAAAGGATTAATTAGTGCAGACTTCAGAGAAAACTGTATTAAAACATCTTTCAGATGGTATCTGACCCCCATAGTCACATCCCATTATACTCAGAGAGGTAACAAACTTTGCTACAGAGGTTGTGCGGAAACAGGGACATATATCCACATGTGGTGGGAATGCCCACAGGTCAAACCAATATGGTTTAAACTCTCTGAGTTACTTAGCGAAGTATTATCTGAAACTATCTCTTTAACACCGTCACAAGCACTGTTAAACGAACACATAAAGCCTTTTAATGCACCTATCAATACTTTCATACGTACACTATGCACGGCCACTAGGATTTGCTTAGCGAGATATTGGAAATCAGGAGCACCCTCATGGGGGGAGGTGATGGACAAGATTCAAGCTACATATAAAATGTTGGAAACGATAGCGCACATTAAAAATAACTATGAACAATTCTTAAAAATATGGAACTTCTGGATCCTGTCAGGACATTAGATGCATAGGGGGCGGAAGCATGTAGCTTTGACATTAGGATAGGTTGACCACAGACAGGGTTTGCAGGGTGACCCACAAAGCTGCTCAGGTGACTGCGATTTGACTTCTGCTTAGAAACTGGTGGGGGCCCTTTCCCCGGATCTGCTGCAAGGGAAAAGAGGCGACAGGCAAGTTGTTGGTAATTTAATTTTATGTTGGTTTATGTTTGGTTTTTGAGGGGTTGGGGGGAGGGGGAAGGGGGGGGGGAATGCATATAAAGTAAATATGTTGGGTGCGGAGAAGGGAGAAGAGAGAAATTGTCTGATTTGTTTTCTATTGCTGTTCCCTTTGCTGCATTCTTAAAAACTTAGATATATAGTTAGCTACTCAACAACACAGGACTGAAGATTTTTGCCACAATAGCTCTATAAGATTACTTTCATGTGCTAATGGACCTTTAGATAGCTTCTCCATAGCCGATCAATGTGTGATGGACTAAAGCTTCTGTTAAGGGGATGGTGGAGGGGATTCGTTTTGTACTATATGAACAATGTGACCTGTATTTGTTGTACTTACTGCAATAAAAATCATTTCAACTAATTTGATATCACTACATATACCAATCACCACTACTTGGATCCAACAATTTATGTACAAATGTTGATACATTATCTCTTGTCTAACCCAGTGGGAATGTAATTTCTTCAGGTTGATATGTTTACACAGCTTGTCCTCAACGCCAAAATGTTTAAGGATAGGTGTGCCTACCACAGTATAATTAAAATATTTAAATTGCTAATGTAAGTACAATGTAAATCCTTTAACAAGATTTTATACACTCAAGCTGTATAAGTGGATCATCGAAAACCAATTAAAGGGGACAACATGTTTGAGTAAACTGTCCCTTTAATGATTTTGGTCTGTCTGAATAACATATTTAATGTGTAAAGAATCAATTTTAACAAATTGATGTAAAGAATGATTTGTCTTTATGATGACAATGTATCTTTGCTTATTTTTTCTTCTGTTGTGTAATTATCCTTAATATTTGATTTATTCTTTATTTTAGGCTGTGACTCAGCATGGCTCATGCTAGAAGGTATAGCACGAGTAGAGCAGGCCGTGTTGAGGAACGCAGCTGTCCTGAGAGGGATGAACGACACCATGCAGGCCCAGCTCCGGGTTCAGGATTTGACTCTGCGTCAAATCATGCTATTAAATTCAAGGCCTGAATATGGAGCTGGACATGCACAGGACGATGAAGAGGATGACCAGTAAGTGGAGGATCTGGAGATGCTCCAAGGTCGCAGATAAGAATCCTCCATCCACATGTTGATGTTTTTGTTATTGTTGCCATTTGGCCTTTTTTCAGTTTATTGTTGTGCCTGTTGCACTCTTTTACCTTGTCATATGGCTCCAATGGGGCTATGGTGGCCCTTGGCAACTCTCTTCATGGACTGTGATGCACTCTGTTAACTTGTCATATATCTACAATGGGGCTATGCTGGCCCTTGGCAACTCTCTTCATGGACTGTGATGCACTCTGTTACCTTGTCATATATCTACAATGGGGCTATGCTGGCCCTTGGCAACTCTCTTCATGGACTGTGATGCACTCTGTTACCTTGTCATATATCTACAATGGGGCTATGGTGGCCCTTGGCAACTCTCTTCATGGACTGTGATGCACTCTGTTACCTTGTCATATATCTACAATGGGGCTATGGTGGCCCTTGGCAACTCTCTTCATGGACTGTGATGCACTCTGTTACCTTGTCATATGGCTCCAATGGGGCTATGGTGGCCCTTGGCAACTCTCTTCATAGACTGTGATGCACTCTGTTACCTTGTCATATATCTACAATGGGGCTATGCTGGCCCTTGGCAACTCTCTTCATGGACTGTGATGCACTCTGTTACCTTGTCATATGGCTCCAATGGGGCTATGGTGGCCCTTGGCAACTCTCTTCATGGACTGTGATGCACTCTGTTACCTTGTCATATGGCTCCAATGGGGCTATGGTGGCCCTTGGCAACTCTCTTCATGGACTGTGATGCACTCTGTTACCTTGTCATATATCTACAATGGGGCTATGGTGGCCCTTGGCAACTCTCTTCATGGACTGTGATGCACTCTGTTACCTTGTCATATATCTACAATGGGGCTATGGTGGCCCTTGGCAACTCTCTTCATGGACTGTGATGCACTCTGTTACCTTGTCATATATCTACAATGGGGCTATGCTGGCCCTTGGCAACTCTCTTCATGGACTGTGATGCACTCTGTTACCTTGTCATATGGCTCCAATGGGGCTATGGTGGCCCTTGGCAACTCTCTTCATGGACTGTGATGCACTCTGTTACCTTGTCATATATCTACAATGGGGCTATGATGGCCCTTGGCAACTCTCTTCATGGACTGTGATGCACTCTGTTACCTTGTCATATGGCTCCAATGGGGCTATGGTGGCCCTTGGCAACTATCTTCATGGACTGTGATGCACTCTGTTACCTTGTCATATATCTACAATGGGGCTATGGTGGCCCTTGGCAACTCTCTTCATGGACTGTGATGCACTCTGTTACCTTGTCATATGGCTCCAATGGGGCTATGGTGGCCCTTGGCAACTCTCTTCATGGACTGTGATGCACTCTGTTACCTTGTCATATATCTACAATGGGGCTATGGTGGCCCTTGGCAACTCTCTTCATGGACTGTGATGCACTCTGTTACCTTGTCATATATCTACAATGGGGCTATGGTGGCCCTTGGCAACTCTCTTCATGGACTGTGATGCACTCTGTTACCTTGTCATATGGCT
Organism: Bombina bombina; assembly: GCF_027579735.1. Classification (NCBI taxonomy): domain Eukaryota; kingdom Metazoa; phylum Chordata; class Amphibia; order Anura; family Bombinatoridae; genus Bombina; species Bombina bombina. The sequence goes on along the minus strand of NC_069499.1, from coordinate 1,182,194,289 downwards.
CCAATGGGGCTATGGTGGCCCTTGGCAACTCTCTTCATGGACTGTGATGCACTCTGTTACCTTGTCATATGGCTCCATTTTCCAGATCTTTACCATATTATTTATAAACGTTGTTGTTTTCTGACATACTAATAAAAGACATGTCATTGCACGATTCTTTGTCCTCCTTATTCATGTCATTGATTGAAATCTCTATTTTATCTGGTTGATCCTTAAAGGGACATACCCAAAATAATGTTGTTTCCTGAATCATATATGTAATAAAATTGTAAATGACTTTAAGATTAACATCTCCAATGTAATTTTTGTCTTTATATTGTTATCTAAAATCTTTATCATTGCATGATTATGATTAGCATAGTAATTGTTTTATATATGTATATAAAGATTGTTATATATGTATATTTCAAATTTCACATCCATGTGTGTATTTATAAACTCTGCATGAATTGATGCACCTTTAACAAATGATCTGAGGATTGATACAATGATATAATCCCTGTAAAGTGTTCATTTTCTTGAAATAGTATTGTCTCTGTGTATCCTCTTTTTATAAATAAAAATCATGTCCCTTTAAGTGATGGTGAGCACAATTGTTAATGAATGTATTTCCATTTCTAAAGCGTTTTTGTCCTTTTTACATGAACAAGGACATATAATCTTAATAATAAACAATCTTATTGTAATGTTGACAGCACATGTATTTCATTTTCTATTCTATCTTATTGTAAAAGTGTAACCAAATCAATCTCTGTGTGTAATGCGCATATTTTATATGAGGAATATGTTTTTCAAAATATTGTTAAAAAATACTTCTCCTCCCATATATGGCTATAGGTAGTCTGACCATATTTCAACTTGAATAAATGACCCGTTTGATCAATACATGTGTCATTATTGTTATTCCCAAACAATCTAAACATATCTAAAACATCAATGGCATATGTATTTCTCATGTGTATCTTTTAAATGTTAAAGATATACACCATAGCTATAGTTAAAGGGACAGTCAAGTCCGAAAAGATGAATCATGATTTCGTGACATTCCTAGATATCAATCTAGACACATACTAGTTTCAAAAATATAAATATGTTTCTTAGTGATATGCCAAGCTGTCAAGTGAGTCCTTGTATTGGCTGCGGTTTTTCTGCGATCGCGGATGCGCCATGTTGCTTAAAACGTCACCTGCCAGGCTGTCCAATGATTCCTTGTATTGACTGACGTTTTTACGCGATCAAGGATGCACCTTTTATTGGATGGCGTTTTTACGCGATCAAGGATGCGCCTTTTTTTTTGTTTGCGTTCTTACGTGATCAGGAATGTGCCTTTTATTGGATTGCGTTCTTACGTGATCAAGGAAGCGCCATGTTAATTAAGACGTCACATGCAAAGGTAAAAAAACGTCTGATTGTATTACGTAGTCCCGCAATATTTGTTTGTGCACGTTAAACACGTTTGTGAATGAAGCCAAGTTTAAAAACATTGCGAATATGGATTGTTTGCATCATGTTACATTGTTGAACCATAGCTGATAAAGACCACCACATTCTCTTTTGCTGGATGTCTGGTTGAATAAACGAACGAAAGCAAAATGTTTTCATGCATAAGATATTTCGAGGCAAGTGCAAATCTCTATAGTCCATGTTGTTTAATATGTTTGTCAACAATATGTTCCTTTTTATGAAAAATGACTGTTGTGTTTAATGTTAAAGATATCTAATTCATAAATATGCGCTATTGTGTTAGAATAAAGTAATCAATATGCATTTATCTTTATCATATGCTAAATATATGATGCCGACTTCTTCTAAATGTAATTTCGTTGTATATTTTATTAAAGGTTCATTAGACACTCACATTATAAATCAAAACTTTTTATTTTGTCTCTAGTTAGATAGTCCATTGTTTAACAAATACACGTTTCATTTTGCTTCTGTTCAAAGAAAATGTAAGTAATTTTCAGACTCCTCGCCAAGCCTCTGAGTTTCATGTGAGTACCATCTCCAGCTTTCTCCTGTTTGTGTAAAGGGTCTTTTCATATGTTAATGATGGGGTATTGTCTTGTTTTACGGTTGTAATGGGGGTTCATCTATATTTTCAATAGAGATAACCCGATTTTCTTTGAAAGTGTTTAAAGCTTTGTAATATTGATATCAGTATATGTTAATCTTGTTGTTTCTAGTAGTGTCTATTACATACAGTTCTGTTAAAAATATAGTATACTGTCCCTTTAATGCAAATGTTTATTTTTGTATCATGTATGAGTTCCACATTGGTTAATCTCCAAATATATTATTGTTAGCATATTTTCACCCCCCACTCCTAAAAGGACTTTAAACCATATTCATTGTTAAAACAAATGTCTTTCTAAAAATAAATTAACACAATAATGTCTCTTTAAGAAAATAGACTTTATTTAACACGTCAATATAAATCTGATTTCAATATTTATTGTTTGAACAAGTACATGTAGATATACCAACAATCTTCAAATATATGTTAGCATATGTAATTTTGTTAAAGGGACAGTTTAGAAAACAAATAATGTTTTAAATTATTCTAAAAGTCAATTTTGTAATATCAATGATATCAAAGGTTTCTTACCAATTAATCATTTGTCTGTGTTTATTTTAATTTGCTAGCTAAACCTATGAGGTTCGTGTGCTCATTTCTTAGAGCTTGAAGAGTGCATGTAATCATTATACAATTTGACCACTAGAGGGCATTTGGATAGCATTTGTATATGTAAAACCTTGTGCTCATACAGCATATTATTTACCATGTATTGATCATTGATATCTAAAATGTTGTTATGTCAGAACAACAAATAAGTGGTCATTTTTCATAGTCAGATACAAGGGTAAGCACATAAGTCACACGTATTTCTCCATGTTTTGTTGTTTCCAACTTGATAATGCGTAATACAGTGTTTTCTTTGTAATCAATAATTTTCTGACTGTTCCTTTAAGCTGTGTTATTGGCATTCAAACAGTAATATGCCATCATGGATAATTGTAATGGTAATTTTGTTTGCGATTCGGGAAACAGTTTGGACATCACATCACATAAACCAATCAATATCATGAACAAGGATAGGTATGTGATGATGTGGTTTTCACACACTTATAACCCACACTCTGCAAACAATCTGCCTCCATGGACCCGGTCCCATAGAAGTAGATTATATACAGAGTGTGGTCCACAAGTGTATGAAAACCACATCATCACATACCTATCCATTACACATTAAATAAAAAAAACATTAAACATGAAAACAAATACTTACTTCCTCTTCCTTCCCCTCTTCCCACGGGGCTGAGGCTCTGGGAGGGGCAACTGCTGACTCTGACGAGTTCTCCTTGGAGATGTTGTGGGAAGAGTGGAAGGAAGAGTACTGGGACGACCAAGGTGAGGAGGAGAAGATGGCTGAGGAGGAGAAGATGGCTGAGGAGGAGGAGATGGCTCGGCAGGAGGAGATGTCCCGGCAGGAGAAGATGGCCCGGCAGGAGAAGATGGCCCGGCAGGAGAAGATGGGCCGGCAGGAGAAGATGGCCCAGCAGCAGGAGGCCAAGCAGCAGGAGGCGGACCAGGAGGCAGACCAGCATGCGCCTCCCGGAAAAAATTAAACATCTCTTGGTGTAGATTAATGATTCTGTTTTGCCCTTCTATTCTATTAAGTATGTTTATTATTTGGTTTTGTCCTTCAATTATTTGGTTTTGTCCTTCAAGAATTCGAGTTCGGCCTTCTATATTTTGTATCCGGGAGTTACGCTTCTGGTCTATGTAGTCTAGTAGAACCCGCACCTCCGCTATTTCCTGTTGTTGTGCTTGGCGGGGTACCCGTGCACGGCGGGGTGCGGGTCCTTGAGGGGCCTCTGGTTCCGCGGCCTCCTCCTCTGCTTCCGGGGCCTCTTCATCTGCTTCTGTGCCCTCTTCGTCACGGGGGGCCTCTTCCCTCCGAAGTGGAAATTCCTCCCCACCACTCTCATCCCGGGGAGATGGAGGAGGCTGTATTTGTTGTGCTGCCTCCTCCCCAGACTCTGTATATTTGAAAAAATAAAAAATTTATATATTAGCATATTTCCAAATCAAGCTTTAAATGACTTAGCTTACGATACAATTACAAATGCAGAATCATTAATCCACTTTGAAATCTAACAATCAATACGATTTCCGCATTTTCTAAACCGTGTTTGTGATATCTCTGGTCAATCTGAATGTTTTAGCGTTTGTTTTCAGTCTGTTTAAATGCACACCTAACCTATAGCCTAGATACTGATGTAACCGCAAAGTAATTGTGAATGCGTGTAAAGAACGTTATAGCATTAATCTGATCCTTAAAGGGACATGAAACCCAATGTTTTATCTTTCATGATTTAGAAGCATACATTTATAATCAACTTTCTAATGTACTTTTCTTATCTAATTAGCTTCATTCTCTGGATATTCTTTGCTGAAAAGCATATCTAAATATGCTTAGAAGATGCTGATTGTTAGCTGAATATAGCTGCCTCCTGTGATTGGTTCACCGTGTGCATGGCTATTTCTTCATTAAAATATATCTCAAGAATGATTCAAATTAGGTAATATAAGTACATTTGAATGTTTTTTCAAATTGTATTCGCTACCTTAATCATGAAAGTAAAGGTTTGCGTATAGTATCCCTTGAAATACATTCGTATGTGAATTTATTCTGAAATGAGCTTACCGTCAGATGAGAATGGCAGGTTCCCGGTATCAATTCCTCCGATACCGACTACATCCACCTCGGAGATGCTGGGCCGCAACATTTCCTTCCATCGGCAGTACTCGATTTCCAGGGCAGGGCCGCCACCGGTTCCTGCGGAATGTCGGGCCTCCAGGCTTAACTTTTTCTTGAGATCCATCTTACAGTCCCGGTAGCGATGTTTTATAGAGTCCATATGTCTGTTCCGGCCACCCACTGCATTGACTGCATTCCTTATCTCTTGCCAGAGCTTCCTCTTCTCAGTCGGGGTGGTCTTCTGGTGCTGCAGCCTCCTATACCTGGCCATATAGGCCTCTACGAGGGCCTCCTTCTCCTCCATCGAAAACCTCGCCTCCCTAGTCGCCTTGGCCTTCCCCTGTGACGATGCCCTCTGTTTCCCGGACTGTGAAGCCCTACTCTGTCCGCCACTGGGCCCAGCCACTTGTTCATCTTGAACCAAGTGGCTGGGTCCACCCACCGCTTCCACCCCCGCTTCCTGCCCCCCTTCCTGCCCTGTTCCTCTCCCCCTCCCTCTCCTCCCCCCTCTACCTCTCCCCTGCCTGCCCTCCATCTGTTCCCTAAACTAAACCCCAAATAATCAAACAAAAAGTGAGTGTGATGAAATGAAAGGGGGTCAAAATAAAGAACTAAAAAGACAAAATAAGTGCTGAAAGTGTGAGAGGGATCTAAAAAAACAAAGATGGTAAGGAGGATTTAAATAAACAAAAAGAAGAAGAAGACTAAAAGGAGGATATGTAAACTAAATGTAACTAGGGGATGGGTATGGGATGGGTATGGGGTATGGGATAAGAGTAAATGGGATGAAAGGGAATGGGACTACAGGGAATGGGGTATGGAGTGTAGTATGAGGGGGTATGGGGTATGGAGTGTATGTAGTGTTATTGATAAGTGTATGTATGTATTGAATGTGTTTGCGTGTAAATGTGTTAAGTGTACAGAAAAATCACTCGCTCGCTAACTCACACTACTACTAATTCTCACTAACTCACACTACTACTAATTCTCACTAACTCACACTCCCACTAACTCTCAATAACTCACACTACCACTAACTCACGCTCCCACTAACTGACTCTCTCACACTACCACTAACTCTCACTAACAACTCCCACTACCACTAACTCACTCACGCTCCCACTAACTGACTCTCTCCCACTCCCACTAACTCCCACTCCCACTAACTCACGATAACACTAACAACTGACTCTCTCACACTAACACTAACTCACTCACAATAATGCACAAACTCTCTAATCTTAAACCTCCAATCTCCAAAGACCCACCAGCAACACAGTCAAAGAAGCCCTGCTTGTGTGGTGCTTATATACCCTGTGTAAATGTTTAATGATGTACCAATTTCCGTTGTAAATTGTGTTCAGGTGTGCTTTATTAGCAATTAATATTAGTGCAATGTGTATTAGTTGTGTGAATTTGCGCATGCTCATTTTGAGTTAGTATTTGTGGAATGTGTAGAATGCGATGATGTCATAGTGCTCGTTTTCTATAACATTGTCCAATAGTATTATGTTTAAATGTGAATTTGCGATGGTGTGTTATTAGTGAAGTGTTGTATATGTATGTTTGTCCTAATATATAGTGATATTGAATGCGATTATTTTGCTAGGGTATGTATATATTTTTTATTCCTTGTTGTTATTTTGCGTATTTCCGCATCTTAAAGTATATGCGTATTCCCTGTATTAAATTTTAATAAAAATCCCCCCGCTTGTGAATGTGTAATGCTTCTGTGCTTTGTTGAGTGATTGTTGTTGTGACATTTGCGGCGTGTTATTGTTGTGCATGATGTGGTATGCGTCATATGACCGAGCTGTGCGTATTTCTCGCGAGATCGAGTGTTAGGTGAAAAAAGCGTGTTTTTTTGCTTTTCCATTGATCTCTATGGGAGACTGTCCCGCGTGTGAAATACACGCGTTAGGAGCATCGTTAGATGGTCTTTTTTGAACTCTAAATACCGGAGTCAAACAATGCCGTGCGTTATACATAAACCACGCGTAGCGTTAGCAGCCCATCTACCGCCAAACTCCAAATCTAGCCGTTTGACAATCCTACAGTGACCTTCTACCAACACACAATTGTAACTACAAATAATAAGGAGCTGTTTTCTTCAAAAGACCCTCTAGATGTTTTGGGTTATTTAAAAATGCTAATTTCATATATTACTATATGCTAGGGTTGGTCTTAAAACTATAAATTGTTATGATACTTATTGCAGCCAGTCAGAGCCGTGCTACATTTACCTGGAGGGAGCTGCAGCATGGCCAGTGACGCACTGTATGTTGAAGAGCTCAGGATGTGCAGGGCATAAAGAAGCCTTGCTACTCGGAGTGTCAAGAGAGTCTGGTGCGCTGGAAGAGGCCTGTTGCTGCAGGAGCCAGGGGCCTCACTAAGTGATTTAAAATTTGTGTGGCTGGCTCCTTGAATGATGTGTTTGGACTCTTGTTAAAGGTATGATCACAAGTTAGCGCCCTTTTTGTGTTCTTGTCTGGGAATTACCTCTGACCTTGCTTTTGGCATCAAGCCTGGATGGGAGGTGTTAAATGGACATTTCAGGCCCCCATTCAGTGCTTGGTTATTTTCGTATGGAGACCAAAGCATTTATGTTCCTGGGAAAGTCTTCCTGATAATAACCTTGGCAAAGTTTCTGGACCACACCATCTGTTTAACCCTCCTTTTGAGATATATGTTCTTTGGACTTACTCTTTGACTTTTGAACTTTGGACTCGTACCCTGACTTATGCTATTGATTTGTCCTCCTGCTTTGATACCTGGTTCTGGAGTGTACCTCTGGTTTTGAGCTCTGGCTTGTCTATGAATGATTCTTCTAAACTGCTGACCTCAAGCTGTTTATTCTCTGCCATACTGGTTCCAGCAACTGAATCATGTTATTTTCTTTCTTATATTTAAGCACAAACACCTACCTGATTTACTCTGTTGCTTCCAATGAGACACTATTTTACAATTACGTATGTGCAGCTCATGTATACAAGGAACTCTCTCCTGCAGCACATCACTGACAATATATATATATATATATATATATATATTTTTTTTTTTTTTTTCTGCAGATGCCCAGGACTACATGAAATACAATTTGTACAGAGAGTGCACATAAATAAGACAATGTATATTATATAAAGGGAAAATGCTCTAAATTATCAGGTGAAATTCTGATTCATTAGATTATGGATAAGTGTAGGATGTGGGTCTATTAATGGAACTGTGAGTAGCAATTTTATTCAGGTTAGGGTATATACTGTCCTGATGAGGTGAATGTATTAGGGTCTATGAATGTCCTTGTGGAAACCTTCTTGGAAAGCATGCCCGTTTCCTATAGATTTTTGTTAGTTATTTTGTATGTATAAACACATTTTGCAATTGTACCTTTTTCTAATTCAAACATTCTTTATGTTTAAGTTGGATGTATTTCTTATTGGTTTGGAATGATCGGGTGGGGGGGATACAAGCTCCTTAATGATGTTTTTGTTCATAAAAGCTACCATTTTGTAATAAGAGCAATTGTTTGATGTTTGATAGTGTGAGTATTAAAGAATGATTGTCATATATTGTGCAGTAAAAGAGATGTCTTGTGTTTGCAAGTGAAAACTATTGAATGGTATTTATAAGCACTTTCCAATGGTTCTCTGCCTCATCTCACTTGTTCACCTAGCGGCTGGACTAAACACTTTAATCACATCCTACAATAAATGCTTAACTTGATTCAAAACTCTTTCACTAAGCACTCTATGAGAGATACATTTAAGTGACATGAGGGGCAGATTTACTAAATGCAAGGCCTTTAAGGGCAAACAAGAAGGAACAATATAATTAAGCTCCAAGCAGAAATCTATTAGACACAGTGACAAGCTGTTCCCTAAGGAATTGGCAGTGACACCCACAAAGCAGCAGGGACAGCAGAGGTACTGAAGCCGGCTTTTATACAATGGGATATGCTGTTAAAGGAAACTGTAAATGAGCAGTTTGAGAGATATGAAACAAACCAGGAGATGGTGTGTCTCAGATGCTAATTAAATGCAGTATTTGTAAGAGTAGAGGATGGTCAGCTGTGTTGAAAGCAGCAGATATATCCAGAAGAATTAATAAGGAGTAGTGCCCCTTTGCTTTAGATGATAGCAGATCATTTGTCACTTTAGTGAGAGCGGTTTCTGTAGAATGTTTAGAGGAAACAACAGATTGTAGTGGATCAAGTAAGGAATTAGTGGAGAGAAATTGAGTTAGGTAATTATAGACCAGTTGTTCCAATAATTTGGACGCAAAGGGAAGTGAGAAGAACAGCCGATAGTTAGAAGGGGTGGAGGGGTCAAGCAAGGGCTTTTTTAGGATTGGTATGATTGACACATGTTTGAATGTATCAGGAAATGCGCGGGTGAGAGACTGTTTAAAGAGATAAGTTAGCACATGGGTTAGAGAAACACAGAGATAGGGAAGAAGTTGTAAAGGAATAGGGTTAAGTGGGCAGATTATGAGATGTGAAGAAGACAGAAATATGGAGACTTCTTCCTCTGTTACAGGAGGAAAGTAGCAGAGAGTTTTGTTAATAGAAGGGGTGGGATTTTGAAGGGTGTGAGGGAGCGATGTCTCTTCTAAATGTATCAGTTTTATTTTTGAAATTATCAGCAATAATTTGAGCAGTGATTTTGGTAGTTGGCGGAGGTGCAGGCATAATTTCCTCCACTGATGTTCAGCAGTCTATGAACATCACTGAAGATAGCAGGTCTGTTTGGTGTGTCATGGTTGTCATTGAGTACATGATGCATGACGAACAGTGGAGGGGCAGCTTTGTCAAGTGTTGATTTTAAGGCACAATTTCACTGTAAGGCCACAAGGTCTGGGCAAGAGAGGGATGACATGTTGGAGAGTAAAGGTTTTAGTTGAGCAGAAAAGTCTGTGAGATCCAAGTAATTAAAATTCCTGTAAGGTAGCAATTTTTGGGGGGTTGTGAGGATACTGCAGATAGAGTAAGAGAGAAAGTTAGTAGATGGTGGTCATAGAGTGGAAAGGGGAAGTTAGAGAAGTTGGAAGTGGCACAGAGATTAGTGAAGACCAGGACAAGTTTCTGTGATTATTAAATGAATAGGTTGTGAATAGAAGTGAACTTATTGCATACAGAGTGAGAGAATTGCAGGGTATTAACAGAATTGCAGCTACTGAGGTTGTGAGGGTTACAGCCTTGATTATCCTTTCTTTATACATAAAAAAATAGAGGCAAATAAGCACACCACTTGGTTGATCAAGGCATGGGCCTTCAGGGTGCACAGCTGCTAGCGTATTTTCTATTAAGGAAATTTTACCCGCTAGATTTTGAATATTAGCTACAGAGATATGTTCCTATTTTTGCTCCTTTATATCCAATTTCTCATTAGTAAAAGTTACATTTTTATGCAGTTCGGCAATGGATGTGTTAAGCTTTTCTGTGGAAAGAGGCATAATGAGCATCTTATAGAGTTTAGTATACATGTTAGTTAATTGATCCAAGGTTTAGAAACTTGCAAATCTTGTATAGCTTCCTCATCAGGATTAAAAGATCCAGGGCTGGAGGACGAAAATGTATCATCCTCTGAGAGGGCAGGAGATGCTGGAGTGGTGGTGCTGAAGTGATCCGCCACTGTACTCTTCACTGCTGCTGCAGATTTAGGCTTTTTTATGAGATTGGGACATAGCTACAAGCTGAGAGACACACACAACAATAGCAATAATGACAGAGGCAAAGAAGTAGGCAGTAGATGGCTAGGCGCACACGACTTCACCTTAGGAAGAAGTGAACTGTAAGTTTACTCTGGGACGGCAACGATTAGAGCAGAGAGCATGCAGGCCTGTAAAGCCCCTCCCCCCAGCACTTCTACACCTCCACAGTCAAACGTGAAAATTCCAGCAGAGAAAAAAAGGTTAATAATGTGTCCTTTAGGCAGAGACTAATTTGTATGCTAATATGTTATAGCACTGTCTTATGAGTATAGAGTTCACAAGCAGAGCAACAGGGAATAGGCATCTCTCAAAAAGAAAACTGGATCATATATAGAGTTGAACAATACAGGCTGAACCATGGGCCCTCTCTCGCCTTTGTCTGCCACCAAGGTTTTGGAAAAAGTAATAGTCCACTGTAAGGGTATATTTCAATCAGTTCCACAGGGTCAATTAAGGGACAGCTGTAGGCCACGCAGTCTCCAGAATCAGGTTACATAATGCATGGGCAAGATATAGGTATAGCACTATAGAAGTCAGGTATACATTATACAGATTTAGTAACATACAATGGGTCCCTGATGATAGTTTAAGTTCCCCAGTGCACTGCCAACAATGGTGGTTAATGCCAAAATGAGAGCATGGTGCAAATAAGTTAAAAGTACTCATGAGAGACCGAAGTATGGGTCCTGTGTCCTATCCAGGGGAGAAGCTGTGCTTTGGTAGGTAAATGACAAAAAACGGTCAGTAACCAGAGGGCTATCGCGTCTGTTGATGATCATGGAGACATCAGTTGTAAAGCCCCTCACGCCAATAGCAGCCTCAGCTCTTTTGATAGACCAACTGAATGTCCCCCCAGTTATGGGGATCGCACAGAGTAGGCCTACCTTGCAGCTATGCAGCTCAGACAGATGGCAATATGGCTCCCTATACCATCTCGTCTTCTCTTGCCTTTCTCACTTTAGTCTCCAGTGGGGTCTCACTTGTGGCACACACGTGCTCTAGAGATGCTCTGCTTATGGAAGATCCCATATTGGGGTCAGTAGGTGGCAATTTGGCTGTTTATTACAAAAAAAAAGTCAGCATTGGTACCAGAGCGTTGCACATGCTCAGTTTACATTTTAATTAATATTATTTAGAAGGTGACCTGGACAGTCCCAGATTTTGTGACTGTGGCTGCCTCTAATATCATCTAAAAAAAAATCACAAACTGTACTTCGCCAGAGCTCAAAGTTATGAGATTTGCATCACTTAAACAAATAGAGCTGCTACATTGTTGCCAAAAGTTTACGTTATCGCTGTACAGAACAGGTTTTTTATTATTCTGGATAACGGTATTTGTAAAAACTAATTTTTTTTTTTTAAAACATTCTAATCTATGTGCAAGATTTTGTTACTGTCCATCAGGAGATATTTCAGAAGAAAAATTGTGCATTTAAAAACATGTTTTTTTTTTTTTTTTACTTATTTTTAACAAAACAACCAGGCCATAGAGCTTGAACACCAACAAGCATCCTTTGTTAAAAAAAAAAAAATCATTGGTTTTTAACACATACAGGGAGTGCAGAATTATTAGGCAAGTTGTATTTTTGAGGATTAATTTTATTATTGAACAACAACCATGTTCTCAATGAACCCAAAAAACTCATTAATATCAAAGCTGAATAGTTTTGGAAGTAGTTTTTAGTTTGTTTTTAGTTTTAGCTATTTTAGGGGGATATCTGTGTGTGCAGGTGACTATTACTGTGCATAATTATTAGGCAACTTAACAAAAAACAAATATATACCCATTTCAATAATTTATTTTTACCAGTGAAACCAATATAACATCTCAACATTCACAAATATACATTTCTGACATTCAAAAACAAAACAAAAACAAATCAGTGACCAATATAGCCACCTTTCTTTGCAAGGACACTCAAAAGCCTGCCATCCATGGATTCTGACAGTGTTTTGATCTGTTCACCATCAACATTGCGTGCAGCAGCAACCACAGCCTCCCAGACACTGTTCAGAGAGGTGTACTGTTTTCCCTCCTTGTAAATCTCACATTTGATGATGGACCACAGGTTCTCAATGGGGTTCAGATCAGGTGAACAAGGAGGCCATGTCATTAGATTTTCTTCTTTTATACCCTTTCTTGCCAGCCACGCTGTGGAGTACTTGGACGCGTGTTATGGAGCATTGTCCTGCATGAAAATCATGTTGTTCTTGAAGGATGCAGACTTCTTCCTGTACCACTGCTTGAAGAAGGTGTCTTCCAGAAACTGGCAGTAGGACTGGGAGTTGAGCTTGACTCCATCCTCAACCCGAAAAGGCCCCACAAGCTCATCTTTAATGATACCAGCCCAAACCAGTACTCCACCTCCACCTTGCTGGCGTCTGAGTCGGACTGGAGCTCTCTGCCCTTTACCAATCCAGCCACGGGCCCATCCATCTGGCCCATCAAGACTAACTCTCATTTCATCAGTCCATAAAACCTTAGAAAAATCAGTCTTGAGATATTTCTTGGCCCAGTCTTGACGTTTCAGCTTGTGTGTCTTGTTCAGTGGTGGTCGTCTTTCAGCCTTTCTTACCTTGGCCATGTCTCTGAGTATTGCACACCTTGTGCTTTTGGGCACTCCAGTGATGTTGCAGCTCTGAAATATGGCCAAACTGGTGGCAAGTGGCATCTTGGCAGCTGCACGCTTGACTTTTCTCAGTTCATGGGCAGTTATTTTGCGCCTTGGTTTTTCCACACGCTTCTTGCGACCCTGTTGACTATTTTGAATGAAACGTTTGATTGTTCGATGATCACACTTCAGAAGCTTTGCAATTTAAAGAGTGCTGCATCCCTCTGCAAGATATCTCACTATTTTTTACTTTTCTGAGCCTGTCAAGTCCTTCTTTTGACCCATTTTGCCAAAGGAAAGGAAGTTGCCTAATAATTATGCACACCTGATATAGGGTGTTGATGTCATTAGACCACACCCCTTCTCATTACAGAGATGCACATCACCTAATATGCTTAATTGGTAGTAGGCTTTCGAGCCTATACAGCTTGGAGTAAGACAACATGCATAAAGAGGATGATGTGGTCAAAATACTCATTTGCCTAATAATTCTGCACTCCCTGTATTTACAGGTTAGGTTATTATTAAACTTGTTTTCATGAAAGGTATCATTGTTAAAGGGACATGAAACCCAAAATATTGATTTCATGATTCAGAGAGAGAATACAATTTTAAACAACATTCCAATTTACTTCTATTATTTAATTTGCTTCATTCTTAGATATCCTTTGTTGAAGAAATAGCAATGCAAATGGATGAGCCAATCACAAGAAGCATCTATGTGCAGCCACCAATCAGCCGCTACTGAGCTTTTTCAAAAAAGGATACAAAGAGAATGAATAACATTATATAATAGACACAAATTGGAGAGTTCTTTAAAATGGCATACACTTTCTAAACCATGAAAGAAAAAAAAAAAAAACGGGTTAAATCTCCCTTTAATGAATGATTAAAGGGACACTGAACCCAAAAATTTAGTTTTGTAATTCAGAAAGAGCATGCAATTTTAAGCAACTTTCTAATTTACTCCTATTATCAATTTTTCTTTGTTCTCTTGCTATCTTTATTTGAAAAAGAAGGCATCTATGCTTTTTTGGGGTTCAGTACTCTGGACAGCAATTTTTTATTGGTGGATGAATTTATCCATCAATCAGCAAGGACAACCCAGGTTGTTCACCAAAAATGGGCCGGCATCTAAACTTTCATTCTTCCATTTTAAATAAAGATACCAAGAGAATGAAGAAAATGTGATAATAGGAGTAAATTAGAAAGTTGCTTAAAATTTCATGCTCAATCTGAATCATGAAAGAAAAATTTTGGGTACAATGTCCCTTTAAAGAGATCCATTGTTATCTTTCTTTAAAGTGCTGTAAAATGTAAATATGTGTGTGTATATATATATATATATATATATATATATATATATATATATATATATATATATATATATATATATATATATAAACTCACTTACAATAAAAAGTAACAGACTATGTAAATATGTAGAAATACACAGACGCATGCTCACACGCCTCACAATCCCTATTTTCCCTATTGTTAGTCATTTTTTGAACATACTAATAACTAGCACTCTCCACCCTTAGGTACAGTGCTGTGCGTATATTCAGTGGCAGAGAGAATGAAGAAATTGAATAATAACTCCTTGAAGGGACAGTATACACCAATTTTCATATAACTGCATGTAATAGAGACTACTATAAAGAATATGCACAGATACTGATCTAAAAATCCAGTATAAAATCTTTTTAAAACTTACTTAGAAGCTCCCAGTTTAGCAGTGTTGATGAGGTTGTCCGGGACACCCACTGAAAGGGGCTGGGAAAGCAGGAACAGCAGACACCCCCCTTCCCTGCATATAAACAGGAGCCTGCAGGAGTCTGTAAACGCATGTATACATCTGACACTGTGGGCTTGGTTAGGAGTCTGAGAATCAGCACAATGTTCTTAAAAAATAAGCAAAACTATACATTTTTATAAAAACACTCTAAGATGGGCTATATAAATGGATCATCTACAAAACATTTATGCAAAGAAAAATCTAGTGTACAATGCCCCTTTAATGCAAAGCTGCCCTGTTCAGCAATATAACTTTCAGATTATCTTATTAATATGTTATGATAGTAAATATTTTATTGAATTGTGCTGCCATTTGTACGTTTAGCAACAAATGGCAGTATGTTCACTGATACAATATACACAAGATGAGTAGCATGGAGATAAGAAGCACACCCTGCCTCTGACTTCTCACCGGCTTCTGATTATTTGTGTACAAACTGTTACCATAACAGCCTTCTGGGTTGATTCTTCCTAAGCAAAGCCACTCAAGATCATAAGAGCTTCCTGCATACAGTATTCTAAAGGCAGTTTGTTGACAGCAGTCTCCTGGATTCCACAAACTGTTTCTAATACAGACTCTAGGATCCTGTTGCTGTCTGATTTGGTGTTCTGTATTTAGTTCACTGGGAGCAGTCTTCTGGATTGAATGCATTCTCTTCAGTTAATATTCTTACAGCATTCACAAGACGTATAGAACTGTATGTTTTATCCTAGATTCAGTCTTCTGTATATAGAATCCTCTCTGAAGTTCTGTAGATTTAATAACCTGTAGGTGGTGTTCCTCAGTACCTGTAGCAGTTTCTTCTATGTAGTTTCAACAGACAATGTTTTCTGCTTAGCCTGTTATACGCAGTCTTCTATTCCCATACGTGTATTTGTAGTCTACTTTAAGATTTTAATTCAGTCTTCTTTTATCTTGGAATCTGTTTTTGTTTAGTAATAGTCACATATTCTTTCAACTTGTTTCAAGTCTGTTTTAATCCCCTGTCGTTTCAGTTCCCTGCTGTATTTGGTTACATAGTTTCTCTTCTCAGACTTCTGTGTTTGGCTTTCTGAGCTCCCGGTCTCCTACATTACGACTTTGCTAGAATGTATTGTTTACTGCTCTGCTCTCTAAGACTCTTTCACTTCATTGCATTCAGATTCCTTAGTTTCAATACTAATATAGCTCACTCGGTAAATCTATTTTACTAGACTGTCATTCTTCACCACCTTACCTGTATAAACCGATATTGCAGGACCTCAGTTGTGACCACAGAAGCTATGTCACAGGGGTGGCATACTGAGAACGCCTGGTACAGTAATCCAGCAGTGGACACTATTTACCCTGGAGTACACATCATTCCTGCAGCGGTAAGTCTGCTATATATTTGTTATTCTAGTATCACTGTATTATTTGGTATATATTTTGACTTTTCCAATTATGAAAACTCCTAGAACTAATGGAAAGCAGCAGATATCATGTAACTGCAGAGTCAAATCTTGAGATGGAAGCAATGCTAGTGAACCAAAAATAAATAAAACTTTACACTTATCTTAAACAACAAAATACATCCATATATTATTTTCAGCCTTATTGTTGATTTGAATACATCTTTATATCGTTTAGTGTCTCTTTGCTGCTCTTTATTTCAAAAGAAACAGTCTGGTGCCTATTGGTATTTACATTGAGCGGTCAATGGTGCTAAAAGCTTAAAGTAATGGTTACCACTTTGTATAAACAGATCTGGAATGTTAGCATTAATTTAGATGGAGTTTAATTCATCAGTTGTAATAAAGATATGCTTTAACTAACCTTTCACCCTGTTCTGCAATCAGCTCTGTAGCCAAAAAATAAATAAAAAAATATGTGAGTGCCATATGACTAGAGCACTGATTGGAAAACAGTTCTCACCAATAGCTCACAAAAAAAAAAAAATATTTCTGAAGTGGGCGGCGGAGCATGGGGAATTTGAATTTCAGCTATGCATTAAAAATGAAGTTATAGCGCATCTTCATTACAACTGATGAATTTAAATCCATCTAAAATATCACTAACATTCTGGATCTGTTAATTACAAAAAAGAAATTTGAAAGATAAATATAGTAAGAGTAGGTACATGTCAGATACTGAGAAGTAAGCAGCAATATCTAGTATATGTTATGAGGTGAAGTTGGTGATTGTGTGTAATTAGTGGATGCTGAGTAGTTTACTGACTATGCATGATTGATGAATTCAGGTGGTAGTAGGAAGTGATGGTGGTGATATAAGGCACTTGTAGGATATATATACAGTATCTCACAAAAGTGAGTACACCCCTCACATTTTTGTAAATATTTTATTATATCTTTTCATGTGACAATACTGAAGAAATGATACTTTGCTACAATGTAAAGTAGTGAGTATACAGCCTGTATAACAGTGTAAATTTGCTGTCCCCTCAAAATAACTCAACACACAGCCATTAATGTCTACACCATTGGCAACAAAAGTGAGTACACCCATAAGTGGAAATGTCCAAATTGGGCCCAAAGTGTCAATATTTTGTGTGGCCACCATTATTTTCCAGCACTGCCTTAACCCTCTTGGGCATGGAGTTCACCAGAGCTTCCTAGGTTGCCACTGGAGTCCTCTTCCACTCCTCCATGACGACATCACAGAGCTGGTGGATGTTAGAGACCTTGTGCTCCCCCACCTTCCGTTTGAGGATGCCCCACATATGCTCAATAGGGTTTAGGTCTGGAGACATGCTTGGCAGTTCATCACCATTACCCTGAGCTTCTTTAGCAAGGCAGTGGTCATCTTGGAGGTGTGTTTGGGGTTGTTATCATTTTGGAATACTGCCCTGCAGCCCAGTCTCTGAAAGGAGGGGATCATGCTCTGCTTCAGTATGTCACAGTACATGTTGGCATTCAATGAAATGTAGCTCCCCAGTGCAGGCAGAACTCATGCAGGCCCAGACCATGACACTCCCACCACCATGCTTGACTGTAGGCAAGACACACTTGTCTTTGTACTCCTCACCTGGTTGCCACCACACACACTTGACACCATCTGAATCAAATAAGTTTATCTTGGTCTTATCGGACCACAGGATATGGTTCCAGTAATCCATGTCCTTAGTCTGCCTATCTTCAGCAAACTGTTTGCAGGCTTTCTTGTGCATCATCTTTAGAAGAGGCTTCCTTCTGGGATGACAGCCATGCAGACCAATTTGATGCAGTTTGCAGCGTATAGTCTGAGCACTGACAGGTGGACCCCCCACCCCTTCAACCTCTGCAGCAATGCTGGCAGCACTCATAGGTCTATTTCCCAAAGACAACTTCTGGATATGACGCTGAGCACGTGAACTCAATCTCTTTGGTTGACCATGGCGAGGCCTGTTCTGAGTGGAACCTGTCCTGTGAAACCGCTGTATGATCTTGCCCACCGTGCTGCAGCTCAGTTTCAGGGTCTTGGAAAATTTTCTTATAGCCTAGGCCATCTTTATGTAGAGCAACAATTCTTTTTTTCAGATCCTCAGAAAGTTGTTTTGTCATGAGGTGCCATGTTGAATTTCCAGTGACCAGTATGAAAGAGGTGAGAGCGATAACACCAAATTTAACACACCTAATGAGTCACATGACACCGGGAAGGGAAAATGGCTAATTGGGCCAATTTGGACATTTTCACTTAGAGGTGTACTCACTTTTGTTGCCAACAGTTTAGACATTAATGGCTGTGTGTTGTTATTTTGAGGGGACAGCAAATTTACACTGTTATACAGGCTGTACACTCACTACTTTACATTGTAGCAAAGTGTCATTTCTTCAGTGTTGTCACATGAAAAGATATAATAAAATATTTACAAAAATGTGAGGGGGTGTACTCACCATATATTATATTTATATATAATATATATATATATATATATATAGTATATATATATATTATTATATATGCGAACATGTTAACAGTAGGAATTTGGTGGATCTATCAAGCTCACAGTGATGGCATTTGGTATAAGTTGATATGCAGAGGTCACTTGTTTCTGTCTGATAGTGAGGCTGATGAGTGATTATATGTGTTCAGTGCATGGCTGATATGCAACAAGCAGTTATTCTGTTTACATTTGAACTTTAGTAGCATCTGGTGACACAGATAGAAGTGCCTTGCTATAAGTTCCTAAGAACATCCATTACAACCACTGGCATATGTAGGTTTTGTGCTGCCCTAGGCACTCAATTCTGTTTTTTTGTGAGCGTGTAATGTGACTTTTTTCATGGCATTTCCAAAGTAAATATTCATGTTCAAATGTGCGTGTGTGTGTATATATGTGTGTGTGTTTATGGTGTGTGTGTGTATTGAGTGAGTGTGGTACAGTGTGCGTATGTAGTGAGTGTAGTGCAGTGAGAATAAAAGTGCTGCCCCCCGAAAATCTACCACCCTAGGCAAGTGTCTTTTTTGCCTAGGCCAAAATATGTCCCTGATTACAACTTTTTCTTTAGTACTATAAAGACTTCTAAAATATGTCTTACTCAGCTGTAGAATAATTGGTCATATGAGATGAATGATAAGAACAGGAGAAGTGGATCGAGCGCTACACCCAGGGCCTTAAGCCTTACTAACTATATAGCCTCCTAGTAGGCTAAACAATACAAAAGTTAAAATGGGGAGAGAGTAAGCGCTAAAAAGCTTAAAAGGCTAGTAAAAGGTACATTTTAATACATATAAAAATTTACAAATGGCAATCAGACGCATGATCCATGTCTGACTTAACAAAAAAAAAATATATATATATATAATAAACAAATCTAAAAATATCCAATGGAGTATAGCATGTGACGCTGACTTAGTGAGCCAGTGATGAGGAGTTAGGACATGTACAATCAATAATATAAACAACCTAAGTGAGTGATTGAGTGCACCACAATAGCTTTCAACAAAGAAAAATAGCATTCACAAAAAATAGTGTTCACAAAAATTGGCGTACATAAAAAATGTTCAAATGTTCAACCGGTTATATGTAAGTGAATCCAGTAGTGTTTCCTCCAAAGTGACGTGTAGAAATATAACGTGAAGTCAATAATAGTAGAATGTAAACGTTGAGTGGGTCAAATTATTGTGGTTCAGCTGCTAAATTAAAAATTGTAATCCGTGAGGTGTATAAAAATAAAATAAAAATAACTTGTGAAAAAATCCACGTGGAAAACTTGAATTCAAATGATAAACAAAGGTCAAAAATTAAAAGACAAAAATCAAAAGACAAAAATATCAAAAGACAAAAATAGAAAATCAGTGATAATATTAAAAAGCACTAAAGATCTAGTGAAAACAAATCCTTAATTCAGATGTTAAAAATCCTTGGTAAGATCCATAACAAACAAATACATCGATAAAATACCTAAAAGGGAACAAAAGAGAAACAAATAGTGCAACACTGTATATGATATATAATATAGGTAATTAAAACCAAGCTCACCAGTATGCCAACGCGTTTCGGCCTAGACTAGGCCTTTCTCAAGACTATACCTAGTCTAGGCCGAAACGCGTTGGCATACTATAGTCTTGAGAAAGGCCTAGTCTAGGCCGAAACGCGTTGGCATACTGGTGAGCTTGATTTTAATTACCTATATTATATATCATATACAGTGTTGCACTATTGTTTCTCTTTTGTTCCCTTTTAGGTATTTTATCGATGTATTTGTTTGTTATGGATCTTACCAAGGATTTTTAACATCTGAATTAAGGATTTGTTTTCACTAGATTCTTTAGTGCTTTTTAATATTATCACTGATTTTCTATTTTTGTCTTTTGATATTTTGTCTTTTGATTTTTGTCTTTTGATTTTTGACCTTTGTTTATCATTTGAATTCAAGTTTTCCACGTGGATTTTTTCACAAGTTATTTTTATTTTTATACACCTCACGGATTTACAATTTTTTAATTTAGCAGCTGAACCACAATAATTTGACCCACTCAACGTTTACATTCTACTATTATTGACTTCACGTTATATTTATACACGTCACTTTGGAGGAAACACTACTGGATTCACTTACATATAACCGGTTGAACATTTGAACATTTTTTATGTACGCCAATTTTTGTGAACACTATTTTTTGTGAATGCTATTTTTCTTTGTTGAAAGCTATTGTGTGCACTCAATCACTCACTTAGGTTGTTTATATTATTGAATGTACATGTCCTAACTCCTCATCACTGGCTCACTAAGTCAGCGTCACATGCTATACTCCATTGGATATTTTTAGATTTGTTTATTATATATATATATTTTTTTTTTTTGTTAAGTCAGACATGGATCCATGCGTCTGATTGCCATTTGTAAATTTTTATATGTATTAAAATGTACCTTTTACTAGCCTTTTAAGCTTTTTAGCGCTTACTCTCTCCCATTTAACTTTTGAGATGAATGATACCCAGCAATATGTTCTGGACAGGACAGCAGTGTTTGTATCTCATTCACTGTCTTCTTACCAACAGCAGATGCTTTACGGGTATTTTCATTACATTTGTTTATGAGTGTTTGTAGCTGGATTCTGGTGGTTATCCCTAGATTTGCCTTTCCTCCCTCTACACTTATTTGTCCCAAGAAACTATGCACCTGTTTGGAGAGAGGCACTGGTTAATTGCCTTTCTCTTTCTGACAGTGATGTCAAGAAGTGAAATAACTTTGATGAAAACTTATTTTTATTTTCAAGGTTTCTCCTTCACCTACAATAATCCAACAAATTCCAGGACCTTACACATCTCTGTCCCATCCAATCAGACCTGGGAGCGCCAAAGAAGGTAGGAGGGTTGGCTATTTTAAGATTCTTAAGCAAGAGACTGTCAATAAAGTTAATTTGCTCTATTTTAATGCTACGTATAGTTGATATGATGTATTAATTTATTTGTGCTATACAAATTGTGTTACTCTTTGCATCCTATACCTAAAACTTTTTATTATTATAACTGTTCTTTAAAATTCCTCTGCATGATTTCTGTTGCTTTATACTTTAAAGTCCCGCCATTTCCTTTTAGTCTGTAGTCTTTTGCTATAACTAATTATATTACTCCACAAACTTAATACCCCATATGAGTCTCAATAGATCAATCTTCCATTTATACCCACAGATTTAATTGAGCTAATGATGATTCAGAATGCCCAGATGCATCAGGTGATAATGAGTAATATGACTATGTCTGCAATGTCCAGTTTTGGATATGGACCACCTCCCCAGAAACCCCCATGGTGCGTATTGGAACAGCGGTGCTACGTTTGTGACTAGTAAGAACATAAATGTAATTGTGATGAAAATAACCCCTCTGTGCAGCAGCTCCAGACTTACCAATAGGGCCTGCTGTAAACATTGTGGGATGTAACATGTCTGTCTTTTACAGCCCTGTGTGGTGCCCGTGCAGCTAGAAGAGGAGGAGCCGCAGGTGTATCACCATCATTATGACCCATATCCTGTACAATACCCAACATATCCTGTCTATCCAGCATTTCAGTCACAGCCACAGATTCTACACAGGGAACCAACTGTCAGACATGTAAACTTGGATGTTCTGCCAAACTCTACAGCACACAGCGACCAGTAAGTAATCCATGGGCGTCCAGGGAGGGGGGGGGGCTAAGGGGGAGTACCCTGCCCCCCCCTGTAATTTTGCTCTGGGTAATAAATCGGGCACACTACCCAGTACAAAGCTAGATTACAACTAACTCTTCCATTTTGCTTTTAATTTAGCTGTATGCTTGCAAGAGAATGCCAGATTTTCTGTGGTGTGTTAATATCACTAATAGCAATGCAGATATCTGTGAGTGCTTGTTAGTGCCCAGGGCTGTGAATTTTGCAGGATCATGGGATGTGTACTAGGTCTGTTTTGAGAGTGCAGTCCATTGCTGTGTTTTGTATGTCTATGGAAATTACAAAAGGCCTGTGTCACCCTTGTTTGTATCTCAATGTGTTTGGTTGAAGGCATGCATTGTAGTTGTAGGTTATGGACCTATGGAGGAAGAGACCTTGACGTGGTTCTGGGCTAACATCATTTGGCCAAATGCTGAAATTAGCTTTTCCATTTTGCTTTTAATCTAGCTGTGTGTGTGCAAGAGAGTGCCAGACTATCTATGTGTTGTGTGTGTATATATATATATATATATATATATATATATATAAATAAAATATTTCATCATTATATTGCAGCTCCAAAAACTTTGTTTTGGGCTAGCTCAAAGATTCATATTTGACAAGCCTATCCTTGTATTTAAGTATAAGCACTAACTTGAGTCACTTTTTTGACACCAATGAGCTACCATGTTTAAAATTTTGTGCAGCTCATGCGTACAATGAGCAACTCTGTCTGCTTCACATGTTGCCACTGATATTATTAGGGTATTCTATTTTTTTTTTTTGCCCCACCCCAGGAAAAATTTCTGCGGACGCCCATGAAGTGATCTGTATGTTACCTTTGGGGTTACTGTGTCTTCTCTGGTGTTTTATTTGTTCCTCAATATTTTAAGCAACAGTGTGCTTTTTGCATGTTATCATGTTACAGATGGTTTCAAAGAGCAGCATTTAAAGAGTTTCTTCGCCAGCAGTAAGTACTGCTACTTATAGGCGTAAGTGTAACTTTCAATGCTCTCCCTGCAATTACACTTATCGCCTAGGCTCCAATAGTAAGCTTACAACTTCTAAAAGTACCTAAATCTAGGTTCCACAATAGTTTATCTTGATACCTCAACTTCCTCATAACATGTTTGGGTCTATTATTGAGTTCTATTTTAATTTATTTAAACAATCAGGATTGTATTGTGAGAGCTCAGAACTGAACCCTCACACTGTTCTGTCACTTTTGATTTTAGGTTATCACAATCCTAATTGCAGGGTTTTGATCACAAATGAATTGTAATTGACAGCATGTTTAGCACTGTTTAGAAACCCTCTTTTAAAGGGATAGTAAATACCAAAATTTTTATTGTTTAAAATGATAGATAATCCCTATATTTACCATACACCAGTTTTGCAGAACCAACACTGTTATATAAATATACTTTTTACCTCTGTAATTACCTTGTATCTAAGCTTCGGCTGACTGCCTCCTTATCTCAGATCTTTTGACAGACTTGCATTTCAGGCAATTAGTGCTGACTCTTAAAAAACTTCACGTGCATGAGCAAAATATAATATATATGAAACACACAAACTAATGCCCTCTAGCTGTGAAAAACTGTTAACTGCAGAGGCGGCCTTCAAGGGCTTAGAAATTAGCATATAAGCCTACCTAGGTTTAGCTTTCAACTAAAAATAACAAGAGAATAAAGCAAATTTGATGAGAAAAGTAAATTAGAGAATTGTTTAAAATTACATGCCCTATCTGAATCATGGAAGTTTAATTTGGACTTTACTATCCCTTTAATTAGTTGCAGCACAACATGGATCTAGCTCTTCATATCTGAACCAGGGGAGACTTTTTCAGCAGTTTGATCTTAGAATACTGATGTTAATTATTCCTAAAATTTGCTCACTATGTCTAAAAAGAAAATGTATGCTTACCTGATAAATTTATTTATTTTTTGACACAATGAGTCCACCGATCATCTTCATTACTAATGGGATATTCACCTCCTGGTCAGCAGGAGGAGGCAAAGAGCACCACAGCAGAGCTGATAAATAGCTCCTCCCTTCCCTCCCACTCCAGTCATTCGACCAACGTTAGGAAGAGAAAGGAAAAGCCAAGGTGCAGAGGTGACTGAAGTTTATAATAACCCACAACCTGTCTAAAAGAACAGGGCGGGCCGTGGACTCATCGAGTCAAAAAAGAAATAAATTTATCAGGTAAGCATAAATTTTCTTTTCTTTTTTAAGACACGATGAGTCCACGGATCATCTTAATTACTAATGGGATTCAATACCCAAGCTAGAGTACACAGATGATACGGGAGGGACAAGACAGGGAACCTAAACGGAAGGCACCACTGCTTGAAGAACCTTTTTCCCCAAAACAGCCTCAGCCGAGGCAAAAGCGTCAAATTCGTATCACTTTGAAAAATTGTGAAGAGAGGACCAAGTTGCAGCCTTGCAAATGTGATCCATAGAAGTCTCATTGTTGAACGCCCATGAGGAAACAACAACCCTCGTGGAATGAGCCGTAACCCTCTCTGGAGGCTGCTGTCCAGCAGTCTCATATGGAAAACGTATGATACTCATAGCAGAAGACTGACGAAAGTCCTTAGACGCTTGAAGGTAAAACTTTAATGCACGGACCACGTCCAAATTGTGCAGAAGTCTTCCCCTTTTAAGAAGAAGGATTAGGACACAAGGAAGGAACAACAATCACCTGATTAATGTTGCGATCAGAAACAACTTTAGGAAGAAATCTTAATTTAGTACGTAAAACTACCTTATCTGAACTGAAAATAAGATAAGGAGACTCATACTGCAATGCCGAAATCTCCGACACTCTCCGGGCAAAGAAATGGCAACCAGAAATAAAACTTTCCAAGATAACAACTTAATATCTAAGGAATGCATAGGCTCAAAAGGAGCCCCTTGAAGAACTTAAGAATTAAATTCAGACTCCAAGGAGGAGTAACTGGTTTGAACACAGGCCTGATCCTGACCAAGGCCTGACAAAAATAATTGCACATCTGGAACATCCGCCAGACGTGTGGGTAACAAAAGAGAGAAGACCCAGATTTGACCATACAGGGAACTAGTCGATAAGCCTGTCTTCAAGCCGTGGATTCACACCAATAGAGATATAAACGCCATATCTACTTTCTAGATACAGGCTTACAAGCCTGAATCATGGTCTCTATGACCGAGCCAGAAAAACCCCCGCTTGGAAACCATTAAGCGTTCAATCTCCAAGCAATCAGCTTCAGAGAAACTAGATGAGGGTGAAGGAATGGCCCTTGAATTAGAAGGTCCTTCCTCAATGGAAGTCACCAAGTCGGCAGAGATGACATGTCCACCAGATCTGCATACCAAATCCTGCGAGGCCAAACAGGAGCGATGAGGATCACTGATGCCTTCACCTGCTTGATTCGAGCAATGACTCGAGGAAGAAGCGCAAACGGAGGAAATAGATATACTAGAGAGAAGGTCCAAGGAACCGCCAAAGCATCTAACAGTTCCGCCTGGGAATCCCTGGACATCGACCCGTATCTCGGGAGCTTGGTATTCTGACGGAATGCCAAGAGATCTAATTCCGGCTGAACCCACCTGAGAATCAGGCTGGAGAACACTTCCGGATGGAGTTCCCACTCCCCCAGATGAAAGGTCTGGCTGCTCAGGAAGTCCGCCTCCCAGTAGTCCACCCCTGGGATGAGGGTCACCAACAGTCAACAATAATGGGCCTCCGCCCACTGAATTATTTTCAGTTACCTCTGTCATCGCTAAGGAACTCCTCTTTCCTCCCTGATGATTGATGAAAGCCACTGAAGGTATATTGTCCGACTGAAACCTGAGAAACTGGACCAAAGCTAACTGGGCCAGGCCATAAGAGCCTTGATGATCGCTCTCAGCTCCAGAATGTTTATAGGTAGAACAGACTCTGACTGAAACTCCCTGAGCCCGTTAGGGTGCCCCAGACTGCTTCCTATGTTATAAGGCTGGCATCTGTTGTCACAATCACCCAAGATGGTCTGGGAAAGCAGGTTCCCTGGGAGAGATGATCCAAAGACAACCACTAGTGAAGAGAATCCCTTGTCACCTGCTCCAGTAGTATTTGAGGAGACAAGTCCGTATAATCTCTGTTCCGTTGCTTGAGCATGCTTAACCGAAGCACAGCAAACAGTAATCCCAAAACCCTTATGAAAATTCTGGGAGTTGTGGCAAGACCGAAGGAAAGAGCCACGAACTGGACGTGTTTGTAAATAAAAGCAAACCATAGGAACTTGTGATGATACCTGTAAATGGGAACATGCAGGTACGCATCCTTTAATCCACTTATTATCATGAATTGACCCTCTTGGATCAAAGGGAGAATGGAACGATAGTTTCCATGTAGAAGGACGGTACTCTTAAAAAATTTGTTTAGACTCTTGAGATCTAAAATTGGCTTGAAGGTCCCTCTTTTTGGGAACCATGATAGATTGGAATAAAATCCCAAACCCTGTTCTTGCACCGGAACAGGAACGATCACTCCCAGGTTGGAAAGGTCTCTTACGCAGAGTAAGAACGCCTCTCTTTGTGTCTGGTCTGCAGACAATCTTGAAAACAGAAACCTGCCTCTGGGAGGAAAACTATTGAACTCTAACCTGTATCCCTGGGACACTATCTCAATTGCCCAGAGATCCTGAACATCTCAAACCCAAGCCTGAGCACAGAAGGAAGTCTGCCCCCTACAAGATCCGGTCCCGGATCGGGGGCATGCCCTTCATGCTGTCCTTGATTCAACAGCAGGCTTTTTGGCCTTATTCCAAGATTGATAGGGTCTCCATGCAGGTTTAGTCCGTTCCTGTTTGGAGGCAGTAGAGAAAGAATTACCCTTGAAGATTCGAAAGGAACGAAAATTGCTCTGTTGTCCTTTTCCTGTATCCTGAAGGGGAATGAGACCCTTACCTCCCGTGATATCAGAGATAATCTCCGACAGGCCAGGTCCAAACAAGGTCTGCTCCTTGTAAGGAATAGCTAAAAATTATGAATGAATGTACAGGGTACTTGTAAAGTACGTCTAATCACCCGTAAGGGTCTCAAGGCACTGCTCATCTTGTCAACCTCAGAAGGATGAAACGTTGAGTGGACCTCGCAGAGGACTGAACCTGCAACCCTTGGGTTGCAACAAGACTTAGCCACCCAATGCCTTAGCATGCTGAACTATCTAAAAGGTACAGAAGCTTAGAATTAAAGGACACAACCGCAGACCAAAGCTTTAACCATAAGGCTCTGCAAGCTAGAATAAAGAAACCCACAATCTTTGCTCCCAGCTTAGATAACTTGAAGGGAAGCATCCGTAATAAAGGGATTAGCCAGTTTATTGGCGTTTATCCTATCCTGGATTTCACTCAAAGAAGTTTCTCTCCTGATAGCATCAGGCACCACTTCAACCAATATGCTGCCGCACTAGTGACGGTAGCAATGCCCACAGATGGCTGCAATTGTAAGCCCTGGTGTACAAAAAACTTCTTCTTTTTTTTTAACTATGGCTGAGGAGTCCAATGTAGCTAAAACCTCCTTGAGTAACAGACGGAGGTGATGTGGCTTAAACTTAAAAGATACAACTTCAGCATCAACAAGAGGAATTACACTGTGTTAGAAACCTTGCTTGCTGAATGTCTGATCTACCTCTAATGCTTTCCCTGCAATATTGGGAAAGCAGACAACGCATCAGAACACATGAGAAGAGCGAAGTCTAGAAAAGTAACTCAAACGAGTTATAGAGGAAGTGCAGGGCACTGCATGTGAGGACAATAACATTTGGGACTCCTAAGGAGAAAATTGTGTATATTAAACATAGTAAATACATTTCTGAACAACATCCTCTTTGGAAATGTTGAAAAAAAAGGACTATCCCTAAGGATTAAATTCCTCACATACATGAGGAACAGCGAGTTGGTGGTTAAACATTGTGCAACAACTCTGCATAGCCTCTTGGTCCATTTCTGATTCAAAAAGGACCAAGAGTTTTCAAAGAATTCCTTAACTTTTTAATAAATGCAAAAAAACGTTACTGTCACTTTAAATTTTAAAAAGGATAACTTTTTTTCCCTTTTGAATTAACTGCTGTAAATAGGGCAGCGTAAATAATTTAGCAATTTATCAATACCCCTCAGCAGGAAACTGCTAAGGTGCCTTTACAGGAAAACTATCTCCTTCTGAGCAGTATGTTCACTTTAATCCGGAACCCCGCCGCAACAGGGAAAAACAGTCTCCGGTCCCAATTACACATATAACATGAGGATGCGTAAGAGGACCAGTAACTACACCATATCTCTCTGAACCCTCCGGAAGAGAAGGGAAAAAAAGGCGCGTTATACAAATGCTGCCAAGGACCGCCCCTTGTGGGCGTTGACATAACAGTTATCTCCCGGTCGGCATGTAGATTTATGTAACTGCCGGGAGATGAAAAGGCGCGCTATGTAAATGGCGTCTCCCCCAAGGACCGCCCCTCGTGAGCGTTGACATAACAGTTATCTCCCGGTTGGCATATAGATTTATGTAACCACCGGGAGATGAAAAGGCGCGCTATGTAAATGGCGTCTCCCCAAGTACCGCCCTTCATGGGCGTTGACAGTCTTGACAATACAGTCATCTCCCGGTCGGCATGTCTTTTATGTTACCGCTGGGAGATGTGATAGTGTGCCCCAGAGACTAACTAATACAGTAGTCAGCTAAACGTAAAATCGCTCAATTACACCCACATAGGGCGATATCAGCACAGTCATCACCCGGTCGGCATGTTTTTTATGTAACCGCCGGGAGATGTGATAGAGTGCCCCAGAGACTATCTAATACAGTCGATAGCTAACGTAGAAACGCTCAATTACACCCGCCTAGGGCGATATCAGCACAGTCATCTCCCGGTCGGCATGATTTTATAAGTAACCGCCGGGAGATGTGACTACCACCATCGTCAGATGCTCAGAGTCTGCGCTAGCTGTCGCATATCGTCTCCTATGTAACAGGGAGAATTCATGCCCAATAAAAAACATAATTTATGCTTACCTGATAAATGTATTTCTCTTGTAGTGTAGTCAGTCCACGGGTCATCCATTACTTATGGAATATATCTCTTCCTAACAGGAAGCTGCAAGAGGATCACCCAAGCAGAGCTGCTATATAGCTCCTCCCCTCACATGTCATATTCAGTCATTCGACCAAAGCAGACGAGAAAGGAGAAACCATAGGGTGCAGTGGTGACTGGAGTTTAATTAAAATTTAGATCTGCCTTAAAGACAGGGCGGGCCGTGGACTGACTACACTACAAGAGAAATAAATTTATCAAGTAAGCATAAATTATGTTTTCTCTTGTTAAGTGTAGTCAGTCCACGGGTCATCCATTACTTATGGAATACCAATACCAAAGCTAAAGTACACGGATGAAGGGAGGGACAAGGCAGGAACATTAAACAGAAGGAACCACTGCCTGAAGTACCTTTCTCCCAAAAATAGCCTCCGAAGAAGCAAAAGTGTCAAATTTGTAAAATTTTGAAAAGGTGTGAAGCGAAGACCAAGTCGCAGCCTTGCAAATCTGTTCAACAGAGGCCTCATTTTTAAAGGCCCAGGTGGAAGCCACAGCTCTAGTAGAATGAGCTGTAATCCTTTCAGGAGGCTGCTGTCCAGCAGTCTCATAGGCTAAACGTATTATGCTACGAAGCCAAAAAGAGAGAGAGGTAGCCGAAGCCTTTTGACCTCTTCTCTGTCCAGAGTAAACGACAAACAGGGAAGAAGTTTGACGAAAATCTTTAGTTGCCTGCAAATAGAACTTCAGGGCACGGACTACGTCCAGATTATGCAAAAGTCGTTCCTTCTTTGAAGAAGGGTTAGGACACAGTGATGGAACAACAATCTCTTGATTGATATTCCTGTTAGTAACTACCTTAGGTAAGAACCCAGGTTTAGTACGCAGAACTACCTTGTCTGAATGAAAAATCAGATAAGGAGAATCACAATGTAAGGCAGATAACTCAGAGACTCTTCGAGCCGAGGAAATAGCCATCAAAAACAAAACCTTCCAGGATAACAGCTTGATATCAATGGAATGAAGGGGTTCAAATGGAACGCCTTGAAGAACATTAAGAACTAAGTTTAAGCTCCACGGCGGAGCAACAGTCTTAAACACAGGCTTAATCCTAGTTAAAGCCTGACAAAAAGCCTGAACGTCTGGAACTTCAGCCAGACGTTTGTGTAGGAGAATAGACAGAGCAGAAATCTGTCCCTTTAACGAACTAGCAGATAAGCCCTTTTCTAAACCCTCTTGTAGAAAGGACAATATCCTAGGAATCCTAACCTTACTCCATGAGTAACTCTTGGATTCGCACCAATATAAATATTTACGCCATATCTTATGGTAAATTTTTCTGGTAACAGGCTTCCTAGCCTGTATTAAGGTATCAATAACCGACTCCGAGAAGCCACGCTTTGATAGAATCAAGCGTTCAATCTCCATGCAGTCAGCCTCAGAGAAATTAGATTTGGATGGTTGAAAGGACCCTGAATTAGAAGGTCCTGTCTCAGAGGCAGAGACCACGGTGGACAGGACGACATGTCCACTAGGTCTGCATACCAGGTCCTGCGTGGCCACGCAGGCGCTATCAGAATCACCGAAGCTCTCTCCTGTTTGATCTTGGCAATCAAACGAGGAAGCTTCGGGAATGGTGGAAACACATAAGCCATGTTGAAGACCCAAGGGGCTGTCAGAGCATCTATCAGCACCGCTCCCGGGTCCCTGGACCTGGATCCGTAACAAGGAAGCTTGGCCTTCTGGCGAGACGCCATGAGATCCAGATCTGGTTTGCCCCAATGATGAATCAGTTGAGCAAAGACCTCCGGATGAAGTTCCCACTCCCCCGGATGAAAAGTCTGGGGACTTAGAAAATCCGCCTCCCAGTTCTCCACGCCTGGGATGTAAATCGCTGACAGGTGGCAAGAGTGAGATTCTGCCCAGCGAATTATCTTTGAGACTTCCAACATCGCTAGGGAACTTCTGGTTCCCCCTTGATGGTTGATGTAAGCCACAGTCGTGATGTTGTCCGACTGAAATCTGATGAACCTCAGAGTTGCTAACTGAGGCCAAGCTAGGAGAGCATTGAATATTGCTCTTAATTCCAGAATATTTATTGGGAGGAGTTTCTCCTCCTGAGTCCATAATCCCTGAGCTTTCAGGGAGTTCCAGACTGCGCCCCAGCCTAGAAGGCTGGTGTCTGTTGTTACAATCGTCCAATCTGGCCTGCGAAAGGTCATCCCCTTGGACAGATGTGGCCGAGAAAGCCACCATAGAAGAGAATCTCTGGTCTCTTGATCCAGATTTAGTAGGGGGGACAAATCTGAGTAATCCCCGTTCCACTGACTTAGCATGCACAATTGCAGCGGTCTGAGATGCAGGCGCGCAAATGGTACTATGTCCATTGCCGCTACCATTAAGCCGATTACTTCCATGCACTGAGCTACTGACGGGTGTGGAATGGAATGAAGGACACGGCAAGCATTTAGAAGTTTTGATAACCTGGCCTCTGTCAGGTAAATTTTCATCTCTACAGAATCTATAAGAGTCCCTAGAAAGGTTACTCTTGTAAGTGGTAATAGAGAACTCTTTTCCACGTTCACCTTCCACCCATGCGACCTCAGAAATGCCAGAACTATCTCTGTATGAGACTTGGCAGTTTGAAAACTTGACGCTTGTATCAGAATGTCGTCTAGGTACGGAGTCACCGCTATGCCTCGCGGTCTTAGTACAGCCAGAAGTGAGCCCAGAACTTTTGTAAAGATTCTTGGAGCCATAGCTAATCCGAAGGGAAGAGCTACAAACTGGTAATGCCTGTCTAGGAAAGCAAATCTTAGGTACCGATAATGATCCTTGTGAATCGGTATGTGAAGGTAGGCATCCTTTAAGTCCACTGTGGTCATGTACTGACCCTCTTGGATCATGGGAAGGATGGTTCGAATAGATTCCATTTTGAATGATGGAACTCTTAGAAATTTGTTTAGGATTTTTAAGTCCAAGATTGGTCTGAAGGTTCCCTCTTTCTTGGGAACCACAAATAGATTTGAATAGAATCCCTGCCCGTGTTCCGTCCGCGGAACTGGGTGGATCACCCCCATTAGTAAGAGGTCTTGTACACAGCGTAGAAACGCCTCTTTCTTTATTTGGTTTGCTGATAACCTTGAAAGATGAATTCTCCCTCGTGGAGGAGAAGTTTTGAAGTCCAGGAGATATCCCTGAGATATGATCTCCAACGCCCAGGGATCCTGGACATCTCTTGCCCAAGCCTGGGCGAAGAGAGAAAGTCTGCCCCCCACTAGATCCGTTTCCGGATAGGGGGCCCTCTCTTCATGCTGTCTTGGGGGCAGCAGCAGGTTTCTTGGCCTGCTTGCCCTTGTTCCAGGACTGGTTAACTTTCCAGCCCTGCCTGTAACGAGCAACAGCTCCTTCCTGTTTTGGAGCGGAGGAAGTTGATGCTGCTCCTGCCTTGAAGTTACGAAAGGCACGAAAATTAGACTGTTTGGCCTTTGATTTGGCCCTGTCCTGAGGTAGAGCATGGCCCTTACCTCCCGTAATGTCAGATATAATTTCTTTCAAGCCGGGCCCGAATAAGGTCTGCCCTTTGAAAGGAATATTAAGCAATTTAGATTTATAAGTCACGTCAGCTGACCAGGATTTAAGCCATAGCGCTCTGCGCGCTTGGATGGCGAATCCGGAGTTCTTAGCCGTAAGTTTGGTTAAATGTACGACGGCATCAGAAACAAATGCGTTAGCTAGCTTAAGTGCTTTAAGCTTGTTCATAATTTCATCCAATGGAGCTGTGCGAATGGCCTCTTCCAGAGACTCAAACCAGAATGCCGCCGCAGCAGTGACAGGCGCAATGCATGCAAGGGGCTGTAAGATAAAACCTTGTTGAACAAACATTTTCTTAAGGTAACCCTCTAATTTCTTATCCATTGGATCTGAAAAGGCACAACTATCCTCCACCGGGATAGTGGTACGCTTAGCTAAAGTAGAAACTGCTCCCTCCACCTTAGGGACCGTCTGCCATAAGTCTCGTGTGGTGGCGTCTATAGGAAACATTTTCCTAAATATGGGAGGAGGGGAAAAAGGCACACCAGGTCTATCCCACTCCTTGCTAATAATCTCTGTAAGCCTTTTAGGTATAGGAAACACGTCAGTACACACCGGTACCGCATAGTATCTATCCAACCTACATAATATTTCTGGAATTGCAACCGTGTTACAATCATTCAGAGCCGCTAATACCTCCCCTAGCAATAGGCTGAGGTTCTCAAGCTTAAATTTAAAATTAGAAATCTCTGAATCCAGTCTCCCTGGATCAGATCCGTCACCCACAGAATGAAGCTCTCCGTCTTCACGTTCTGCAAACTGTGACGCAGTATCTGACATGGCTCTCACCTCATCCGCGCGCTCTGTCCTTAACCCAGAGCTATCGCGCTTGCCTCTTAATTCTGGCAATTTAGATAATACTTCTGTCATAACAGTAGCCATGTCTTGCAAAGTGATTTGTAAGGGCCTCCCTGATGTACTTGGCGCCACAAAATCACGCACCTCCTGAGCGGGAGGCGAAGGTACTGACACGTGAGGAGAGTTAGTCGGCATAACTTCCCCCTCGTTGTCTGGTGATAATTTCTTTACATGTAAAGATTGACTTTTATTTAAAGTAGCATCAATGCAATTAGTACACAAATTTCTATTGGGCTCCACATTGGCCTTTAAACATAGTGAACAAAGAGATTCATCTGTGTCAGACATGTTTAAACAGACTAGCAATGAGACTAGCAAGCTTGGAAATACTTTTCTAAATAAATTTACAAGCAATATAAAAAACGCTACTGTGCCTTTAAGAAGCACAAAAAGCTGTCACAGTTGAAATAACAATGAACCAAAATAGTTATAGCAACCAATTTTTCACAGTAAATGTATTAAGTTAGCAAAGGATTGCACCCACCATGCAAATGGATGATTAACCCCTTAATACCCAAAAACGGATAACAATTTAATAATTAACGTTTTTATCACAGTCAAACACACTGTCACAGGTCTGCTGTGACTGATTACCTCCCTCAAAATGAATTTTGAAGACCCCTGAGCTCTCTAGAGACGATCTGGATCATGGAGGATGAAGTAGACAGATTGTGACTGAATTTTTACTGCGCAAAAAAAGCGCTAAAATAGGCCCCTCCCACTCATATTACAACAGTGGGGAAGCTCAGAAAACTGTTTCTATGCAGAAAACAAAGATGGCCATGTGGTAAAAATCATGCCCCAATAAGTTTTATCACCAAGTACCTCACAAAAAACGATTAACATGCCAGTAAACGTTTTAAACATACATTTGAAAAGTTATGAATTGTTATTAATAAGCCTGCTACCAGTCGCTTTTACTGCAGTTAAGGCTCATACATTATTTCAGTATTAACAGTATTTTCAGAGTCAATTCCATTCCTTAGAAAAATACATTCAGTGTACACACACTCATCAGCCTAATACCAGTCGCTATCACTGCATTTAAGGCTGAACTTACTTTACAATGGTATCAGCAGTATTTTCTCAGTCAATTCCATTCCTCAGAAAAATAATTTACTGCACATACCTCATTTGCAGGGGGGCCCTGCATGCTATTCCCCTTCTCTGAAGTTACCTCACTCCTCAGATGAGAACAGCCAGTGGATCTTAGTTACGTCTGCTAAGATCATAGAAAACGCAGGCAGATTCTTCTTCTAATGCTGCCTGAGAATAAACAGCACACTCCGGTGCCATTTAAAATAACAAACTTTTGATTGTAGAAATAAACTAAGTTAAAAAACACCACAGACCTCTCACAGCGACCTATCTTTAGTTAGGCTGCAAGAGAATGACTGAATATGACATGTGAGGGGAGGAGCTATATAGCAGCTCTGCTTGGGTGATCCTCTTGCAGCTTCCTGTTAGGAAGAGATATATTCCATAAGTAATGGATGACCCGTGGACTGACTACACTTAACAAGAGAAATAAAGTGCCCATTTTCCATTAAGGGCTTCCTTATGATCCCAGCCATACAAAGTAAGTGCCCAACTTCTTCTGAGTTCCTTTCCTTTAACCCCAGAAATAAAAGTCAGCACTTACCTCATATACTGCCCGACAGCAAAGGCAGTTCCCAGGTTTGCAAGGTCCTATTCCTCACATGGACCTGTGAAAGAAGAGAAAATACTGAGTTTCTTCAGGGTTAGGGCAGCATAAATGTATGGTAAACACAGTGAGAATTATGTCCCACAAGTTCCCATTGCTTTAAAGCCACCAAAGCTCTACTGAAGAGACTGACATGGACTACGGCTACACCCCAGGACAAAGCAGCACACTCTGGCACTACTTTAAAAATAATAATCTCTTGATTGAAGAATCTAATCTAACACCTCACTTTACCTCTTCCTATCACTAACGTAGGCAAAGAATGACTGGATTGGGAGGGAAGGGAGCTATGCTGTGGTGCTCTTTGCCTCCTCCTGCTGACCAGGAGGTGAATATGCCATTAGTAATTAAGATGATCCGTGGACTCATCATGCCTTAAAAAAGAAAGTAATAAAGAGTGTTAGTGTTGCCTTTAATGAAAAGATTGGACACCTATGACGTAAGTATGTGTATATATTACACATATTGACCAATGACACATTACTGTGCACCAGTGTGTGTATATAAGGGATACGGACTGCTGGCAGTCTATAATGTTAGTAAGGGATACGCACTGCTGGCAGTCTGTAATGTTAGTAAGGGATACGGACTGCTGGCAGTCTGTAATGTTGGTGAGTGTATGTACGGAATATAAAGCCTTTGGTGCAATACTTCCAACAAAAACAAACATGGTAGATATTGGATACAGACACTGCTGTGTAGCCTTGCTTATAAATAAGATTGACACTATTGATACCCTGGTGTGTATTATGCATAATCAGTATATAGACTAGTGAGTATGGATAAGGATTCAAATAATAAAACATGAACACGACAAAGTAAGGGATATTGCTCTGCATAGGGTAAAGAGGTAGTTACATGGGAGAAAACAAAATGTATGCTTACCTGATAAATTCCTTTCTCCTGTAGTGTGGTCAGTCCACGGGTCATCATTACTTCTGGGATATTAACTCCTCCCCAACAGGAAGTGCAAGAGGATTCACCCAGCAGAGCTGCTATATAGCTCCTCCCCTCTACGTCACCTCCAGTCATTCGACCAAGGACCAACGAGAAAGGAGAAGCCAAAGGGTGTAGTGGTGACTGGAGTATAATTCAAATTTTTTTTACCTGCCATAAAAAACAGGGCGGGCCGTGGACTGACCACACTACAGGAGAAAGGAATTTATCAGTCAGTCCACGGGTCATCATTTCTTCTGGGATACCAATACCAAAGCTAAAGTACACGGATGACGGGAGGGACAGGCAGGCTCTTTATACGGAAGGAACCACTGCCTGAAGAACCTTTCTCCCAAAAACAGCCTCCGAAGAAGCAAAAGTGTCAAATTTGTAAAATTTGGAAAAAGTATGAAGAGAAGACCAAGTTGCAGCCTTGCAAATCTGTTCAACAGAAGCCTCATTCTTAAAGGCCCAAGTGGAAGCCACAGCTCTAGTAGAATGTGCTGTAATTCTTTCAGGAGGCTGCTGTCCAGCAGTCTCATAGGCTAACCGTATTATGCTACGAAGCCAAAAAGAGAGAGAGGTAGCCGAAGCTTTTTGACCTCTCCTCTGACCAGAATAAACGACAAACAGGGAAGACGTTTGTCGAAAATCCTTAGTTGCCTGTAGATAAAATTTCAGGGCACGGACTACATCTAGATTGTGTAGCAGACGTTCCTTCTTCGAAGAAGGATTAGGACACAAAGATGGAACCACAATCTCTTGATTGATATTCCTGTTAGTGACCACCTTAGGTAGGAACCCAGGTTTAGTACGCAGAACTACCTTGTCTGAATGAAAAATCAGATAAGGAGAATCACAATGTAAGGCAGATAACTCAGAGACTCTTCGAGCCGAGGAAATCGCCATTAAAAACAGAACTTTCCAAGATAACAGCTTGATATCAATGGAATGAAGGGGTTCAAACGGAACACCCTGTAAAACATTAAGAACTAAGTTCAGACTCCATGGTGGAGCAACAGTTTTAAACACAGACTTGATCCTAGCTAAAGCCTGACAAAAAGCTTGAACGTCCGGAACTTCTGACAGACGTTTGTGTAAAAGAATGGACAGAGCTGAAATCTGTCCCTTTAAGGAACTAGCGGATAAACCCTTTTCTAAACCTTCTTGTAGAAAAGACAATATCCTCGGAATCCTAACCTTACTCCATGAGTAACTCTTGGATTCGCACCAATATAAGTATTTGCGCCATATCTTATGGTAAATCTTTCTGGTAACAGGCTTCCTAGCCTGTATTAAGGTATCAATAACTGACTCAGAAAAACCACGTTTTGATAAAATCAAGCGTTCAATTTCCAAGCAGTCAGCTTCAGAGAAATTAGATTTTGATGTTTGAAGGGACCCTGGATCAGAAGGTCCTGTTTCAGAGGTAGAGACCAAGGTGGACAGGATGACATGTCCACTAGATCTGCATACCAAGTCCTGCGTGGCCATGCAGGCGCTATTAGAATCACGGATGCTCTCTCCTGTTTGATTCTGGCAATCAATCGAGGAAGCATCGGGAAGGGTGGAAACACATAAGCCATCCCGAAGGTCCAAGGTGCTGTCAAAGCATCTATCAGAACCGCTCCCGGATCCCTGGATCTGGACCCGTAACGAGGAAGCTTGGCGTTCTGTCGAGACGCCATGAGATCTATCTCTGGTTTGCCCCAACGTCGAAGTATTTGGGCAAAGACCTCCGGATGAAGTTCCCACTCCCCCGGATGAAAAGTCTGACGACTTAGGAAATCCGCCTCCCAGTTCTCCACTCCCGGGATGTGGATTGCTGACAGGTGGCAAGAGTGAGACTCTGCCCAGCGAATTATCTTTGATACTTCCATCATTGCTAGGGAGCTTCTTGTCCCTCCCTGATGGTTGATGTAAGCTACAGTCGTGATGTTGTCCGACTGAAACCTGATGAACCCCCGAGTTGTTAACTGGGGCCAAGCCAGAAGGGCATTGAGAACTGCTCTCAATTCCAGAATGTTTATTGGTAGGAGACTCTCCTCCTGATTCCATTGTCCTTGAGCCTTCAGAGAATTCCAGACAGCGCCCCAACCTAGTAGGCTGGCGTCTGTTGTTACAATTGTCCAGTCCGGCCTGCTGAATGGCATCCCCCTGGACAGATGTGGCCGAGAAAGCCACCATAGAAGAGAATTTCTGGTCTCTTGATCCAGATTCAGAGTAGGGGACAAGTCTGAGTAATCCCCATTCCACTGACTTAGCATGCACAATTGCAGCGGTCTGAGATGTAGGCGTGCAAAGGGTACTATGTCCATTGCCGCTACCATTAAGCCGATCACCTCCATGCATTGAGCTACTGACGGGTGTTGAATGGACTGAAGGACACGGCATGCATTTTGAAGCTTTGATAACCTGTCTTCTGTCAGGTAAATCTTCATTTCTACAGAATCTATAAGAGTCCCCAAGAAGGGAACTCTTGTGAGTGGAAAGAGAGAACTCTTCTTTTCGTTCACCTTCCATCCATGCGACCTTAGAAATGCCAGTACTAACTCTGTATGAGACTTGGCAGTTTGAAAGCTTGAAGCTTGTATCAGAATGTCGTCTAGGTACGGAGCTACCGAAATTCCTCGCGGTCTTAGTACCGCCAGAAGAGCACCCAGAACCTTTGTGAAGATTCTTGGAGCCGTAGCCAATCCGAATTGAAGAGCTACAAACTGGTAATGCCTGTCTAGAAAGGCAAACCTTAGATACCGGTAATGATCTTTGTGAATCGGTATGTGAAGGTAAGCATCCTTTAAATCCACTGTGGTCATGTACTGACCCTTTTGGATCATGGGTAAAATTGTCCGAATAGTTTCCATTTTGAACGATGGAACTCTTAGGAATTTGTTTAGGATCTTTAAATCCAAGATTGGCCTGAAAGTTCCCTCTTTTTTGGGAACCACATACAGATTTGAGTAAAACCCTTGTCCTTGTTCCGACCGCGGAACCGGATGGATCACTCCCATTAATAAAAGATCTTGTACGCAGCGTAGAAACGCCTCTTTCTTTATTTGGTTTGTTGACAACCTTGACAGATGAAGTCTCCCTCTTGGAGGAGAGGATTTGAAGTCCAGAAGGTATCCCTGAGATATGATCTCTAACGCCCAGGGATCCTGGACATCTCTTGCCCAAGCCTGGGCGAAGAGAGAAAGTCTGCCCCCCACTAGATCCGTTCCCGGATCGGGGGCCCTCAATTCATGCTGTCTTAGGGGCAGCAGCAGGTTTCCTGGCCTGCTTGCCCTTGTTCCAGGACTGGTTAGGTCTCCAGCCTTGTCTGTAGCGAGCAACAGCTCCTTCCTGTTTTGGTGCAGAGGAAGTTGATGCTGCTCCTGCTTTGAAATTACGAAAGGAACGAAAATTAGACTGTCTAGCCTTAGGTTTGGCTCTGTCTTGAGGCAGGGCATGGCCTTTACCTCCTGTAATGTCAGCGATAATTTCTTTCAACCCGGGCCCGAATAAGGTCTGCCCTTTGAAAGGTATATTAAGCAATTTAGATTTAGAAGTAACGTCAGCTGACCAGGATTTTAGCCACAGTGCTCTGCGCGCCTGAATGGCGAATCCGGAATTCTTAGCCGTAAGTTTAGTTAAATGTACTACGGCATCTGAAATAAATGAGTTAGCTAACTTAAGGGCTTTAAGCTTGTGTGTAATCTCATCTAATGGAGCTGATTCAAGTGTCTCTTCCAGAGACTCAAACCAAAATGCTGCTGCAGCCGTGACAGGCGCAATGCATGCAAGAGGTTGCAATATAAAACCTTGTTGAACAAACATTTTCTTAAGGTAACCCTCTAACTTTTTATCCATTGGATCTGAAAAGGCACAGCTATCCTCCACCGGGATAGTGGTACGCTTAGCTAAAGTAGAAACTGCTCCCTCCACCTTAGGGACCGTTTGCCATAAGTCCCGTGTGGTGGCGTCTATTGGAAACATCTTTCTAAATATCGGAGGGGGTGAGAACGGCACACCGGGTCTATCCCACTCCTTAGTAACAATTTCAGTAAGTCTCTTAGGTATAGGAAAAACGTCAGTACTCGACGGTACCGCAAAATATTTATCCAACCTACACATTTTCTCTGGTATTGCAACTGTGTTACAATCATTCAGAGCTGCTAACACCTCCCCTAGTAATACACAGAGGTTTTCCAGCTTAAATTTAAAATTTGAAATGTCTGAATCCAGTTTGTTTGGATCAGAACCGTCACCCGCAGAATGAAGCTCTCCGTCCTCTTGTTCTGCAAATTGTGACGCAGTGTCTGACATGGCCCTAATATTATCAGCGCACTCTGTTCTCACCCCAGAGTGATCACGCTTACCTCTTAGTTCTGGTAATTTAGCCAAAACTTCAGTCATAACAGTAGCCATATCCTGTAATGTGATTTGTAATGGCCGCCCAGATGTACTCGGCGCTACAATATCACGCACCTCCCGAGCGGGAGATGCAGGTACTGACACGTGAGGCGAGTTAGTCGGCATAACTCTCCCCTCGTTGTTTGGTGAAATATGTTCAATTTGTACAGATTGACTTTTATTTAAAGTAGCATCAATGCAGTTAGTACATAAATTTCTATTGGGCTCCACTTTGGCTTTAGCACATATAGCACAGATATCTTCCTCTGAATCAGACATGTTTAACACACTAGCAAATAAACTAGCAACTTGGAAATACTTTTCAAGTAATTTACTATAATATGAAAACGTACTGTGCCTATAAGAAGCACAGAAAAAGTTATGACAGTTGAAAATTAATAAACTGAAAAGTTATAGCATCAAATCTTTGTAAAAACACAATTTTAGCAAAGGATTGCTCCCATTAGCAAAGGATAACTAACCCTGATAGCAGAAAAAAAATACAGAAATAAACGTTTTTTATCACAGTCAACTACAATCTCACAGCTCTGCTGTGAGTGATTACCTCCCTCAAAACAAGTTTTGAAGACCCCTGAGTTCTGTAGAGATGAACCGGATCATGCAGGGAAGACAATGAACTTCTGACTGAATTTTTTGATGCGTAGCAAAAGCGCCAAAAAAGGCCCCTCCCCCTCACACACAACAGTGAGAGAGATCAGTAAACTGTCATAAATTAAATAAAACGACTGCCAAGTGGAAAAAAATAGTGCCCAAAACATTTTTTCACCCAGTACCTCAGAAAATTAAACGATTTTACATGCCAGCAAAAAACGTTTAACATTAAATAAATTAAGTGTTATTGAAAAGCCTGTTGCTAGTCCCTGCAAAATAGGCTAAAGTCTTATGCATACAGTATAATTCCAGTGAAGTGCCATTCCCCAGAATACTGAAGTGTAAAATATACATACATGACAGCCTGATACCAGTTGCTGCTACTGCATTTAAGGATGAGTTTACATTATATCGGTATCGCAGAATATTCTCATCAATTCCATTGTCAGAAAATAATAAGCTGCTACATACCTCTTTGCAGATTAATCTGCCCGCTGTCCCCTGATCTGAAGTTTACCTCTCCTCAGATGGCCGAGAAACAGCAATATGATCTTAACTACGCCGGCTAAAATCATAGAAAAAACTCAGGTAGATTCTTCTTCAAACTCTACCAGAGAAGGAATAACACACTCCGGTGCTATTATAAAATAACAAACTTTTGATTGAAGGTATGAAACTAAGTATAATCACCACAGTCCTCTCACACATCCTATCTATTTGTTGGGTGCAAGAGAATGACTGGGGGTGACGTAGAGGGGAGGAGCTATATAGCAGCTCTGCTGGGTGAATCCTCTTGCACTTCCTGTTGGGGAGGAGTTAATATCCCAGAAGTAATGATGACCCGTGGACTGACCACACTTAACAGGAGAAAAGGGGTTTTATGCAAGCAATGTAGTCTAAATGATCATTACCCACAAGTACCTTTTTCCACTGCTTATAAGGAGATTTGTAGAAATATTTGTTAGTGCCTTAGTTCCAAGTCTTGGAGCACCCTTAGTTCCCATGTATTTATATGCAGGACACCCTATCTTGTGAATGCATAGCATAAAGATAACCATCACACAATTATAATACATGTGAATAAATATTAGTATAGACCAGCGACACACTGCTTATTAGTCCTGAGTAGTTTAGTGCAGGATCATTTGATAACAGAATGTGATATGTCTCCACAGACGGGCAGTGCCACCTCCTCCTCCTCTGAGTGCCACTGGCACAGTGGGTGCAGATGTACCTCCAGCTTCAGGTACGAGAAATATAGCCACACCACATGCACTTTCTGAGACTAGGTGGAAGCTGCATTGGGTCATTTATAAATCATGAGAGGGCACAACACAGTGATAGACTTGTGATGGTTATATACACAGAAAAATGTGGTAGTGGTGGTGCAGGTGGTGGGTTATAAGACGTGTAACAGATTTATATTGGAGTTTTTATGTTCAACATAATAATGTAACTATCAGCTTGAGCAAGTTGCACACATGCATTTTTATTTAATGA
The DNA here is from genome assembly GCF_027579735.1 of Bombina bombina. Classification (NCBI taxonomy): domain Eukaryota; kingdom Metazoa; phylum Chordata; class Amphibia; order Anura; family Bombinatoridae; genus Bombina; species Bombina bombina. The sequence goes on along the minus strand of NC_069499.1, from coordinate 1,182,151,163 downwards.
TATATATAATGGCCCAGAGGGATATCTAGCACCATAAACAGCCCAATATAAATCAGCTTACATCTTCATTAGGTGGCAACTTATTGTAGATAGTGTCTACTCTTTTAATAGTCCCATGACTGAAAAGAGCGTTTTGTTCCTTCTGTTATGCCAGTTATTTTGTTTACTATCGTTGCTCCAATCCATCATAATTCCTGTGTGAAACATTGTACATTTAAGCTTGGTTGTTTTTGCTTGATTTTTAATCCATTGGAAGAGATGAAGTTAACAATTAGTAAAACTGCAACAATTTAGTAATCAATATAGCTATACAATTGAGAAGCTATAAGATACAGGGGTATCACCAGCTTGCCAATATGATTTTCTCAAAAATTTGGACATATCTTAAAAAAAAAGCAAATGGTCTCTGACCAAAGCGATAGTAAAACATAATGAAGATGCCTATTTGAAGGTAGATTTTTTTTAATTCATTAACCCAATAATAGTTTATGATGTGTGCAATTAATGTTTTCATATACTTTTATAACTAACAGGTTTAAACATCCACTTGATTGCAATTATAAATGAACAGTCTGATGATGAGAATGTGTATTTTAGCTTAGAAGCCTTATCTGAGATTTTTTAATTTTATTTAACAAAAAAAACTGATTGTTTAGGAACATGTGAACTGAGAATAATAAACAACTTAAACATTGATAAAACCAGCCGTGCAAACTACCATAAAAAATACTCAGAACAGGACAAAATAAGGTTTCAACTGGTCAAGGCTGTAGAATTTGAAAAACAGATTGTGGTATCAAACTGTGACCATTCAATATTTAGGGAGGGAGATATTATGCCATCTATACAATTGAAAAGCTTACGATAAATAGGTATTTGCAGGTTTTTATGAATTGGGATTTGGTTTTATATGTAAATATAGATGATGCACTTAGCATAGAAATGAAAGTGATTGGAAAAGACAGTGTGCAAGTCTTAAATACTAGGCATACATTGCTCTGTATAAAACAGATGATCTAACGAAGCCTATTGTCACACACAATTTTTTGTTTTTCTTTCCAGAATATTATGATCTGGCTGATGGCAGAATGTAACAGGATGCCACACTTCTCAGGGCTTTACAGAATCTCTGGTGTCTGATACATTTATGAGGCCCACTCAGGAGAAAATATTAATTTAAACAGAGAGAGCATAAGGTTATGCTTTTTGATGCTCATAGTTAGTTTATACCATAGTTTAAACTATATCTTACTAGTGTTTCTCTACTAATTTCCACGTTTTTGGAGATTATTTGTGGAGCTGCCTTACTCGACTTGTTAGTAAAAAAATAAATAAATAATGAAATGTTTTAATAAAAATCTACAAGTAGAATAAAAGCATAATGTGTTAATGGCCTTGTGTCTTTTTAATCATTGAATCAAACAATTCACTACCTCAGGGATAAAAGGGACAATGTTTGATATATCTTGCAGAATGTACAAATAGACTAATAAATTCATAATGGCGTTGTGTTTGTGTTACATTATTGGAACACGTTTTAAAAGTGTTTTACATGGCACTTTTTTTGCTCCAAAGTAAACTGATTGTTAAATAAATTATAGATTTTCAGCTTATTGTGTTAAAGAAACAGTATGCTGTAAAATAGTTTTTCCCTTAATGTGTTTGAAATAACTTGTTATACCAGCCGCAGAGTATAGGATGTATGAGAAATTGCATTTTCAGGTTTATTTGTGTATATGAAATTGCTGTTTTTGTGATTTGAAACCACAACCTATTGAAATAGGTTGAGCTTGCAGGTAAAATAAAATCTCATATTGTAATCGCTTTGTGTACACACACTTGCTTCCTTATCTTATATCTGCTTGCTTCCTTATCTTATATCTGCTTGTACACCAAAGCCCAATTCTTAGCGTTAATGGAAAATTATAATTTTATTAGTTATCTGTTCTACACTCCACCGGGAGTGTAATTTCTTCTGCTGGCTGTGTTTACATTGCCTGTCAATAACTTGGACTTAAGTCAAGAAACTTTCAGTATAAGTGGGGACACCACAGGCTAAATCCGCTATTTCAAATGCCAAAATAAGGGTAAACAAGCTACTTGTAAACAATTGAATAAACTCCAGGAGATTGGAAGATTGTTTTCTTTCTTTTTTTTAAGCAGAAAAAACTGTCCCTTTAAGCAAGAGTTGGGCAACAAGACTGTCACTGAATCAATAATAAAGTAGCCCACAACACTCCCTTTATATAGTATCCTCCTCGCGTTTAATAATTCATGTCTCCTATACTACAGCCAAGCAATACTGATAGAGGCTGCACAGCACTGACAGAAGCTTATCGTGACCTGACCTGCCAGCCACTGCTTGCTGTTGGAATCATGTGAAAACAAAGCAGCCAATGGCTAACATTTGCGGTATTGCTCCTGTAATATTAAGTTTTTGTATTTTATGCACTTTTTAAATTTCAGCACTTCAAAGTGAGTTCAATTATAGCCCATATAAAAAATCAGTTTAAGAAAACAATATTTTATACAATAAGGTAAAAACCTGACGCTTTTCAAAAAACTGACATACCACTCAAAGGTAGTTAAAATATTCCACTGGTAGAGATATATTCTCTGCACTGATGTGGTATAAGCTCTTTTAACTAATGGAAGCTTCCTACAGAGATATTTGGGGAAAGAGAAAAATTATAGAAAAAAGAGCGCTAAATAGCTAATACCAAATGGAGAGAAAAAACAAAATTTATGCTTACCTGATAAATTTATTTCTCTTGTGGTGTATCCAGTCCACGGATTCATCCATTACTTGTGGGATATTCTCCTTCCCAACAGGAAGCTGCAAGAGGATCACCCACAGCAGAGCTGTCTATATAGCTCCTCCCCTAACTGCCACCTCCAGTCATTCGACCGAAGACAAGCAAGAGAAAGGAGTAACTATAGGGTGCAGTGGTGACTGTAGTTTAAAAATAAGACCTTTCTCCCAAAAATAGCCTCCGAAGAAGCAAAAGTATCAAATTTGTAGAATTTAGAAAAAGTATGAAGCGAAGACCAAGTCGCCGCCTTACAAATCTGTTCAACAGAAGCCTCATTTTTAAAAGCCAATGTGGAAGCCACCGCTCTAGTGGAATGAGCTGTAATTCTTTCAGGAGGCTACTGGCCAGTAGTCTCATAGGCTAAGCGGATAATACTTCTTAACCAAAAAGAAAGAGAAGTTGCTGAAGCCTTTTGGCCTCTCCTCTGTCCAGAGTAGACAACAAACAATGCAGATGTTTGACGAAAGTCCTTAGTAGCTTGTAAATACTACTAAGGACTATTGTCCAATCTGGCCTGCGGAAGGTCATACCCTTGGACAGATGGACCCGAGATAGCCACCAGAGAAGAGAATCCCTGGTCTCTTGATCCAGATTTAGTAGAGAGGACAAATCTGTGTAATCCCCATTCCACTGACTGAGCATGCAGAGTTGCAGTGGTCTGAGATGTAGGCAGGGAAACTGCACTATGTCCATTGCCGCTACCATTAAGCCGATTACTTCCATACACTGAGCCACTGAAGGGCGAGAAGTAGAATAAAGAACACGGCAGGAATTTAGAAGTTTTGACAACCTGGCCTCTGTCAGGTAAATCTTCATTTCTACAGAATCTATCAGAGTTCCTAGGAAGGAAACTCTTGTGAGAGGGGTTAGAGAACTCTTTTCTTCATTCACTTTCCACCCATGAGACCTCAGGAATGCCAGAACAATGTCCGTATGAGACCTGGCGATTTGAAAATTCAACGCCTGTATCAGAATGTCGTCTAGGTAAGGGGCTACTGCTATACCCCACGGCCTTAGGACCGCTAGGAGTGACCCTAGAACCTTCGTAAAGATTATTGGTGCCGTAGCTAACCCAAAGGGAAGAGCCACAAACTGGTAATGCCTGTCTAGGAAGGCGAACCTGAGAAACCGATGATGATCTCTGTGTATCGGAATGTGAAGATAAGCATCCTTTAAATCCACGGTAGTCATATATTGACCCTCCTGGATCATAGGTAGGATGGTTCGAATAGTCTCCATCTTGAAGGATGGGACCCTGAGAAATTTGTTTAGAATCTTGAGATCTAAGATTGGTCTGAAGGTTCCCTCTTTCTTGGGAACTACAAAAAGATTTGAATAGAAGCCTTGCCTCTGTTCCTCCTTTGGAACTGGGTAAATCACTCCCATAACTAGGAGGTCTTGAACACAATGTAAGAATGCCTCTCTCTTTATCTGGTTTGCAGATAATTGTGAGAGATGAAATCTCCCTTTTGGGGAAGAAGCTTTGAAGTCCAGAAGATATCCCTGGGACACAATTTCCAACGCCCAGGGATCCTGGACATCTCTTGCCCAAGCCTGGGCGAAGAGAGAAAGTCTGCCCCCTACCAGATCCGTTTCCGGATCGGGGGCTGATCTTTCATGCTGTCTTAGAGGCAGCAGCAGGTTTTTTGGCCTGCTTTCCTTTGTTCCAAGCCTGGTTAGGTCTCCAGACCGGCTTGGACTGGGCAAAATTTCCCTCTTGTTTTGTATTAGAGGAAGTTGAAGCTGCACCACTCTTGAAGTTTCGAAAGGAACGAAAATTAGTCTGTTTGGTCCTTAATTTGTTTGACCTATCCTGAGGAAGGGCGTGACCTTTTCCTCCAGTAATATCAGAAATAATCTCCTTCAGTCCAGGCCCGAATAGGGTCTGCCCCTTGAAGGGAATGTTGAGAAGCTTAGACTTTGAAGTAACGTCAGCTGACCATGATTTAAGCCATAGCGCCCTACGCGCCTGAATAGCAAAACCTGAGTTTTTAGCTGTTAGCTTGGTTAAATGAACAACGGCGTCAGAAACAAATGAATTGGCTAGCTTAAGAGCTTTAAGCTTGTCAAGGATATCATCCAATGGGGTTTCTACCTGTAGAGCCTCTTCTAGAGACTCAAACCAGAAGGCCGCAGCAGCAGTGACAGGGGCAATGCATGCAAGGGGCTGGAGAATAAAACCTTGTTGAATAAAAATTTTCTTAAGGTAACCCTCTAATTTTTTGTCCATTGGATCTAGAAAAGCACAACTGTCCTCGACAGGGATAGTTGTACGCTTCGCTAGGGTAGAGACTGCTCCCTCCACCTTAGGGACCATTTGCCACAAGTCCCGTGTAGCGGCATCTATAGGAAACATCTTTTTAAAAACAGGAGGGGGAGAGAACGGTACACCTGGTCTATCCCATTCCTTAGTAATTATTTCTGAAAACCTCTTAGGAATTCAGTGTAAACAGGCACTGCATAGTATTTATCCAATTTACACAATTTCTCTGGGACTACAATGGCGTCACAGTCATCCAGAGTTGCTAAAACCTCCCTGAGCAACATGCGGAGGTGCTCAAGCTTAAATTTAAATGTAGGCATATCAGAATCAGGTTGAAGTGTCTTCCCTGAGTCAGAAAATTCACCCACAGATAGAAGCTCTCCTGCTTCGGCTTCTGCATATCGTGAGGGTATATTTGTTCTAGCCCCAGAGCTGTCTCGCTTTCCTTGTAACCCTGGCAGTTTGGACAATACCTCTGTAAGGGTATGATTCATAACTGCCGCCATGTCTTGTAAAGTATACGCTATGGGCGCACTAGATGTACTTGGCGCCCCCTGAGCTGGAGTTATAGGTTCTGACACGTGGGGAGAGTTAGTCGGCATAACTTCCCCTTGTCAATTTCCTCTGGTGATAAATATTTTAAAGCCAGAATATGGTCTTTATAACTTATAGAAAGATCAGTGCATTTGGTACACATTCTAAGAGGGGGTTCCACAATGGCTTCTAAACATAATGAACAAGGAGTTTCCTCTATGTCAGACATGTTTAACAGACTAGTAATGAGACCAGCAAGCTTGGAAAACACTTTAATTAATGTGAAAAAAAACAAACCCAAAAACTGCAAAACAGTGAAAAAAAGCAGTTAACTTAACAAAATTTTTACAGTGTGTATAACATACTAAACTAGCATTGCACTCACTTGCAAATGGATAATTAACCCCTCAGGCTCAAAAACCGTTATAACAGTCACAAGCAAACTGCCACAGCTCTACTGTGGCTCCTACCTTCTCATAAAACGACTTTTGTAGGCACAAAAACCCCTTACAGAGGTCCAATATGTCAGGGGACTCCTTCAGGGAAGCTGGATGTCTCAGAATGTAAAAACTACTGCGCAATGAGAGCGTGAAAATAGGCCCCTCCCACCATGCACTCAAAGTGAAAGGGCCATAATAACTACTCCTAGGAGAAATCTAGTCAGCCATGTGGAAAACTAGGCCCCAAATAAAGATTTATCACTCTCAGCAAAAAACGTTCCTTATATATCATGCAAACGTTTTACATACTAGGCCATAAGAGCAAGTAATATGAATTTATATTACCCTTTACTGCAAGCATGATGCCAGTCGTTTGTTAAATCACTGCAATCAGGCTTACCTTACATATATCAGGCACTGTCAGCATTTTCTAGGCTTTATCATCTCTTCTAGAAAAAAATATACTGAACATACCTCAGAGCAGTTAATTCTGCAGGCCGTTCCCCCAGCTGAAGTTTCCCATACTCTTCAGTTATGTGTGAGAACAGCAGTGGACCTTAGTTACAACCTGCTAAGATCATCGAAAACCTCAGGCAAAACTCTTCTTCTAATTTCTGCCTGAGGAAAAAACAGTACAACTCCGGTACCGTTTAAAAATAACAAACTTTTGATTGAAGATAAACTACACTAATTCACCACATCTCTCTTGATACTTCCCTTGCCGAGAGCTGCAAGAGAATGACTGGAGGTGGCAGTTAGGGGAGGAGCTATATAGACAGCTCTGCTGTGGATGATCCTCTTGCAGCTTCCTGTTGGGAAGGAGAATATCCCACAAGTAATGGATGAATCCGTGGACTGGATACACCTTACAAGAGAAAAAGAAACATGTCTGTAACGAATATGTTTCTTTTATAACAGAAATTTTATTGAATGTATCCACTCTGTGGTAAAAATGTATTCCAAACTATATTCTGCACCCTTTTATGTGTTTTGATAATGCACAGAAATGTTTCTACGTATTTATGGTGGAAAATGAAATGAAACAGGTTATAATAGGTTGGCCAACCTTTATACACAATTAACAAACACAGTTAAAAATCAAATTTGTGCTTAAAAGACATAAAAAAAAATCGAATAATCATAAGAAAAATATCCTTTTTCCAATTTTTTTCAATTAAAAGTTCATATAAAAGTTCATATGAAGAGAAGAAATATTTGTGTTATGGCCGCGGCCTTTAGCTGTGTCAAATAACACGGCTTTGGGATAAGCCTGTATTTGTGGCAGGAGTTAGCAAGGTATAGAGATCTGACCTTAATACCCCTTAGGTATGTGGGTGGCAGTGAAGAAATGTCCTGGAATCCTAGGTGCAATCCACCCTCTGCTCGGATGTTTTATTTCCGTTTGCTGTGTCCGTTTAATGGATCTGTGCTTTCGATATAAATCTTTACCTTCTTTTGCGGTTTTCGGGTTTCAAATCCACCCTATGCCCGGATGTTTCCGTTTATCGTATCCGTTTGAAGGATCCGTACTCCAGAGGGAGATTTTTGATAGAGGGCTAATTCTTCTTTTGCGGGAGTTTTCACTAAGCCCGCAATCTGTTACCTCCAAAATCTGCGGTGTTCCATGTAGGGCTCAATATTTACCCGCAGTTAGAAACTGTAGAACAAGTGAAGGAATAATGCAACGCGTTTCGGCTATACTGGTCAGCATGCTAAATGGAAGACAGACTCTCCAAAGCATTTTCTAACTACGGGTAAATATTGAGCCCTACAAGGAACACTGCAGATTACGAAGGTAATAGATTGCAATCTTATTGGAAACTCCTGCAAAAGAAGAATTAGCCCTTTATCAAAAATCTCCCTCTGGAGTACGGATCCTTCAAACGGATACGATAAACGGAAACATCTGGGCATAGGGTGGATTTAAAAAAAAAAAAAAAACGCAAAAGAAGGTAATTAAACAGATACAGCAAACGGAAATAAGACATCCGAACAGAGGGTGGATTTGAAACCCGAAAACCCAAAGATTGCACCTAGGATTCCAGGACATTTCTTCACTGCCACTCACATACCTAAGGGGTAGTAAGGTCAGATCTCTATATCTTGCTAACTCCTGCTACAAATACAGGCTTATCCCAAAGCCGTGTTCTTATTTGACACAGCTTAAGGCTGCAGCCATAACACAAATATTTCTTCTCTTCATATGAACTTTTATATGAACTTTCATATGTACTTTTAATTGAAAAAATTGGAAAAAGGATATTTTTCTTATTATTGTTTATGACATTTTTTTATGTCTTTTAAGCACAAATTAGATTTTTAACTGTGTTTGTTAATTGTATATAAAGGTTGGCCAACCTATTATAACCTATTTCATTTCATTTTCCACCATAAATACGTAGAAACATTTCTGTGCATTATCAAAACTCATTTTTACACATAAAAGGGTGCAGAATATAGTTTGGAATACATTTTTGCCACAGAGTGGATACATTCAATAACATTTCTGTTATAAAAGAAACATATTCGTTACAGACATATTTCTTTTTTTCTCTTCATTTGGTATTAGCTATTGAGCGCTCTTTTTTCTATAATTTTTCTCTTTCCCCAGTTAAGTCATCCCAGCTTAGTTAAAACAGCTTATGGGTTTCCTACACACCCATACCCATGTAAACAACTCTGCTCCAATACAAGATCTTAGGCCTGGGACATCATACATGTCTAGAGCAATATCAGCTCAGATGACAAGCATGATGCTAGAAAAAGAAACATATTATAAACAGAATCACTCAAGCCTTTAATTAAAACACTGAGGTGGAGCATCTGGCTGGGGCATGAATATAGATTCCTGCACAGCAGCAAAGTCAGAAGAATAACAGTCCAATGTTATATCTGTTTGCAAACCAAAGCCCAATACATTTAGCAACCAATTAGCAAGCGCTACACAGGTGCTAAACACAATATGGGCTGGCTCCTAAACTTACATTCCTGCTTTTCAAATAAAAGATACAAGAGAACAAATAAAAATTGATGAGTAAATTAGAAAGTTACTTAAAATTGCATGCTCTATCTGAATCCTGAAAGAAAAAAAATTGGGTTTCATCTCCCTTTAAAAGAGGAACTGTCCTCTAAAGGAATGGTATTCCGCCTAGCCAAAGTGGAGATAACACCGTCTACCTTTGGATTAGTCAACATGGAACATGCTTTTGAATTTGGCAGAAGGAACTTAGGAAATGCCTGTTTTTGTTACATTCCTTGCTAATTAGCTCAAAAACTGCATCAGGAATAAGAACTCGGAAAACTTTTTTTTTCTGTAGGTTAAGGCTCCTGAATCTCCAGCGCAAGTAAAACTTCACGCAATACAGCATTTATGTGCTCCAATTAGAAATTAAAGGACACATCTTCTGAATAATAGTCCTCAGCTGAGGAGGATTCTGTTACAATCGTACTCCTGGAAGGTAAAGGGTACCTTGATGGTCGCTCCTTAGGGATGTCCCAGATGAGCCCAGGGCCAGCAAAGGGTTCACTTCTGCCCTTGGCATGCATTAGCATTTAACTGGTGGAGGCATGAAAGCAATTAGTTGAGAAATTGCACAGTGAATGTACTGTTTAAGAGTAGAAGGCAGATCAGTTGAACTGTCCTGAGGATAACCCTGGTGGTTAGCAAAGTCCTGAGTACTCTGCTGCAAAGCAACGCTACATGATTCAGCACATATTTTACAAAGCTGAGTAGTGAGACACACCAACACTTCCTTACATAGCAAAAAAAACATGAGGGGGCGGAGCTAACCTGCATAGCAAGAAGACATGCTTCATGTCAGCTCTACTGTGTAAAGTTCTAACAATCGCCGTATAAAGTTCATTTACTGAAGTAATTTGGGTACTTCTTGCCTAAACACACTTGGGAATATTGCTGAAGATGGTGCCGAGACACCACCACAGTTTGTGACCTCTGCACTGATGGTGGCTTTCCAGGGCCTACTTGGCGCTCACGCGACAGCAGACATTGCAGCGCACTCACCTCTTTATCGCAAAGCAGTGTTGCCAGCCTCCCCCTCAGTGGGGTCTGTGGTTGCTGCCTAGAGGCGGTTTATACTCTGACCTTCTACAGGAGGAAAATCCGGAACATAGACCAGTGGAGCGGATACCTTCAGGCGTAAGCCGTCACCCCTACAGCCTGCATCAGGTGAGATTCTGTGAGTACACCTGAGTCACCATATTCACACTGCACTAGTAGGCCTCATGCACCATTGACTACCTTATACAGATGTGGGCCATTCCTCTAGGCCTTTAGCCATCTTCATCAGTTGGGATCTTTTCCCATACGGAGATATATTCTGCCCAACACATCTCTAGTTTACTACGACCTATCAGTGTACTTTAGTCTAGTCCACTCCAACACAATCTGGTGCCCTATTCTCTGCCTTTCCCACTAAGTGTTTCTGAGTGGGTTATATCCTGTACAACTTTTTCTGACATCATCTTGTCAACCCCTCTAAGGAGAGGCATCCCTTACCATACCTCTCAATATCCACATAGCTTGTTTCTTTGGCTGTTCGGCTGTAATCATCCCTGAAACCCCTGATCTACCTGATTATGACTCTTTACAGAACTCATTGGACACTTTGATAACAGATCCTGGATAATTGAAAGAGCCCACAGGGTCAGGAACTGTCTCCTCTGACAAGCCAAGGGACGTTATAGTCTGTTTCCATAGTTTCACCTTTAAAGCCAAGCTTCTCCAAGCCGCATTTAAACGACCTAACCTTTCTGACCGATATCAAGGTATACAATTGTTCCCGGATCTCTCCTCTCACACCTTTCAACAGCGAAAACTATACTCACCAGTTACTACAGCTCTGAGGTCTGCTAAAATTAGGTATAGGTGGGGCTTAAGCAACTTTTTTATAGTAAAGGAATAAAAGTAGATACTATGCTTGCCAATAAATTACAATGCAGTGTGAGTGCTACACCTATTTACCTAATTAAATATGGAGATCAAATCCTGTGTAACCCAACTCTTATTGGCAAAAGGTTTGCAAACTATTATAAATCACTCTACAATATCGAAAGTATGACCCAGATCTAATATACAATAATTTCTTCTTCTCAGGGCTAGATAGATTTAGTGCTATATTTTATAAGATTTATAAATCTGAACTCTCACCGTTACTATTAAGACTTTTTTTTACAAAGCTTACGAGAGAGGCTCTTTTGATAGCGAGTTCTTGCAGGCGTCTATAACTACTATCCCTAAACCTGGGAAAGAACCCTCGTTATGAGACTTCTACAGATCCATTTCCTAATTAGAAAGAAAAAAGAAGCACTATATGGCACACTTATACTGTATGGCACATGGCAAACAACAGGGAAAAAAAAGTAAATTTATGCTTACCTGATAAATTAATTTTTTCTATGGTACGACAAGTCCACGGATTCATCCTTTACTTGTGGGATATTATCCTCACGCTAACAGGAAGTGGCAAAGAGCACCACAGCAGAGCTGTCTATATAGCTCCTCCCTTAGCTCCACCCCCAGTCATTCGACCGAAGGTACAGGAAGAAAAAGGAGAAACTAAGAGGTGACTGAAGTTTAAAATAAAAAAATATAATCAGTCTTAAAATGACAGGGCGGGTTGTGGACTCGTCGTACAGTAGAAGAAATTAATTTATCAGGTAAGCATAAATTTACTTTTCTTCTATAAGGTACGACTGGTCCACGGATTCATCCTTTACTTGTGGGATACAATACCAAAGCTACAGGACACGGATGAACGGGAGGGACAAGACAGATGGTTAAACAGAAAGCTCCACTGCTTGAAGAACTTTTCTCCAAAAAATAGCCTCTGAAGAAGCAAAAGTATCAAATTTGGAAAATTTGGAAAAGGTATGAAGCGAAAACCAAGTCGCAGCCTTACAAATCTGTTCAACAGAAGCATAATTTTTAAAAGCCCATGTGGAAGCCACCGCTCTAGTAGAGTGAGCTGTAATTCTTTCAGGAGGCTGCTGTCCAGCAGTCTCGTATGCCAAACGGAAGATGCTTTTCAGCCAAAAAGAAAGAGGTAGCCGTAGCCTTTTGACCTCTACGTCTTCCAGAATAGACAACAAACAAAGAAGAAGTTTGACGGAAATCTTTGGTCGCTTGCAAGTAAAACTTCAAAGCACGAACCACAACCAAGTTGTGCAACAGACGCTCCTTCTTAGAGGAAGGATTAGGACACAGAGAAGGAACAGCAATTTCCTGATTGATATTCCTATTAGTAACGACCTTAGGAAGGAATCCAGGTTTGGTACGCAAAACCACCTTATCGGCATGGAAAACAAGATAAGGCGAGTCGCATTGCAATGCAGATAGTTCAGAAACTCTTTAAGCCGAAGAGATAGCAACTAAAAACAGAACTTTCCAAGATAGAAGCTTAATATCTATGGAATGCATAGGTTCAAACGGAACCCCTTGAAGAACTTTAAGAACTAAATTCAAACTCAATGGCGGAGCAACAGGTTTAAACACAGGCTTGATTCTAACTAAAGCCTGACAGAACGACTGAACGTCTGGAACATCTGCCAGACGCTTGTGCAGTAGAATTGATAAAGCAGATATCTGTCCCTTTAAAGGAACTAACTGATAGCCCCTTCTCCAATCCTTCTTGGAGAAAGGACAAAATCCTAGGAATCCTGATCTTACTCCATGAGTAGCCTTTGGATTCGCACCAATAAAGATATTTACGCCATATCTTATGATAAATTTTCCTAGTGACAGGCTTTCGAGCCTGAATCAAGGTATCTATGACCGACTCAGAGAAACCCCGCTTGGATAAAATCAAGCGTTCAATCTCCAGGCAGTCAGCCGCAGAGAAACCAGATTTGGATGCTGGAACGGACCTTGAATCTGAAGGTCCTGTCTCAGTGGCAGAGTCCATGGTGGAAGAGATGACATGTCCACCAGGTCTGCATAACAAGTCCTGCAAGGCCATGCAGGTGCTATCAAAATCACCAAAACTCTCTCCTGTTTGATTCTGGCAATCAAACGAGGAAGGAGAGGAAATGGTGGAAACACATAAGCCAGGTTGAATGACCAGGGTACTGCTAGAGCATCTATCAGTAGTGCCTGAGGATCCCTTGACCTGGACCCGTAACAAGGAAGTTTGGCGTTCTGACGAGACGCCATCAGATCCAATTCTGGTGTGCCCCATTGCTGAATCAATTGTGCAAACACCTCCGGATGGAGTTCCCACTCCCCCGGATGAAAAGTCTGACGACTTAGAAAATCCGCTTCCCAGTTCTCCACTCCTGGGATATAGATTGCTGATAGATGGCAAGAGTGAGTCTCTGCCCATCAAATTATTTTGGTAACCTCTATCATCGCTAGAGAACTCTTTGTTCCCCCCTGATGATTGATATATGCTACAGTCGTGATATTGTCCGACTGGAATCTTATGAATCTGGTCGAAGCCAGCTGAGGCCACGCCTGAAGCGTGTAGAATATCGCTCTCAGTTCTAGAATATTTATCAGGAGGAGAGCCTCCTCCTGAATCCACAAACCCTGTTCTTTCAGGGAATTCCAGACTGCACACCAGCACAATAGGCTGGCGTCCGTCGTCACTATGAACCACGCTGGCCTGCGGAAACACATTCCCTGGGACAGATGATCCTGTGACAACCACCAAAGAAGAGAGTCTCTGGTCTCTTGATCCAGATTTATCTGAGGAGATAAATCTGCATAATCCCCATTCCACTGGTTGAGCATGCATAGTTGCATTGGTCTGAGATGCAAGCGAGCAAACGGAACTATGTCCATTGCCGCTACCATTAGTCCGATTACCTCCATACACTGAGCCACTGACGGCCGAGGAATGGAATGAAGAGCTCGGCAGGTGGTTAAAATCTTTGATTTCCTGACCTCCGTCAGAAAAATTTTCATGTCCACCGAATCTATCAGAGTTCCCAGGAATGGAACTCTTGTGAGAGGGATAAGTGAACTCTTTTTTACTTTCACCTTCCACTCGTGAGATCTTAGAAAAGCCAACACGATGTCCGTGTGGGACTTGGCTAGTTGGTAAGTCGACGCCTGAATTAAGATATCGTCCAGATAAGGCGTCACTGCTATGCCCCGCGGCCTTAGAACCGCCAGAAGGGACCCTAGCACCTTTGTGAAAATTCTGGGAGCTGTGGCCAACCCGAAGGGAAGAGCCACAAACTGGTAATGCTTGTCCAGAAAGGCAAACCTGAGGAACTGGTGATGATCTTTGTGGATAGGGATGTGTAGATACACATCCTTTAAGTCCACGGTGGTCATATATTGACCCTCCTGGATTATTGGTAAAATTATCCGAATGGTCTCCATCTTGAAAGATGGGACTCTGAGGAATTTGTTTAGGATCTTGAGATCTAAAATTGGTCTGAAGGTTCCCTCTTTTTTGGGAACCACAAACAGATTGGAGTAAAACCCCTGCCCCTGTTCTGTTTTCGTAACTGGGCGGATCACTCCCATGTTATATAAGTCTTCTACACAGCGTAAGAACGCCTCTCTTTTTGTCTGGTTTGCAGACAATTGAGAAAGATGGAATCTCCCCCTTGGAGGAGAATCTTTGAAATCTAGAAGATACCCCAGGGTTATGATTTTGAAAGCCCAGGAGTCCTGAACATCTCTTGCCCAAGCCTGAGCAAAGAGAGAAAGTCTGCCCCCTACTAGATCCGGTCCCGGATCGGGGGCTACCCCTTCATGCTGTCTTGGTGGCAGCAGCAGGCTTCTTTGCCTGTTTACCTTTGTTCCAAGTCTGGTTAGGTCTCCAGACTGACTTGGATTGAGCAAGCAGGGGAAGAGGTAGAGGGACCACCTTTGAAGTTTTGAAAGGAACGAAAATTATTTTGTTTGGTCCTCATCTTATTTGTCTTATCCTGAGGAAGGGCATGACCTTTTCCTCCAGTGATGTCTGAAATGATCTCTTTCAGTTCAGGCCCAAATAGGGTCTTACCTTTGAAAGGGATGGCTGAAAGCTTAGATTTTGATGACACATCAGCAGACCAGGACTTAAGCCATAAAGCTCTACGCGCTAAAATGGCAAAACCTGAATTCTTTGCCGCTAATTTAGCCAGTTGAAAAGCGGCATCTGTAATGAAAGAATTAGCTAGCTTGAGTGCCCTAATTCTATCCAGAATATCATCTAATGGGGTCTCAACCTGAAGAGCCTCCTCCAGAGCCTTGAACCAAAAAGCAGTTGCCGTAGTTACTGGAACAAAGCACGCTATAGGTTGGAAAAGAAAACCCTGATGAACAAATATTTTCTTTAGGAGACCCTCTAATTTTGTATCCATAGGATCTTTGAAAGCACAGCTGTCCTCAATAGGTATAGATGTACGCTTAGCCAGGGTAGAAATAGATCCCTCCACCTTAGGGACCATCTGCCACGAGTCCCGCATGGTGTCTGATATGGGAATGCAAAAAAGGTATTTGGTTAACTGCGCTTTGAAACCCTATTAAGCCTATGAAAAAGTGTGAGGGACCCCACCCTCTGTGATAATTGAAAACAGATTCAAATAGAATCTTTAATTCATAAGCGCTACTAAAAGCTTAAAATAGGTGACATAAATAAACATATGTGTATAATAAATTAATATATATGTGATGAAAAGTGAAAAAAAGAGAAAATGGAAAAATATGAAAAAAATATATATATGTGCAGAAAAAAAGCCTAATTGGCTAAAACAGCTAATGCTTTAGATATTTTCAAAATAATTTTTAAAAAAGTGAATCAAATTGATAGCCAAAAAACAGGGTTAGAATAAAAACAAACAAATGAATAAAGTGCAAAATCTGCATAAATTTTATATATAACAACTGATAAAAAATAGATTCAAAATAAAAGATTCAATATACAAAAAACACTCTAGATGCGTTGATCAGGCGCAATATAAAGTGTAGCATACACTGATATAATAGATGCAAAATGAGCAAAAATCATTTGTAACAAATATACTTTGTAACAATAAATAACAATTTGGAAGAAACCAATGATGAACTTGTAGGTACAGATGATTTCCAAACAAGATAAAGACGTGAATTCAAATGACAAGACAGACGAGATGTCGAAGTATAAAGCTGGAATGAGATAAGGAAGCCGGATCACACAGCAGAAGGGTTACGAAATAGAGGTTTACACTTTTAAAAGCGCAGTTAACCAAATACCTTTTTTGCACTCACAGATTCACTTATCCCCACTTTTTGGATTTTTACTGCTGCTGAAACAATGACCCATTCGAATTTATCACAATACAGAGAAGATATCTACAAAGGTATTTATGATATTTTTTCTGATAGATCTCAGGTTGCCACTCAAAATGCCGATAATTTATTTAAATTAATGAAGGAACTAGAAGAAAAAATACTTTCAGAATGAAAACATAGGACTGAATTTGTTCTAAATATTTAGAACAAAAAAAGGAGTACCACGAGGGCTCAGAATCAAAAAAGAATGTGCTTTTAAAGTAGAATACATTAATTTTAAAAAGAAATGGAATGAAATTTTGGAAGAGGTATCCTTTAACTTGCTTAGGTTGATCAAAAACTATAGAAATGAAATTCTTACTAAATTAGAATTGGAAATAAAGGAATTGGAAGTCCAGTTAAAAAGTTTTATAGATAGTACAGATTATAAAGAAAGAGAAAGGGAGATTAAAAAGATTTTAAGTAGTACCAAAGAAGAAATCCTTAAAGTTAAAGTAAAAAAAATTGATAGAGACAGGGAAGATTACCTCACACATTTGAATAACCCCAATTGGGATAATTATATATCACATAAGTGGAGAAGTGAGGATAAAAAACCGTTAGAACAGCCTAGTACTAATCAAAAAAGCACAAACATTCGAAATGAACCAAGTGGTTCACATAGTAATAGGCATTATCCGATATCCAATAGAACTAACTACAAGGCTAATGAGGCAAATCATTCATTTAATAAAAACAAAGTGAAAATTATTCACCAAGGCAGCATTATAATAGGGAAAAAGGTCATTTTTATAACTCACATGGAAGACAACATACACAAAATTCTAATTGGAATAATCAGTATGATGCTCCATATGGGGTGTACAATGGACGAAATTCAAATAATCATTATGCTCCACCAAATAAAACAAGTACCTCAAATTCATATGAACGAAGGCAATATAATTCCCCCTCTACACAATCATATGCCCACTTTGGTGAACATAGACATCACCGATCTTCTAATAAAAGCAATGATAATACTCATACACATAGTTACCATTCTGATGGAGATCTGAGACTATCAAATAGATATTCTCCATTATCAAATCAGACAGATACAGACTATAGGGTGGTAGAAAACTATAGAGAACAACCAAATCCAGCAGTTCCTTTTTTAGGACATGGCCAAAACAACTACCAAAGCCCTCTTCCACAAAGAAGCTTAAGAAAAAGGCGAGCATCAGAAAGCGAGGTAAGAGGGGAGGATATAGGCGATTCAAAAAAATCAAGAATGTAAATAAATAAAAACAAAAATACAAACTCAACTCCAAATTTAGGCATTTTTAATCTAAGTAAAAGTCCTCTTGATAAAGAACATATAGATATTTTGGGAAAGGGACTCTCCTTTGCCCCAACTAAGAAACTAAATAAATTCAGTACATTTATTGATGCTCATAAATTTGTGAGAAATTTAACTGTTAAAAAATGGTTTCTACAAACAGGTGCTGAAAAAGCAGCATCAAATGTACTAACATCTGATAATGAATTTGTTCACACCACTCTTAAGAATAAGTCCAAGTTTTACCCAAAACATGAAAAGGGTCCAATTATCCAATCCTTCGAAAAACTAATATTAAGAGACATAGAAAATATATCGGATAGAAAATCAAAATCTAATATCAATAATTTAACTAAAAAACAACTAAATATTGTCAGAGATTTAGAAGATAACAAGAACATCATCATAAAGCCCGCCGACAAGGGCGGCGGGATTGTGATGATGGATAGTGGGAATTACACATCAATGTGTGATGATATTATTAAAGATCAATACACCTATAAAAAATTAGTTAGTGATCCAACTATTATAAAATTGCTCTAACTCGTCTCTTAGATGATGGAATCCTAAATCAAAACGAACGAGAATATTTGTTACCCAAATATCCTAGGATTCCATTACTGTATTGCCAACCCCCCAGGTAGACCCATCATTTCTGGGGTGAGTTCCCTTACTGCAAATTTGTCCGAGTATTTAGATTTATATCTGCAAAAGTTTGCAAAACAACTTCCGTCTTTCCTAAAGGACTCCACGGATGTTTTAAATTTAATCAGTGGTGTGACATGGCAGGAGGATTATTTGTTGGCCTCCTGTGATGTCACATCACTGTATACCTGCATTGACCATAATGATGGTTTGAAGGCTATTAACCTTTTTCTGGAACAAGATATTTCATTAAAATATGAACAAACTAGTGAGAAAAATAGAGTGAGTATTAATTTTTTAGATCTTGAAATTTCAGCTAAAGAGAACAAACTATTTGCCAAAACCTTTTTTTAAACAGGTAGACGCAAATAGCTACATACATTACACAAGCTGTCATCACAGAAAGTGGATAGATAATATCCCTAAAGGACAGTTTCTACGTATTCGAAAAAATTGTACTGACATTAAAGACTTTGATACTCAATCACAAATAATGAAACAACAATTTGAAGATAGGGGTTATGATATGTCTCATGTAGAGAAAACATTGGAAGAAGTTAGATTAGTGGATAGAACTTCTTTATTGGCTCCAAGGGAGAAAAAAAGAAAAAATCCTGTTGAAAATAAAAAGGATAATATTTTTGTCCCCTTTGTTACCAATTATAGTCAAAACAAGTTTGTATTAGAAAAAATTCTTAACAAACACTGGAGTTTATTGAGAAATGATGAACATTTGGGCCCCCTTTTACCATTAAAACCACAGATAACTTACAAAAAGGCACCAAATCTAAAAACTATCTTAGCCCCAACTGAAAATAAGATTAAAAAGAGACCTAATAACCAGACAGATATTGAAGGTAATGATATACAAGGCTTTTATCCTTGGCTAACCTGCAAATCTTGCGAACATTCTGGTAAAAATAAAGAATTTAAGTCTAATGCCACTGGTAAGGTATATAAGATCAATGAGGTAATTCGATGCTCAGATAATAAGTGATTTACATCATCCAATGCAAATGCGGTTTACAATACGTAGGGGAAACTACTAGGCCCCTACGTACCCGCATTAGAGAGCATATTTGGTCCATAGAAAATGTCACTCATAAAAGAAATAAAGATCTGCCAATTCCAAAACATTTTGGAATATGTAATAATGGAAATCTTAATCATTTTTCATTTATGGGTATTGAAAAGGTTTAAAAAAAACTGGCGAGGGGGCAATATACAGAATGATTTACTAAAAAGTGAGAGTAAATGGATTTTTGACCTGAAAACGTTACAACCTAGGGGCTTAAATCTAGATTTCGATATTGGATGCTACTTAAATGACTAAATAACTCTTCTAAATAAAATAACACTAAATCAACATTAGATCAATGTATATGAGATAATTTATACATGTAATATTAGTGAATTTTGTTTGGCTACTTTTCTGCTTTCTGTCAAAAAATACTATCTATATCAAATTTTAGTAATAATAAAATGTTTTTATAAACTTCAAATATTTTAAGATATTTTTTATATCTAGAGATGGATCAGAGACACATTACTTGTTTTTAGGAATTATATTACATTTATTAATATCTTTTTTATGTATTTTTAAGTATCTCTTGAGCATCCACTTTGTAATACAAACATTTCTTTCGAAAATATATATATATATATATATATATATATTTTATATATTTTTTGAAAATATCATATTTTCTGCAATGAATTTCATATTTTCTGTAATGAATTTCAAATTTTTTTTTAGTTCATAACGCATCTAGTAATTTTTGAGACAGTAATTTTAAGATAGTATATTGTAGACATTTTTTAGACCTTTTTCTTAACATTTAATGTTATATTTTTCGATTTTATTTTTATTATTTTTAATTACTATTTTTAATTACTATTCTTCTCCTTTTTCAAATTTTAATAAAGAAAACATGATGGGTGATGTGCATTTTCTACATAGAATATATCAAACCTATCTATATTTCATATAGAATCAATCATTTCAATTTGCCTAAACAATTTGTTAGTTATAATGCATTATAAAAAAATCTTTGTTTATTCTTTTGGTGAAATATTATTCACATATTGACTATACAGTACATTAATACATACAAGTAATTTCAAATTAGCTGAGCTAGAATAACTGTATCCTTTATGAACCGAAATATTGTTAATATATTTAGCGTTGTTTAAAAAAAAACTTTGCTGTCTCTAAACCAATCATGTCATTTCACCACCTTCAAATTAAGGCTCTTGCCGTACATCTAGATCTTGAAAAAGACCCACTGCGGGCTGAAACGCGTTGCTCTTGTGTTTTAATTTTGTCTCCCCAAGGCTTCCGTAGTCTGTGTTTTCCGTTATCCCTCGGCTAGAGAGAGTTTCGGACGGGTGCTCCAGCTGATCACCAATTCGTGCTGCTGCGAGGAAGGATATACTGTTGGGAGTCGCCAGAAAGGATTTCTTTGCCGCTGGAAAGGATATACTGCTGTAAGCTGTTAGCCACTGAAGGGATCTTCAGACATCTTTTCACCAGACCCGGTGTAAGTAAAAGTGTAAACCTCTATTTGGTAACCCTTCTGCTGTGTGATCCGGCTTCCTTATCTCATTCCAGCTTTATACTTCGACATCTCGTCTGGCTTGTCATTTGAATTCACGTCTTGGCTTGTTTGGAAATCATCTGTACCTACAAGTTCATCATCGGTTTCTTCCAAATTGTTATTTATTGTTACAAAGTATATTTGTTACAAATGATTTTTGCTCGTTTTGCATCTATTGTATCAGTGTATGCTACACTTTATATTGCGCCTGATCAACGCATGTAGAGTGTTTTTTGTATATTGAATTTTTTATATTGAATCTATTTTTTATCAGTTATATATAAAATTTATGCAGATTTTGCACTTTATTCATTTGTTTGTTTTTATTCTAGCCCTGTTTTTTGGCTATCAATTTGATTCACTTTTTTAAAAATTATTTTTAAAAATTATTTTGAAAATATTTAAAGCATTAGCTGTTTTAGCCAATTAGGCTTTTTTTTCTGCACATATATATATTTTTTTCATATTTTTCCATTTTCTCTTTTTTTCACTTTTCATCACATATATATTAATTTATTATACACATATGTTTATTTATTTATGTCACCTATTTTAAGCTTTTAGTAGCGCTTATGAATTAAAGATTCTATTTGAATCTGTCTGATATGGGAAACATTTTCTTAAAAGTAGGAGGGGGAGTGAACGGAATACCTGGTCTATCCCACTCCTTAGTAACAATGTCCGAAATCCTCTTAGGGACCGGAAAAACATCAGTTTTTTGCAACCCAGGCAGGTTAGATAAAACCTCTGTGAGGGTAGTATTCATAAATGCAGCCATATCTTGCAGGGTGAAAGAATTAGACGTACTAGAAGTACTTGGCGTCACTTGTGCGGGCGTTAATGGTTGTGACACTTGGGGAGAATTAGATGGCAGAACCCGATTCCCTTCTGACTGAGAATCATCCTGCGACATACTTTTAGTAGCTAAAATATGTTCTTTGCAATTTATTGACCTTTCAGTGCATGAGGGACAAATTCTAAGTGGGGGTTCCACAATGGCTTCCTGAACATTGACTTTCCTTAATGTCAGACATGTTGAATAGGCTAGTAATGACTACAAACAAGCTTGAAAACACTTTATTTAGTGAAAAAATAACAATCTTAAAAAACGTTACTGCACCTTTAAGAGAAAAAAAAAGCATACACGTTCTGCAAAACTGCTTTAAAATACACCAATCTTTTCAAATTTTTGATGTCAGACTCAATTTGTGTAGTTAAGTTTGCCCCACAAGAAAAACAATTGATTGATTGATAATAAGGCCTAAATCTGGAAAAAAACACCCCCAGCACCTCGCCACAGCCCTGCTGTGGCGCCTACCTGCCCTCAGGGATTGAAAAAATGGGGTTAAAGCTTCGATTTGGCCCAAAACTTCCACAAGGGCCCTCAGGAGTTGGAGCATGCTGCTTGCTAAGTGAATACAACTCTGCATCTGAGGCGCGAAAATAGGCCCCGCCCATCTCAGTCGATGTCTTTACAGCCTCAAAGAACCGCACCAGAGCGGTTTTAATCTAGCCATGTGGGTTCTGAGACCCAAAAAATAAGCCAAGTGTACCCTCAATAAAGTTGCCAAAAAACGTTATTGTCCAAAAAACAGCATTCCCAGTTCACAAAACGTTTGCCCACAAACATTCAAAAACTCAGTGACAACCATTTTTTAATTAGCCCTTTATGCAAGCTTAGTAATGCCTTTCTATAACTCTTAGGATTACTGCTTACCCTTACCCTCACGGGGAAACTGTCAGCCTTTCTGAAATACACAGTCTCTCCAGAAAAAATGACTGAACATACATTATTGCTATATAGCATGAAAACGTTCCTCACACTGAAGTTTGTTGTACCCCTCAGCCTCTGTGTGAACTGCTCTGGATCTTAGTGACAAATGCTAAGATCATCATCCTCCAGGCAGAAGTCTTCATCCATCTGCTGCCTGAGAGTAAATAGTACACACCGGTACCATTTAAAACAAAAAACTCTTTCTTGAAGAAGTTAAAAACTAATATTTTATCACCTCTTTCACTTAACCCTTCCTAGTACTTAGAGTAGGCAAAGAGAATGACTGGGGGGTGGAGCTAAGGGAGGAGCTATATAGACAGCTCTGCTGTGGTGCTCTTTGCCACTTCCTGTTAGCAGGAGGATAATATCCCACAAGTAAAGGATGAATCTGTGGACTTGTCGTACCTTATAGAAGAAACCCTGACAGTACCCTCCCCTCAACGACTCCTCCCATGCGGGAGGACAAAAGGCTTATTGGGGAAACAGGCATGGAAGGCACGGAGGAGGGCGGAAGCATGAACATCAGCGGAGGGAACCCAAGAACGCTCCTCCGGACCGTAGCCCCTCCAGTGAACCAAATACTGTACACGGCCCCTGGACATAGGAGAGTCAATAATGCTGCTGACCTCATACTCCTCATGGTTGTCAACAAAGATAGGACGGGGACGAGGCAACACAGTGGTAAACCGATTGCAAACCAATGGTTTCAAGAGGGAGACATGAAAAACATTGGAGATGCGCATAGCAGGAGGAAGGTCAAGAGCGTAGGCCACAGGATTAACCCGTCTGAGTATTTGAAAAGGACCAAAATAACGGGGAGCCTATTTATTGGAAGGCACACAAAGGTTCAAGTTGCGGGAGGACAGCCAAACTCTCTCACCAACCTGGTAGGAAGGTGCGGGCAGACACCTACGATCAGCCTGGAACTTTTGGCACTGCATAGAACGATGAAGGCAATCCTGAATCTGCACCCACGTGGAACGGAGTTACTGGAGATGCTCCTCCAAAGCCGGAATACCCTGAGACATGAATGAATCTGGCAACAAGGATGGTTGAAAACCATAATTTGCCATGAACAGGGATAACTTGGAGAAAGCATTAATAGCACTATTACGAGCAAACTCTGCCCAAGGTAACAGTTCAGACCAATTATTGTGGTGACCTGAGACATAGCAACGGAGGAACTGTTCCAGAGCTTGATTAGACCGTTCCGCAGCCCCATTGGATTGAGGGTGATATGCCGAGGAGAAGGAAAGCTGTATCCCCATTTGAGCACAAAAGGAACGCCAAAATCTGGAGACAAACTGGCTACCCCGGTCCGACACTATCTCCTTGGGTAACCCATGTAAACAGAAGACCTCCCGGGCAAAAATTGAAGCAAGCTCCTGAGCGGCAGGCAGCTTCATCAAGGGAATGCAATGTGACAATTTAGAAAAACGGCCAACCACCATAAGGATAACAGTATTGCCATTGGAAACAGGGAGCTCGACAATGAAGTCCATGGAAAGATGTGTCCAAGGACGTTCACCATTAGCAATAGGTTGAAGAAGACCCACAGGAAGACGTCGAGAAGTCTTATTCTGTGCACAAACTGAGCAGGAGGCAACATACGCAACAATATCAGAACGAAGACCTGGCCACTAGAATTGTCGAGCGACAGACCAAATCATTTGGTTCTTGCCTGGGTGACCTGCGGCTTTAGGATAGTGGTAAGTGTGCAAAAGGTTAGTTCGAAGATTCTCAGGAACAAAACACTTACCACTAGGTTTCTCAGGAGGTGCATTGGTTTGTGCAGCCAGAATCTCCTCCCCCAAGGGAAGTCGAGGAGGAATGGCTCCGGGTTGCAGGTCTATGGCACAATCGTAAGACCGGTAAGGAGGCAACGTACCGGCACGCACCTTGTCAAAAACGTCTAGGAACTCTCGGTACTCCTCTGGCAATTGAGATACCAAAGAAGTGCACAAGACTTTAACTGGTTTCCAAAGACAAGTGAAAATACATTGAGGGGACCACGACAAAATTTCGGACCTGAGCCAGTCGAGACTGGGATTGTGCTTTTGGAGCCAGGGATAACCCAGAACAACCGGAAAATGCGGAGAGTTTATCACCTGGAACTGGAGGGTTTCAAAATGGAGAGCCCCAACAGCCATGGACAACAGAGCAGTTTCGTGAGTAACAAGTGCGGGCTGAAGGGGCCTGCCATCAATGGCCTCAATAGCAAGCGAAACGAAGCAAAACAGGAATGGAGTGCTTTGATAGAAAATCACTGTCAATGAAATAGCCCGCAGCACCGGAGTCAACAAGAGCCTGAGTGACTATGGAGGAGTCCACCCAGGAAAGGACAACCGTGACAAAAGGTTTCTCCTTAATCGGTTCCGGGGACGAGGATAAACCACCCAAGGTCTGCACCAACAGGACCTTAGGTGTGAGTGTTTACCGGCCGTGTAGGACAAGACTTCAAAAGGTGGCCCTGTAACCCACAATAGAGGCAGAGCCCCTCCCTCCTCCTAAAGGCCCTCTCCGCCGCAGAGATGCGTGAATCCCAACTGCATTGGCTCAGCAGTACCTGGTGACTCGGGACCAGGAGGCATGGGAGGAGAGGGAGGCATGGGTGGGAACGAACACGTAGGAGACAACGGAACAGGAGGCTTCCGCAAGCGCTCCTTGAAAGAGGGCCTCTCTCTGAGTCTGATGTCAATTAGGATAAAAAAAAGACACCAATGCCTCGAGATCCTCTGGTAAATCTCTGGCAGCAACTTAGTCTTTAATCGCATCAGAGAGACCATGAAAGAAGGTGGCAACAAGGGCTTCATTGTTCCAACCTACCTCTGCAGCAAGCGTACGGAACTCAATAGCATACTGAGCAACAGATCTTGTACCTTGCTGAATGGACATGAGTCGTTTAGCAGCAGAGGAGGAGCGAGCCGGAACATCAAATACCCTTCGAAAGGAGGCCACAAATTCAGGGTAATTTGAAATCACAGGTTTATTAGTCTCCCACAAGGGATTAGCCCAGGCAAGAGCTGTGTCAGAGAGGAACGAGATGAGAAATCCCACCTTAGCTCTCTCAGAGGGAAACGCCTGAGGTAACATCTCAAAGTAAATGCACACCTGGTTCAAAAACCCTCTGCACTGAATAGGATCGCCTCCATATCGCTGAGGTAGAGGTGCAGAGCCAGACATGCTCCTGGTAGGCATAGGTGCAACAGCGGAAACAGGAGCAGCCATAACTTGCGGGACACTTTGGTCCAAATGTGCAGTGCGAGTCAGCAGGGCTAGTGCAAATTGATCCAAGCGGTGATCCGGTTCATCCATCCTGGAAATGATGGCAGGTAAAGGTGGATTATTAGCACCATCAGGATTCATGGCCTTTGCGTAATGTCAGCGTGCCAAGAATCAGACTGAGACGAGAAGTGCAAAAATTTATTCATAGCAAAAAATAATAAAAAGTCCACAAGTCAAATAACAAGCCAGAGCTGGTAGTCAGACGAGCCGAAGTAGGAGCCAAAACGAATAGTCAGACGAGCCGGAATCAGGAACAAGAAAAACAGCAGAGTCAGGAACAAGCCAGGGATCAGGAACCAGGAAGGACGCCAGGCAGCCAGGTAATACACAGGAACTCTCACAAACAGGTCTGAGACAACGCAAAGGCAAAGCATACTGAACAGAGGCCCTTTAAATAATAAGTGATGACATCACAATTCTGAGACTGCATCCTGTCTCACATGGATGATGCACACCAGTCTGGCCATAAAAGGAAGTGTAGGAAATGAGAGCAGCATCCCCCACAATGCACCATAGTCAGAAAGAGAGGTGCGTAAAATGGCTGCCAGCAGCACATAGCAAACAACAGGGAAAAAACCCTGACACTAACCTAGCACACTCCCTAATAGTGTATAGTCTACCTTGGCTAAGATATTGATAAACGTTAAACATGAGCCAAAACTAGACAACACATCCTTGCAAGATTATATATATATATATATATATATATATATATATATATATATATATATAGTGTGTCGATAATATGTTTAACATAATGTTAATTTGTTGAACCTAGTTACTTACAAGACCATTTTGGATACCTTGGAGATTATACAATCTGATTATCTGTTGAAGTTACACCAATCACCATATTGTACTTATTGCTGCCTCTGCACAAGTACCTTCACATATAGACTCTAATTCCCCATTTAGTAGGTGGTGTCATCTGATAATAGGTGCAGAATTTATGGTAAATTTTGAGTTCATAATTGTATATCTGCATTACCTATTTGGGTTCACCCTGCTAGTACATATATTTGCTCTGGTTTCTAAACTGTTTGGAGAGCTATTGGTTTCTGGTAAACACACACAGGGAGCAGTCCTTCATCTATTTGTGTTTTTACTTTTGTTCTTTTAATATGAGTGTGTAGTAACTTTTTATTTTATTAATAACAGTAAAAGTTGTTTTAATTAATTTAATCAATCCGGTCTTCCATTCCTCTCATTTAAATTTTGATTTTACACACTATCTTCATACAGTATGTGACATTAAAATATACTCAAAATTTTAAGCTAATCGCATAGCACTTCTCCAGCCCTTTGGTCAGTACTGACCAAGTGGGATTTGTTCTTAACAGAGAAGGCCCTGATAATACCAGATTCTTAATATTTTCCTACTAGGCTTAACAGACCTTTCTCTGTGATCTCCTTAGACGCAGAGAAGGCCTTCAACCAAATTAAATGGGACTACCTACAGGAAGTTTTAGGGGCTTTTCTATTCCCCTATGAAATACAGCAGGTTATTAAAGCCCTTTATTCTGCCCCAACAGTTTATGTAAAAGACCTAGGCTTCTGTTCCTCAACATTTCAAATTTCTAATTGCACTCGGCAGGGATGCCCTTTGTCGCCCCTGCTTTTTGCCCTTGCTATTGAGCCTTTAGCAGAATGTATCCGGTCAGCTAAAAAAAAAATAGATGGAATCACGCTTTTTTAGCACTAACAACAAAATCGCAGATGACAGTACTATATTCTCAGCTAACCCTTCTGAGACTTTCCCAAGTTTACTTGGCATATTAACAAAATTTGGAGTATTGTCCTACAAACGAAACTTTCCCAAAACCAAAGCTTTTATATTAGGGTTTCAAAATAACTATATCCAGACTTTACAAGACAAATACACTTTTAAGTGCTCTAGTCGCTTTCTTGAGCATCTTGAAATGATTATTTCAATTGATATCCATTCAGCAATTCAAGATAACTATAGCCTTTTACGTCAGCCAAGACAGCTTAGAACTAAATGGAACTTCTCAGTTATATCATGGCTAGACAGAATCACTTCACTAAAAATGAGCTCCCCCCCCCCCCCCCCAAAAAAAAATTTACCTCTTCAGATGCCTTCCTTTTTGTTTACCTAGATACCTACTCCTTCAATTTCAATGTGGAATGACTGATTATATCTGTCAGGTACAATGTTTAAGAGTTGCACACAGAACCCTAAAATACCCAGTCCCATCAGTTATTAGATATTATGAGGCAGCTATACTTACACATATATCACAATGGGGAGTTATGCAATGGACATTGATCAAGCCTCTCTTCCTTATTAGATATATATATATCTAGCAGACCTAATTTGGATCCCTCTCATTGCCACAAAGGTGTAGGAATATCTAATTCAATAATACTACTAGAATGCTTGAGTATCTGGGATAGAATTTATCACTACCCATAAGTAGCACCACATCCTTCTGTCAACTCATTAAAAAGCCTTATTAATGGCCTCTACAAATCTTACCCCAACGTATGGTCCCGTATTGAAGTTTTTTTTAGTTTCTGATTTGGTTGCCCAAAACCAATACATACCTCTATCCCAACTCTCTACGGAGTCCCCCACCTAATATTTTAATCTGTGAATATACTCACCTTCAGAGTTTTAAACATAGTTGAGGCTTTGAGGATAACTTTACAAACCTGTATCTTTTCATTATAACATTATCGAAGGAGCTACTCCACCCAATAAAGATGCCCCCATACTTGCATGGGAACATATTTTAAAATCAACCATACCCCTCAAGAATTTGCAGAAATCCATTATCATAATGAAGAAAGCCCTCCACTGCGTTACCTTATATGAAACATACTATAAAATATTAACACACTGGTATTATACTCTTCTTGGGCTTTATGCTGGCGGGAATGCGGAGTAGTAGGGGATTCTCTTTATATCTGGTGGGCCTTTCACAAACTGAAGATTCTATAGCATCTATTTATCAACCCGTCAACTTACTTGCATTCGACGGCACCAATACGCTCGCCTAAGATCGCTGCCGCGGACCTGAATATGTTCTCCAAAATTATCAAAAAAGCTGTCAAAAAGCTGCGCACCAAGTACGGTGCGTTGAGCAGCGGACTATTGTTAACTAACAGTCATCGATCTCGCTGCTCTTCGGCTTTTTCCCAGCTTTATTGGTACCCTATCACTAAACATCCATACTATACTGTTTTAACCCCTAAACCGCCGCAACGAAATTAAGTGTTTAACCCCTAAACCGCCGCTCCCGGAGCCCACCACCACCACCTACATTATACTTATTAACCCCTAATCTGGCCCCCCCCCACACCGCCGCCACCTACATTATACTTATTAACCCCTAATCTACCCCCCCACACCGCCGCCACCTACATTATACTTATTAACCCCTAATCTGCCGCACCCTACACCGCCGCCACCTACATTATATTTATTAACCCCTAATCTGCCGCCCCCTACACCATATTTATTAACCCCTAATCTGCCCCCCTACACCGCCGCAACCTACATTATACTTATTAACCACTAATCTGCCGCCCCCTACATTATATTTATTAACCTCTAATCTGCCCCCCTACACTGCCGCCACCTACATTATATTTATTAACCCTAATCTGCCCCCCTACACCGCCACCTACATTATTTATTAACCCCTAATCGGCCCCCCCTACACTGCCGCCACCTACATTATATTTATTAACCCCTAAACCTAAGTCTAACCCTAACACCCCCTGATTTAAATATAATTTAAATAAATCTAAATAAATATTCCCATCATTAAATAAATTATTCCTATTTAAAACTAAATACTTACCTATAAAATAAACCCTAAGATAGCTACAATATAACTAAAAGTTAACAACTAGACAAACTAGTTGTAACTGAGAGTACAACAAAGTTTAAAGAGAGAATAATTCCACTGAGTATTATCAGACTAACTCTACTAATATCAGAAAGTGTTCAAAATAATTAAATCGTTCCCAATCATTCATACATTAAAGTTTATTAAATTAACTAAGGAACTCACACTCATTCAGTAGCAAAGGCTGTGAATTAAAACCACTTGAACTCTGTGGTTTGCGTAATAGCTATTAGATATATCAGTCTACTATTCAATATCCCCAATCCGTTTTTAAATTAGAATTAACTAAGCCCTTACAATCCGAGGGCTGCATTAATATTAATATATGATAATAAAGGATTGGAGGACATAAATTTAACCACTTCTTAATCTATTATCCACAAGAGTAAGCACATTAAAAACAAAACAACAGGAGAGACTAAGCTGCCCCTGCCGGACCCCTGACGCGCGTTTCACGAACGCTTCCTTCCTCGTGAAACGCGCGTCAGGGGTCCGGCAGGGGCAGCTTAGTCTCTCCTGTTGTTTTGTTTTTAATGTGCTTACTCTTGTGGATAATAGATTAAGAAGTGGTTAAATTTATGTCCTCCAATCCTTTATTATCATATATTAATATTAATGCAGCCCTCGGATTGTAAGGGCTTAGTTAATTCTAATTTAAAAACGGATTGGGGATATTGAATAGTAGACTGATATATCTAATAGCTATTACGCAAACCACAGAGTTCAAGTGGTTTTAATTCACAGCCTTTGCTACTGAATGAGTGTGAGTTCCTTAGTTAATTTAATAAACTTTAATGTATGAATGATTGGGAACGATTTAATTATTTTGAACACTTTCTGATATTAGTAGAGTTAGTCTGATAATACTCAGTGGAATTATTCTCTCTTTAAACTTTGTTGTACTCTCAGTTACAACTAGTTTGTCTAGTTGTTGTCAGTTGCCCTATTGAATAATCCACTCCAGGTCTCGCTGTTGTTATATACAAACTCAAATTCTAGTAATTAGAATACTATTATTAAAAATTAATATAGGCTAAACCTGGCACCATTATTATAACTCTACTCCCCTTTACTCCCCCCCCTCTTTTTCTCTAAATAACTAAAAGTTACACTGTAGCTAGCATAGGGTTTATTTTTATTTTACAGGCAAGTTTGTATTTATTTTAACTAGGTACAATAGTTATTAAATAGTTATTAACTATTTAATAACTTCCTAGTTAAAATAAATACAAATATACCTGTAAAATAAAACCTAACCTACGTTACAATTACACCTAACACTACACTATAATTAAATTCCCTAAACTAAATACAATTAAATAAAATTATCTAAAGTACAAACCCCCCCCCACTAAATTACAGAAAATAATAAACAAATTACAAGATTTTTAAACTAATTACACCTAATCTAATCCCCCTAACAAAATAAAAAAGCCCCCCCAAAATAAAAAAAAAAGGCCTACCCTACACTAAATTACAAATAGCGCTTAAAAGGGCCTTTTGTGGGGCATTGCCCCAAAGTAATCAGCTCTTTTACCTGTAAAAAAAAAAAAAAAAATACAACCCCCAACATTAAAACCCACCACCCACACAACCAACCCTACTCTAAAACCCACCCAATCCCCCCTAAAAAAAAACAAAAAACTTAATAACCCCTTGAAAATCACCCTACCGTGAGAAGTCTTCACCCAACCAGGCCGAAGTCCTCAATGAATCCGGCAGAAGTGGTCCTCCAGACGGGCAGAAGTCTTCATCCATCCGGCGCAGAACGGCTATCCGACGTCTTCTTCAACAATGACGGTTCCTTTAAGTGACGTCATCCAAGATGGCGTCCCTTCAATGCCGATTGGCTGATAGAATTCTATCAGCCAATTGGAATTAAGGTAGGAAAAATCCTATTGGCTAATGCAATCAGCCAATAGGATTGAAGTTCAATCCTATTGGCTGATCCAATCAGCCGATAGAATGCAAGCTCAATCCTATTGGCTGATTGCATCAGCCAATAGGATTTTTCCTACCTTAATTCCGATTGGCTGATAGAATTCTATCAGCCAATTGGAATTGAAGGGATGCCATCTTGGATGACGTCACTTAAGGGAAACGTCATTGTTGAAGAAGACGTCGGATGAAGAGGATGCTCCGCGTCGAATGTCTTGAAGATGGAGCCACTCCGCGCCGGATGGATGAAGATAGAAGATGCCGTCTGGAGGATCACTTCTGCCGGCTTTGTTGAGGACTTCGGCCCGGTTGGGTGAAGACTTCTCACGGTAGGGTGATCTTCAAGGGGTTAGTATTAGTTTTTTTTTTTAAGGGTGGGTTTTAGAGTAGGGTTTGTAATTTTTTTACAGGTGAAAGAGCCGATTACTTTGGGGCAATGCCCCGCAAAGGGCCCTTTTAAGGGCTATTTGTAATTTAGTGTAGGGTAGGGCTTTTTTTTTTATTTTTTTTTTTTTTTTGGGGGGGAGGGCTTTTTTCATTTTGTTAGGGGGATTAGATTAGGTGTAATTAGTTTAAAAATCTTGTAATTTGTTTATTATTTTCTGTAATTTAGTGGGTTTTTTTTGTACTTTAGATAATTTTATTTAATTGTAATTAATTGTATTTAATTTAGGGAATTAATTTAATTATAGTGTAGTGTTAGGTGTAATTGTAACTTAGGTTAGGTTTTATTTTACAGGTATATTTGTATTTATTTTAACTAGGAAGTTATTAAATAGTTAATAACTATTCTACCTAGTTAAAATAAATACAAAGTTGCCTGTAAAATAAAAATAAACCCTAAGCTAGCTACAGTGTAACTATTAGTTATATTGTAGCTAGCTTAGGGTTTATTTTACAGGTAAGTATATAGTTTTAAAATAGGAATAATTTATTTAATGCTAGGAATATTTATTTAAATTATATTTAAGTTAGGGGGTGTTAGGGTTAGACTTAGGTTTAGGGGTTAATAAATTTAATATAGTGGCGGCGGTGTAGGGGCGGCAGATTAGGGGTTAATAAGTATAATGTAGGTGGCGGCGGTGTAGGTGCGGCAGATTAGGGGTGTTTAGACTTGGGGTACATGTTAGGTGTAAACGTTACCATAGGAATCAATGGGATATTGGGCAGCAGCGAACATGAGCTTTTGCTGCTTTCAGACTCCCATTGATTCCTATGGCATCTGCCGCCTCCAGGGCTGCGAATTGAAAACCAGGTACGCTGGGCCGGAATAGTGGCGAGTGTACCTGGTAGAAATTTGATAACTAGCAAAAGTAGTCAGATTGTGTCAAATTTGCATTCGGAACATCTGTAATGACGTAAGCATCGATCTGTGTCGAACTGAGTCCGGCGGATCGTATGTTATGTCACAAAATTCTACTTTTGCCGGTCTGTAGGGTTTGATAACTAAAGGGAATCAGGCTCGCCACAAATACGCTGCGGAATTCCAGCGTATTTGCGGTTGACGGCTTGATAAATAATATGGGTTCTTAGTTTTTCCATTATATCCAAAATTTCACATTAAGCTTCCTAAAACCCCAGAGGCAGCACTGCATTGTTTAGGCATACAATCCCTCCCTAAACAGCAAAGCTATATATTTGTTTATAGTTACAAACAGCAGTCAAATTGGCCATTGCTAGATCATGGAAAAGTAGCACTCCCCCAAGTTGGATTGAAGTACTCAACATTATGAGTTATATCTATAGTATAGAGTAACATGCCTTCTATACTATGGATAACCTCACTTTGAGTTAATCTGGGCTGACTGGACATCTTTATACCCATCTAGGTGGAATCCTCCTATCAATTAATTATGTAACTATATTTGCACTTCTCTCATGTAGTGAAGAAGGAAAACAGGAATGGATAATAAAAGAGATAATGTAGAAAAGAGGTGATAAAGTGGGAGAAGGGAGCAGAAAAAGGAAAAGATGAGTAAAGGAAAAGAAAAACACAAAAAGGCTACATAAATAAAAGGAGAAATGGGAGCACAGCATTTTTAACAAAGAGCAGGGAACCAAACCTGACTTAATTTTCACATTCCAATGTTCTTCACATAGAAGAATATGTTCTATTTATTCATAAATACATACAGTATCTCAAAAAAGTAAGTACATTCCTCACATTTTTGTAAATATTTTATTATATATTTTCATGTGACAACACTGAAGAAATTACACTTTGCTACAATGTAAAGTAGAGAGTGCACAGCCTGTATAACAACACACAGCCATTAATGTCTAAACTGTTGGCAACAAAATTGAGTACACCCCTAAGTGGAAAAGTCCATATTGGGCCCAAAGTGTCAATAATTTGTGTGGCCACCATTATTTTCCAGCACTGCCTTAACCCTCTTGGGAATGGAGTTCACGAGAGCTTCACAGGTTGCTACTGGAGTCCTCTTCCACTCCTCCATAACGACATCACATAGCTGGTGGATGTTAGAGACCTTGCGCTCCCCCACCTTCCATTTGTGGATGCCCCACAGATGTTCAATAGGGTTTGGGTCTGCAGACATGCTTGGCCAGTCCATCACCTTTACCCTCAGCTTCTTTAGCAAGGCAGTGGTCGCCTTGGAGGTGTGTTTGGGGTCGTTATGTTGGAATACTGCCCTGCAGCCCAGTCTCCGAAGGGAGGGGGATCATGCTCTGCTGTAGTATGTCACAGTACATGTTGGCATTCCTGGTTCCCTCAATGAACTGTAGCTCCCCAGTTTCGGCAGCACTCATACAGGCCCAGACCATGACACTCCCACCACCATGCTTGACTGTATTTAAGGAAAGACACACTTGTCTTTGTACTCCTCATCTGGTTGCCGCCACACACGCTTGACACCATCTAAACCAAATAAGTTTATCTTGGTCTCATCGGACCACAGGACATGGTTCTAGTAATCCATGTCCTTAGTCTGCTTGTCTTCAGCAAACTGTTTGCAGGCTTTCTTGTGCATCATCTTTACAAAAGATTTCCTTCTGGGAAGACAGCCATGCAGACCAATTTGATGCAGTGTGCGGCGTATGGTCTGAGCACTGACAGGCTGACCCCCCCACCCCTTCAACCTCTGCAGCAATGCTGGCAGCACTCATACGTCTATTTCCCAAAGACAACCTCTGAATATGACACTGAGCACGTGTACTCAACCTCTTTGGTCAACCATGGCAAGGCCTGTTTTAAGGGGAACCTGTCCTGTGAAACCGCTGTATGGTCTTGCCCACCATGCTGCAGCTCAGTTTCAGGGTCTTGGCAATCTACTTATAGCCTAGGCCATCTTTATGTAGAACAACAATTATTTTTTTCAGAATATTTGCCATGTTCTTTGCCATGTTGAGTTTCCAATGACCATTATGAGAGAGTGTGAGAGCGATAACACCAAATTTAACACACCTGCTCCCCATTCACACCTGAGACCTTGTAAAACTAACAAGTCACATGACACCGGGGAGGGAAAATGGCTAATTGGGCCCAATTTGGACATTTACTTACTTTTTTTGCCAACGGTTTAGACATTAATGGCTGTGTGTTATAATTTTGAGGGGACAGCAAATTTACACTGTTATAGAGGCTGTACACTCACTACTTTACATTGTAGCAAAGTGTCATTTCTTCAGTGTTGTCACATGAAAAACACAATTTATGCTTACCTGATAAATTTATTTCTCTTGTGGTGTATCCAGTCCACGGATCATCCATTACTTGTGGGATATTCTCATTCCCAACAGGAAGTTGCAAGAGGACACCCACAGCAGAGCTGTAATATAGCTCCTCCCCTAACTGTCATAGCCAGTCATTCGACCGAAAACAAGCCGAGAAAGGAGGAACCATAGGGTGCAGTGGTTACTGTAGTTTAAATTTAAAAATTACCTTCCTTAAAATGACAGGGTGGGCCGTGGACTGGATACACCACAAGAGATATAAATTTATCAGGTAAGCATAAATTGTGTTTTCTCTTGTAAGGTGTATCCAGTCCACGGATCATCCATTACTTGTGGGATACCAATACCAAAGCTAAAGTACACGGATGAAGAGAGGGACAAGGCAGGAACTTAAATGGAAGGAACCACTGCCCGTAAAACCTCTCCCCCAAATATAGCCTCCGAAGAAGCAAAAGTATCAAATTTGTAAAATTTTGAAAAAATATGAAGCGAAGACCAAGTCGTCGCCTTGCAAATCTGATCAAAAGAAGCCTCATTTTTAAAGGCCAAGTGGAAGCCACAGCTCTAGTGGAATGAGCTGTAATCCTTTCAGGAGGTTGCTGTCCAGCAGTCTCATAGGCTAAGCGGATTAAGCTTCTTAGTCAAAAAGAAAAAGAGGTTGCCGAAGCCTTTTGACCTCTCCTCTGTCCAGAGTAGACAACAAACAAAGCAGATGTTTGACGAAAATCTTTAGTAGCTTGTAAGTAAAACTTTAAAGCACGGACCACGTCCAAATTGTGTAACACAAGGATGGAACAACAATCTCTTGATTGATATTCTTGTTAGATACCACCTTAGGTAAGAACCCAGGTTTGGTACGCAGGACTACCTTATCCGTATGAAAAATCAGATAAGGAGAATCACATTGTAAGGCACATAGCTCAGAGACTCTACGAGCCGAGGAAATAGCTACCAAAAAAAAGAACTTTCCAAGATAAAAGCTTGATATCTATGGAATGAAGAGGTTCAAACGGAACTCCTTGAAGAACCTTAAGAACCAAGTTTAAGCTCCATGGTGGAGCAACAGGTTTAAACACAGGCTTGATTCTAACTAAAGCCTGACAAAATTCCTGAACGTCTGGAACATCTGCCAGACGCTTAACTAGCTGACAATCCTTTTTCCAAACCTTCTTGGAGAAAAGATAATATCCTAGCAATCCTGACCTTACTCCATGAGTAACCCTTGGATTCACACCAATAAAGATATCTACGCCATACCTTATGGTAAATTTTCCTGGCGACAGGCTTTCGTGCCTGTCTTAAGGTATCAATAACTGACTTGGAGAAGCCACGCTTTGATAAAATCAAGCGTTCAATCTCCAGGCAGTCAGCCTCAGAGAAATTAGATTTGGATGGTTGAAAGGACCCTGAAGTAGAAGGTCCTGTTTCAGAGCAGAGACCATGGTGGAAAGGATGACATGTCCACTAGATCTGCATACCAGGTCCTGCGTGGCCACGCAGGTGCTATCAGAATCACTGATGCTCTCTCCTGCTTGATCTTGGCAATCAGTCGAGGGAGCAGAGGAAACGGTGGAAACACATAAGCCAGGTTGAAAGACCAGGGCGCTGCTAGAGCATCTATCTGTGTCGCCTTGGGATCCCTGGACCTGGATCCGTAACACGGAAGCTTGGCGTTCTGGCGAGACGCCATGAGATCCAGTTCTGGTTTGCCCCAACGATGAATCAGTTGTGCAAATGCCTCCGGATGGAGTTCCCACTCTCCCGGATGAAAAGTCTGACGACTTAGAAAATTCGCCTCCCAGTGCTCTACACCTGGGATATGGATAGCTGATAGGTGACAAGAGTGAATCTCTGCCCAGCGAATTATTTTTGAAACTTCTAACATCTCTAGGGAACTTCTCGTTCCCCCTTGATGGTTGATGTAAGCTACAGTCGTGATGTTGTCCGACTGAAATCTGATGTACCTCAGAGTTGCTAACTGAGGCCAAGCCTGAAGAGCCTTGAATATCGCTCTTAGTTCCAGAATATTTAATGGAAGGAGAGACTCCTCCTGAGTCCACGATCCCTGAGCCTTCAGGGAGTTCCAGACTGCACCCCAACCTAGAAGGCTGGCATCTGTCGCAACAATTGTCCAATCTGGCCTGCGAAAGGTCATACCTTTGGACAGATGGACCCGAGATAGCCACCAGAGAAGAGAATCCCTGGTCTCTTGGTCCAGATTCAGTTGAGGGGACAAATCTGTGTAATCCCCGCTCCACTGACTGAGCATGCATAGTTGCAGCGGTCTGAGATGTAAGCGTGCAAACGGCACTATGTCCATTGCCGCTACCATTAAGCCGATTATTTCCATACACTGAACCACCGAAGGGCGCGGAATGGAATGAAGAACCCGGCAGGAATTTAGAAGCTTTGATAACCTGGACTCCGTCAGGTGAATTTTCATTTCTACAGAATCTATCAGAGTCCCTAGAAAGGAAACTCTTGTGAGTGGGGATAGAGAACTCTTTTCCTCGTTCACTTTCCACCCATGCGACCACAGAAATGCCAGTACTACGTCCGTATGAGACTTGGCAATTTGGAAGTTTGACGCCTGTATCAGGATGTCGTCTAAATAAGGGGCTACTGCTATGCCCCGCGGCCTTAGGACCGCCATAAGTGACCCTAGAACCTTTGTAAGATTCTTGGGGCAGTAGCTAATCCCAAGGGAAGAGCTACAACTGGTAATGCCTGTCTTAAAAGGCAAACCTGAGAAACCGATGATGAACTTTGAGTATCGGAATGTGAAGATAAGCATCCTTTAGATCCACTGTAGTCATATATTGACCCTCCTGGATCAGTGGTAGGATGGTACGAATAGTTTCCATCTTGAACGACGGAACTTTGAGGAATTTGTTTAAGATCTTTAGATCCAAAATTCGTCTGAAGGTTCCCTCTTTTTTGGGAACCACAAACAGATTTGAGTAAAAACCCTGTCCCCTGTTCCTCCTTTGGAACTGGATGGATCACTCCCATAACTAGGAGGACTCGTACACAGTGTAAGAATGCCTCTCTCTATCTGGTGTGCAGATAATTGTCAAAGGTGAAATCTCCCTTTTGGGGGGGAAGCTTTGAAGTCCAGAAGATATCCCTGGGATATAATTTCCAACGTAGAAATAATGATTTGTTCCAGCCACCAATAATTAAAAGACCTTTATTTCTTCATGAATGGGGTCTTAGACAAACATACAACGTTTCAGACCTGCTATAGGTCCTTAGTCATGTATATATAATTTCCAACGCCCAGGGATCCTGAACATCTCTTGCCCACGCCTGGGCAAAGAATGAAAGTCTGCCCCCTACTAGATCCGTTCCCGGATAGGGGGCCGTTCCTTCATGCTGTCTTAGAGGCAGCAGCAGCAGGCTTTTTTACCTGCTTACCTTTTTTCCATGTCAGGTTTGGTCTCCAGACCGTCTAGGATTGAGCAAAAGTTCCCTCTTGTTTATTATTAGAGGAAGTTGATGCCGCACCTGCCTTGGAAGTTTTGAAAGGCACGAAAATTAGACTGTTTGGCCCTAGATTTGGACCTGTCCTGAGGAAGGGCATGACCTTTTCCTCCAGTGATATCAGCAATAATCTCCTTCAACCAGGCCCGAATAGGGTCTGCCTCTTGAAGGGAATGTTAAGTAGCTTAGATTTTGAAGTCACGTCAGCTGACCATGATCTAAGCCATAGCGCTCTGCGCGCATGTATAGCAAAACCAGAATTCTTAGCCGTTAGTTTAGTCAAATGAACAATTGCAAGAGAATGACTGGCTATGACAGTTAGGGGAGGAGCTATATTACAGCTCTGCTGTGGGTGTCCTCTTGCAACTTCCTGTTGGGAATGAGAATATCCCACAAGTAATGGATGATCCGTGGACTGGATACACCTTACAAGAGAAATATATAATAAAATATTTACAAAAATGTGAGGAGTGTACTCACTTTTGTGAGATACTGTACACACATTTTATAAATTTATATACACACACAATGTTTTTGTGGATATATATGAATGTGAATATCTATTTAAAAATACATAGAACATATTCACCTATGTTCAGAACATTAGAATGTGAAATATTTACAGTAAATAAACAGTATAACACTTTATATGCGTTAACGATTGGTGGCTATGCACATATGCATAGTCTCTTGTTCACTGGCTGCGTTCTGTTAGATCCCAGAATGCATTACTGCTCTGGAGCTGACCTTAGAATTTATAAACACAGTTATATGCAAGCAAAAGTGCAATAATAAAATGTTCTAACAAGCAAAAGCATTTTCTTTTTGCACCTTTATGTCCCTTTAATTTGATTACATTGATTTGAGACCATTATAAAGTTAGAACAAACATCAACCCCCCACACTTTTTTCTAACTTTTCAAACTTATATTAGGGACATATAAAGATGCTTCCACAGCAAGGCTAATTTTATGATCTCTCTAATTTATAAGTGGTTATTTAATGTACACTTATTTTAAACACATTTGCAATATGCAATTAATAAAAGTGTATAACCCCTGAGTATAATGCAGTTCTTTTCTGGCTAGTATTATAGTCTAAATTACTTTAATACCAACTCTTCAGGTTACCTGAGTGGGCGGCGATTCTGTTTTATGTATTTATTTTTACCATAGAATTTTTTTTTTTGCAAATTTGTGCTCAGAAGAAAAGAAGTCTAGACACTATAAACCAGGCCAAGTTTATTTTAATCAAAATGGCTGACCACTTCAGTTATCACAAGCAAAAAACAGATCAAAAGGTAAATGTAATTAATTTTCCCTCACCTGCAAGAATGGCTGCAGCTTAAAAAGGGACTGTGTGAGAAGTATACCTGGGAGAGCCTTATCTGAATAACTTGCCTGTACTCAAGGAAGGCTGGACCCTTATTTCTGCTACCACTGGTCACTGTAGGAAAGGGGCTAAATTTTCACTACGATAGAACAACAAAACAAGTTACAAATACACACAAATATGGCAGCCTGCAAACCTCCCCCTCAAAATATCATTACCTACATACACATAAAGGATATAAAATAAAACTAGCAGATACTACACGGAAATAAAAATATAACAGAAAAAAGGGGAGTACATTATAATCAGTTCTCCCTTGCGCTAAAACTTACCAAGCAGTGCTAACTCAAACAAAGAATATCCATATGTTGCAATAATGTGATATAGTACCCTTTTCTCGGGCTGAAAAGAGCACCACTAATGACAGTGATGGGATTTTGCACTACCTGGTGAACAAGGCCCGATATCCAGCAGGATAGTTTTCTTTAGGACATTAGAAGGGAGAGAAAGAGGTGTTCTGGAAGTATAAAAACCCCACTATGTGAGATAAAAGTAGGAGATGGAAAAGATTACAATAAACAGCCTTAGACTCGCAGAATTTCCAGACAGTTGTTGTAGCATATAGCAATCCAGTCAGGCTGAGTGCTTGCCCACTGCACATTGTTAATTTCTCCCTCTGCTGTATAGGCCAGAATCGGATCCTCAATGGCTCGTGGCATCTGCTGTATGTCCCAGATTAGGGCCTGGTGATCATCAGCTGAAGGGTAAAAATACAGGAAGGGACAGCAGTGAATAAAGGGGACAAGTAAAGGTTACATTTTTTAAACATCTGTATCCTTTTTTCTTCATAACAAAGAATGTATTTAAAAAAAATTTTTTTATTAAATCAACATTTCAGTTTTTCTTATTAAAACTTATGGAGACAAATCAGCTGAGCTAGGCGGGGGAGTTGACCCTATCAGGGTGACAATGAATAGCCAGGAATGCAAAATGTATTTCTTTTCAATAAAAACATTTTTTACTTAAAAAAAAAAAAAAAAAAAAAAAAAAAAAATTGCATGAAAATTGGTTAAAATAAATAAATTACTGCTCTTTAATATGCATTATAAAGAAATGTAAGTACACTGTCCCTTTAAAAGAAGTATCTACTACATTGACAGTTTATTCTCCTCCAAAATGCACTCACACAGCCTAATATGTACACCAAGAGTATCAAACCGCTGTGCTTTTTTCTCCTCCACTTACATCTCTGCATGTATGTGTATTGTGTATACACACACAATAAAATAGATACACACACAGTAGTGGTTCATTAATTTGCTAACTTCCATCTCACAAATGATACCACCTTAATGTGGAGGATAAATAAAAGAATATAAAAGCAACAGGAATTATATCCATAGAAACAGATTTTGACAGCAGATAAGAAACATAGGCAAGTCTGCCCAAAAGTGTAACTTGAGATCATGACCCCTTGTTCTGGAATTGCTCTTTCTGAAAAAGACACTCAGCTTTATTAAGCCCCTTGATAATCTAGTTTTAACACTGGGAGACATCACTCCCATATTACAAGATTACAACTCATACAAAAGAATAAAGAAGAAGTTGAAAGTGTTTTAAAAGTATTGTGGCAGAGACAGCCTAATGTGTGCATTACACGGTGGGCAGTAATGCTCACCTGCAGTACAGATGTGGCAGGAGGAGTGTGGGGCCCATGCAATGCCATTTACACAGGCACGGTGGTTGTTGAGTCTAGCCACTGGAGTGCAGGGTACACGGACATCTAAAATCACCACCTGCAGAAAAAGGAAGGTTAACAAAGAAAAGCTCCTTCTGTATATGTCTCTTCAGTATTCTTATTCCACAGCAAA
Source organism: Bombina bombina (assembly GCF_027579735.1). Lineage (NCBI taxonomy): Eukaryota > Metazoa > Chordata > Amphibia > Anura > Bombinatoridae > Bombina > Bombina bombina. The sequence goes on along the minus strand of NC_069499.1, from coordinate 1,182,109,074 downwards.
GTCTGTCCATTTTCTATATATTTTAATTTTTTAAAGGTCTATCAACCTGCTGAGGAGAAACTATTACATGATGGAATTGCCCATCCCCCCTGTCAGGGTCACAGTGGATACCATGACTACATCACCGTTCAGGTCTTACCTCCATGCCATCCATTGCCATAGTGGCCAAATAGTTGGGGTCCTGCTTGTTCCAGCACAGTCTGAGCAGGGGGTGATGCTGAGGGTCCTCATAGATAATGGTGCTGTGCTCCAAGTGGCGCAAGTCAAACATCCGCACAGACCCGTCTGCTCCCACAGAGGCAAACATGTCCCGACCTCCACCTGCTCGGCTGAAAGCTATATCATACACCTGTCATAGAAAAGATAAGGAGCTAAGTTATTGCAACATTAGAGGGTGTTGGGATAAAGGTCAACTGCAAGGACAGTTAACACCATCAATATTTGTGAATATTTGCCAGAGAAAGAGACAACCATTTAATACTAAGTTTTACTATCTATATCTGAAACAATGGGTTGTTTCCAACATGTATGGGTCCAACTACAGTATTCACCATTAGATGGTGCTGTAAACAAGCCTGGATATATTTCACTTGTGTAGAATACCAAGTACAGGTAGAAAACCATTTATCCAAACTGCTTGGGACCGGAAAAGGTTTTGATTTCAGAATATTTGCATCTTTAATGTTTACAGTTTGGAGGGGGGACAGGTGAAACCAAGTGTAAACAACAATAGGTTATTGAAGCAGTCCAGCCTCAATGTAAATAAAAAGCATACATTTTATTTTCAAAATGTTAAAAAGTAGGCAAAGCCGTGTCAACAAAATTTGGGGTGGATACAGCGCTGGAAATAAAAATGTATGGTTATATGCAAGCAAATAAGGTAACCAAAATCCCTAAAAACCTATTTTACTAAAAGGAGCACAAAATAAAAAGAAACTTATTTGCGCTAGTGAAAACACACAGTAACACAGCTACAGCATATCCAACAGATTTAAGTAATGTACAATTGAGACTCCGGATAAAAATGAAGTAAAAAATATATACTGCCTATGAAACGGAACACTAGAGATAAAAGGCACTATGTAATATTTAAATATGGTTAAAAAGTCTATTTAAAAGTATATCATAAAATGTAATACACTGAATGAATTAATACAGCAAATTAAACAAACATTATTTCATTTCATATTTAAAAATGGGTATCCCAAACATGTAACATAAGACATAAAACAGATAAGTGTAAGAGATCAGACCTATCGTGAAAGAAAAAAGAAAAAGAAGAAGAAAGGAAAGTGGAAACTCACTAGGTGCACAGATACAAATCAGTCACAAATGAAAAAAACGAAATAGGACTCGTACGAAACTACATAAGAGAAATACCACACAGCAGCAAGTAGAATGCAATGCAATAGCACTAAATATATAACAGAGCAACACTAAAAACAAATGCACTCAAATAACAGATTAACTGCAATGCAAATGCAGAACACAGGACTACAATGCAAATGTAGAACACAGAAATTCATTCAACAGGGTTAATACAGCGTCTTGATTTGAGGGAGCTTAGATATTTTGGATATTAAATTCCTCTCTTTAAGGCAAAGATGCTCCGGAATAAGCAATGTGCAATATGAATGCTGTATTCACAATGTCCTCTGTAAGAAGTGAAAAGAAAAAAACTTTTCTCAAAATGGTGTTGAAATATTCAAATAAAGAGTATATCTGAACTTACAGTATAAAACTCTGCTATCCGCTCCCACTGCAGTCTGCTCACTGAAGAACACAGTGTCTATGGAATCGGAATAGTTCAGCTGAACTATTTCGATTCCATAGACGGTGTGTATGTAGTTTCGTACGAGTCCTATTTCGTTTTTTTCATTTGTGACGGTTTTGTATCTGTGCACCTAGTGGGTTTCCCCTTTCTTCTTCTTTTTCTACTTTTTTCTTTCACGATAAGTCTAAGAGATCAGACCTATCTGTTTTATGTCTTATGTTACATGTTTGGGATACCCATTTTTAAATACGAAATAATGTTTGTTTCATTTGCTGTATAAATTCATTCAGTGTATTAAATTATGATATACTTTTAAATAGCCTTTTTTTAGACATATTTTAATGTTACATAGTGCTTTTTATCTCTAGTGTTCCGTTTCATAGGCAGTGTATATATATTTTTACTTCATTTTTATCCCGAGTCTCAATTGTACATTACTTAAATCTGTTGGATATATGCTGTAGCTGTGTTACTGTGTGTTTACACTAGCGCAAATAAGTTTCTTTTTATTTTAAAGCAGTGTCAACACCAAACTCCAAGCAGGGTATTAAGCCATGAGAGAAATGGTCTGACCGATTCCAGTCCTGGTGACCATAATCATAAACCTAATTGTGTACAGGTTAGTACTGTTTAAAAAGAGTTAAAAACCAATCTCATTGGCTAAAGGTTAATTGTTAATAGTATTTTTTAATTTCATTATTTTTATAGTTTTGTCTAGGTGAAGAATGGTTTTGAGAGGGGTTAAACATGTTCAGTTTATACCCTTTTTAAACCACTGCCTATTTATAAGCAACCTTAATATCTATATACGAAGACCACGAAACTCTTTAAACCCATATAGCAGTATATACATAATTACATGCAGATGCCTGCAATTTACCCTCCTTACACAGCACATTCTTACTTTCCCACTTTCACCTAACTCCTTCCCTTTACTGTATTGTTGACTCTATGCGGTATGTCAGTTTATTGAAGTAACTTAGATGTTCACTATACACCCCATATAAACCTATGTATCCTTAATGAGCAATGATGTGTATGAAAGGCAGGTAACCTATCTTATGAGCTGTACTTCCTCACCTCTTTGTCATGTGCAATGAGTTGTGTCTTTACATGCCCAGACACCAAGTTGACCCTGCCCAGGACCTGTCCAGTCTCCAGTCCCCAAATGGTGCATGTTGTATCAATGCTAGATGTCCCTGAAAAGAGCACAAAAGAAACTTGTTACACAGTGCAGAGTATAATGCTTTGCAGATAAATTGTACTGGGATTTATAAAGAATAATAAATAACTTCTACTCTGACTTTTTTTGTACATTTACTAAATTATTCATTTTAAAGAGAGGGGACACTGGGTTTGCTCTGAAATGTGTGTGGCCTGCATTGGTACAAAGCATAGACTACATTTCTGTTTAGTGACTGATCTTCCCCCTACACACAATAAAAAAAACACAACAACCCTCAAAACAAGATAAACCAAACAGTGATAATTTGAGCTTGATCCTTCAAAAACTGACACCAGACTGTCCTTCTGGGACTAGATATGATTTCAGCAAAGGTCAGATTAAAGGGTTATGACAAACTATTTACAATGTTAATCATTTCTATTTTTGTTACAAAAAAAATAAAAAACGGATTAAAATTATTTTAAGAGACATTCTACCCAAAATTGAATTGCATATCAAATTAAAATATTTTTTGCAGTGTATTAGAAAACAAAATGCTTCTGGCAAAAAACATATCACTGTTTTATTGCAAGTTTTTACTATATATTGCAGCATATCTAGATATGCTTTGTTTAAGTATATCTACTCAGTCAGCTATCTGAGCAGACGCATTATTTAAAATGCTGGTACCAAGAAGTAATGCTTATTTTCAAAATCAAAATGTCTGATGTGCAATTTAGCTGTAGCTGGAATGTTTACCTATTTCTTAGCAACATAAATAAAGTGATAGATACAGAGGCCGTGTTTCACATGAAAGCATTTATCAACGCCAATCCTCAAATATCTCTAAATTAGCTAGATTTAAAGTATTTCCTTACCTGAGCACAGGTGAAACCACTTGTCAGACAAAGTGTGGCAAAGACAATCTAAAACATTGTCCCTTTAAAAAAAGTAACCAAGGAATGATTTATTTTAAATAACATAAGTAGTACATACAAGATAAATTCCAACTAATTTCTGAATTTAAAAAGCAGACGATTTTAGTAGGTGAGTGTTAAATGAAAAAGTTTATTCTATCATTTTTCTTTCATTCTCTTACATGCCATAATCTTATACGTCTCTACATCTGAGACACAGCTAATATGTTCATTCCAATACAAAAGTAACATATACACACACACATATATATATATATATATATATATATATATATATATATATATATATATATATATATATATATATATATATATATATATATACACACATACATACACACACATACATATATAGAAATGGGAAGCGAACAAAAATGGATTATTACATGTGCCTCTATAAGGCTCCTACCTAGAAGATTTGGATCAACTTCATTCCAATCAAAGGAGGTTAAGGGGGCACAGAAGTCTGAGTTCTTGTTGTTGTTCAGTAAACATTCCAAACGGGTTTCAGTTTCTCCCACCTGATGAAATAAGTGCAAAAAATTAGAAAAATAATAATAAAAAACATAAAATAAAAGTTGTCGGGTCAAACCTATACACAAATCTAGAAGCATTGTTACGGATACGTGATGCTACATTTTTTATTATCACCGATTTGAGATAGGACAGTTTTCTCACTAGTAATAGTTTATGTGGGTGACACTGTATCCTACCAACAAGTGAAGTATTCTATTCCATGCGTCGTGTCCATAAACTAACAAGTTAATATCTCATAAGGATGGCCAAAAGCTGCTGGCTCCTAGAAATGTGTCAACCACTACTCTAATTTATCACTGGTTTCAGTATGAGGCTTTTACTGTGTATGTGCACATGAATTATATTTAAATATTCTCCATTAAAAAGGTATTTTAAACAGTGTCACTGCACTATAAGTCATGTGTGGGACATCCTGTGACTAAACAAAAATTGTAGGAACACAGAATAGGTTGGGTTTTTAAGTTAAAAAAATAAAAAATAAGCATCTTTAAAAAAAAGAGAACAGCATCAGGTATAAAAGTGTGAAATTATATATATATATATATATTAAAAAAAAAAAAAACACTCACCCTCCAAACTCGCAGATAGTCCCCACTGGTGGCTAGCAGATCTGGATACACTCCCTTTGTATCAGGAATCCACATAAGCTTTGTTGTAGGATACGGGTGATCAAAAGTGTTTCTGCAAATAAATTCTGAGCTTTCCTCATCCAGCCCTACCAATTGAACCTGTGGAGTACATAGCAGAAATAGAATACAGTGTACACACATTCCCAGGCACCTGTCATCTCGTTTTGTAAAAGTGTCTATATGCTCCTTCACAGAGCATGTGTATTCTTCTGCACCACAGCTGTCTAACCTAATAATCAAAAGGACGCCATGCAGCTCTTCAAAGTTTTTTTCTATCCCCCTACTACTCCTCTCGCTTTCCTCATTTGCAACACATATAATTAAATCTACACCTGCACATTTTAATTATTTATAATGTGTCAACATATTTCACAACACCATCCCTTTAGGGTCATGATTTCACGGTAATGTTAACACACACAAAAAAAGAAAAAAGATAATCACACAAAAGAGGTTTTAGACATAAGGTACCATCTGATGTAGAACACATTTGTTCAAGGTGATCTAAAGAAGAGGTGGGCTTGTGAGCTTACAATGTAAAAAAACCAGAAGATGAACAGTCAAGAGAGAAGGTGAGGGATCTAAGATGATAAATAGGTCAGTGTTGGCTGTACACCCCCATAAACAAGCGTGTTTATTTAGGAAAAAGACAAAGCATTTTTTTTTTTTTTTTTTTAAGAAAGAAGCAAATAATTCTACAGAATAACAGCACTTCTTGAGTAGTGTTGTAGACAGGAATGAGATAGAACTAAAAGAGAAGGTGAGGAATAGGTGCTGATCAGAGTTTATGGATGAGTGGGGACAATATTGTTGAGGATTTGTATATTATGGGGGCCCAATTAGAATGTTATTCTAAACCTAAAAGAAAAAAAGTTTAGGGAAGGACAGGCTTGTGTGTGCTCATGACAATCTATTGGAGTTGTATAAAGATCCAGGGAGTCTCATTCTTTTTTAATGAGAAAAGCCAGAATGATTCAGCCCATAGCAGCAAAATTATTGTATTTTAGGACCAGTCAATTGATCCCAATTTTAATATAAAAGCATAGGTGATTTTTGTAGCTTTTAAAAATATTTTGTTTATTAGATGTGCACCAATACCAGCGTTTTGTGTGTGCAAGAGGAGTTTGGCAATGACATTTATGACAGGCTGCTGTTAGTGAGAAGTTGCAGAAGTGAGATTGAATTAGAGAGTGGATTTAAATTTTAGTTATAACTTCTGCACGAAAAAGGGAGAATGCCAGAAACAATGAATGTGAGGTGCAATAAACCAACATGACCCAAAGACACATTTACTCACAACAAAGGTGCAAGTGAAGACATTTTCTTACCTTAATGTTTTGATTTTGAGATTCATTTGCCACTCAAAAGGTTTATATAACTGACTTCTTGTTTTACCAACTATGCACGCATAACAAATACCTGCCCATATACAGGTTGCACTCCCCAGATCTAACTAAACACAGGCTGTCTCACTTCACAAACGGCCTATATCCTTTACAATGCACCACTTGCGGTTGTACATTTATCATATGTGCACTGTATTTACACATAGATTGCACCTCTCTCACCTTATTGTTATATTCCTCCACGAAGCTCCCCAGTGCCAAGCGGAACCTTTTGTCTGGTCTCACGCTCCAATTCATAGCATATACCGTCCATGGTGCCTCGTATTTGTAGATCTCCTTCCGTTTACCGTGCAAAGACATTATGCGGCACCGAGGCCGTTACCGGGACACTAACAGTAATCTGAACACTGCGCATGCGTCGATTCTTCTCTCCGACGCTAATTGGTAGACTGTACTAACCAATTGTAAATAGGAGGTTGAAGTCAGATCGTAAACACGCGTGGAAACAGAACCTTTACTGATTGGCTGACGCCGAGAATCCTCAGTTTCTGATTTGATCTTCTTTGGTGATTAGGATGTTACTTATACCTTTGTTGATTGGCTAGTTTTCTGCTCGGAGATTAGTGAAGAGAGGAGGTATTAAGATAACCACTAGCAGCAGGGAACGAGAGATGTGAGCTGCAGTACGCAGACTGGAACTCTGTTATGCAGACTGGAACTCTGTTAAGCAGCGCTGTGTAAAATGAGTTTTAAGTTGTCAGTTTACTGATGTACGAGTTATAGTTAGTAAATTATTATATCTTTTTTTTTTTTTAGTAATCAACAAAATATATATATTTATTTTAGCATATGAAGGAGACATACCCATAGCTACTCTTTTGAATGGGCAGTGTACTCAGGCAAGTTGATAAGAATTATTTGTATTCAAACCAGCTGCAGAAACACATTTTCAATTGGTTCGGCTCTCTGTTGCTGTGGAGGTACTTCTCAAGACCCACAAACAAATGGGCCAATCAGAGAAAGCTGGGTTGTGCAGCTAGTTTTGCTGATTGAATCAGCGGTAGATTCCACTTGGGACCAACAGAGCTCTGCTGATCCAGAACAGTACTTCTACTATGTGTTTAACTCATTTTCTGCTGTACTTGTTTTAATTGGGTTGCTTAAAAAGGGTTTAAAGGCAGTTTTGTGATGTCTGTATGCTTGACAGTGAAACTTGAATGATGTGAATGTATGTATGTGTATATATATATATATATATATATATATATATATATATATATATATATATAAAAAAAGAACAACAGCATATTTTTATCCAGCACTAGCAAATTCTAATTAAAATAATTCTAGCCAGTTTCAGAATGGTTTGCATAATACAGCAACATTTTTATTAAACATATTTGCAGTACAAATCATACACTCCTTAGTATAATAATAAAACAACACTTTAGAACTGCAACTAATCAATATAATCGATTATGAAAATAGTTTTCAACGAATCTCATAATCGATTAGTTGGTTTGCAATTAGTTGGTTGGTTGCACCAGCTGCTTCACTCCAATGAGCTCCTGCACATGGAATTGTGTTTTATGGTTATGCCCTTTGCCTAAAAGACGTCTATAGACGCTTGCTTTTCACTTTTTCAGGACAGTATACATTTACAACTACTCTTGGCTTATGAGCAACCCAGAAATAAAACAGGAGTCATCATTTAAACAGTGAAAGAACCCAGCAAGCCTCAAAACCTACAAAGTCAAAAAAGTTCTTTATTGGAGAAATTTAAAATACAGCTATGGGGGCAAAGTTTGCCCCTGCCTACGCCAACCGGTTTATGGGTTGGTGGGAGGTGTGCCACGTCTTTGGAGAGTGAAACCCATACAAATCAGAGATACAGATGTACAAAAGATACATCCATGACCTCCTGTTCGTTTGGACGGGAGGTTGTCAGAGGATAAGTGATTTTGTTCACTATTTGAATAATAATAACATCAATCTTCAGTTTACATATGCATGGGATCGACTTTCGATACCATATTTGGATCTCCTTCTAATAGGGGATAATGACACTCATAGTGTCAAAACATCTTTGTATCGAAAGCCGATTGCCACTAATGCTGTACTTCGTGGTCGTAGCAACCACCCCAAATATACGGGGTTTGGTGTTACTAAAGGCCAGTTCATCCGTGTGAAAAGGAATTGCACGGATGAACAAGACTTTGAGAAAGAATGCTTGTTATTGATGAATAATTTGTTGGAGAAAGGCTATAAAAAGAAAGTGGTTAATTGTGCACTTTTAGAGGTTGGTCGTATGGACAGAAAACAGCTTTTAGCTGAAACAAGCTTGAGTACACAGAGGGGAAAAAATTTCAATTCCTCTAGGCCTACTTTTATCACTACATATAGCGCTCAATTTGATGACATTTGTGATATTGTGAAGAAGCATCTTCCAATACTTACAGCAGAGGACAGCCTCAAAGATTTTATATCACAGGGCTGCAATTTTGTACCAAGGAGAGGCTGTACTCTAGGCAATACACTGTCCCCTAGCTTGTTACGCCAGTCCCCTACCATGAGAAACAGTTGGTTGAAAGTCAAAGGGCATTACAAATGCCATTTCAGTAATTGTATATCATGTGGATTTACCCAAATTTCACGTAATTTTCAGTCATATGTTACTCAGAAGGTTTTCGACCTTGACTCCTATACCAACTGTCGATAAACGTTTGTGATCTACTTGGTGGATTGCACTCAGTGCAAAAAACAGTATGTTGGGTGTACCACCCGTGAGGGTAGGAGTAGGATCAAAGAGCGCCTTAAAAACATTGAAAATGGCACTGAGTGTTCTGATCTAGCCAGGTATTTCATACATTTACATGATAAAGTGGTTGCTACTTTCAAATGGCAGGTGATTGATCATATCAGACCTTCCATTCGTGGAGGTGATAGAACAGCCAAACTGCTATATAAAGAAGCCTTTTGGATCTTCAAGCTGCAGACTAGAAGACCAAGGGGCTTCAACATAGATGGTGACATCATTAATTTTTGGTGCCACCAGCGTTGACTTGATTCTTTAGTTGTTCTCTATCTAAACATTAAGTAACCTTATGGCAGCCTATTAATTTATATTTAAGTGCTGTCTCACTATTCCAATATTTGTTTTGGCAGTCTGGTAGGTCGCTTACACTATATCTATTCACAATTTTACCATATAGTCTTGAGGAGAGTGTCCTCTTATATCCCTCTCAGCTAATAACTAGTGTTAGGCCGTTTGGTATTATATGTTAGCTGTTTTTAGCTGTATGAGGTTGCCTCTATTTAGATAGACTATAAAGGAATAGTAAGTCCTAGGAGTGTATTTCTTAAAGGGACAGTCTACCATTGAATTGTTATTGTTTTAAAAGATAGATCATCCCTTTATTACCCATTCCCCAGTTTTGCACAACCAACACAGTTATATTAATATACTTTTTACCTCTGTGATTACCTTGTATCTAAGAACCTTCAGCCCCCTGATCACATGACTGTGACTGTTTATGATCTATTGTCTTGCAGTTAGCATTGTGTTGGGCTAAATCCTAAATAACTTCCTGTGCCTGTACACAGTGTTATCGATATGGCCCACGTGTACTTTTAGTCTCTTTGTGTTGAAAAGGAATTTAAAAAGTCTGTGATAAGAGGCAGCCCTCAAGAGTTTAGCAATTAGCATATGAGTCTGCCTAGGTTTAGTTTCAACTAAGAATACTAAGAGAAAAAAAGCAAATTTGATGATAAAAGTAAATTGGAAAGTTGATTAAAATTACATGTCCTATCTGAATAATGAAAGTTTAATTTTGACTAGACTGTCCCTTTAAGTTATATCTATAAGCACATACCTAATTGTTCAGTTATGTAAAAATATATTTTTTCATATACTTTTATATTCTAACTAATAAGTGTTGGCTATGTCACCTGGGTCAACCTTTTGCTCATTACCAGATTTTAGTATTAATGCTGATTTCCACATTTGCTTTTGATTTATGACTTTTGCATTAGGCTTTAGTCAATGGTCACCATATTGGTTGTTTACCAATATATATTTAAGTGTTGTTTGATTACTCCATCATCAATTTTGATAATTTGAAAGGCCGATTATAGTTATATACTTTCTTATCCTTGTATCGTTTAGGATAGTGTCCTCTCATACCCCTTTTGGTTAATAACTTGTGTTAGGCCTCCTGGGTTTATATGATAGCTCTCTTTAGATGCAAGAGGATCTTCCCTATAATTAGGTTTAAATGAAAGGAAGGGTCTAGCAGTATATCTATTAGGTCAAATCTGTGGTTCATATTCAGTCTATCAAATTTGATTTGATCCTTTGTTTATATACTTTAGATGTTAAAGACCATCTCTTTATGATGTATCATGAAAATAATTAAAATGTGATATAATAACTCCACACTTTATATGATGTTATGCATAAACTGATATGTAGATATACATTCCATTAGGTATGAGCTATGTTATTTTTTTTAATTTTTTTTTTTATCTTTTTATACTTCAATTTTGCAACACTGCTGATATCCATGTTTGTTCTTGATTATGCTTTTTATTACAACCGGTCATGTCCCTTTAAATTTGCAATCTATGGGGTTTTTGCACCTGGGGGCTAAGGTGCATTTAAGGAGCTTTGAATCTTCAATTTGTAAGTCCATGAATAAGGCAGAGGGCTGCCGAAACGCCTAGGACCTGTTATTCTATCCTAGGTTGCTAGGGCAATTAGCTTTTATGCTGTATTTTAAATTTCTCCAATAAAGAACTTATTTGACTTTCTACGTTTTGAGGCTTGCTGGGTTCTTTCACTGTTTGATTATCCACTTACTTCCCAGCTGAGCCTCAGCGTTTCCAGGACCCACTGTGGCTACCATTGGTCAACGTCACGGCTAGACGTCAGTCGGAAGAACAGCTCGCTGTGTCGGCAGCCTGTGCTGCTATCGAGCATCGACAGCACGCTCACCCTGCTTGGAGTTTTGGCTCAATTGGTGCTTAGGAGGCTGGCGGAGCGGGGACCCAGACTGGAGTGGATGAACACTCCAGGTTGCTAGCAGATCGATCCGTTACCGCATTGTGGAGCCTTGCACATACGTTTATCTTTTGCCGGGTGAGTGTGTCTATTTTGAACTGTTGCCATGTTATGCTTGGAACTGCAGAGGGAGACCCATTTGTTTGTACTACAGGAGTCATCATTTGGATGGTTTATATTAAATCAGGCGATTTGGAACTATACTTTGCATGAAAATTACTGAAATTAACTTGCCGCACTTCTCATGAAAGCGGTCTCGTACATAGTGCCGAGCTTGTTATTTTCACCTAGCACTAGATTGATGGGAATTATTTGAATTGATGTGCACTATTATCTGTTTGCACAATTAGCGGATTGCTTGCTATTGATTATATGTACTGTATAGATAAATGTGTAAGGCTTAATTGTAATATGTACCAAATTCAACTTCTATAAGTATAAATCTATTATTTTAAGAGCAAATATTTTCCCCCTAACCTTATAGCTGGTTATTTACCATTGCATATAGAAATTCAAGATATTTTTTTATGTTAGAATGAAGTCTGTTAAGAGGCCCCTTGCATTGGTGGAGCTTACAAAGATAAATATTCCACCTTGGTGAAATTGGCAAAACCCTACTGATGCATCTCAGGCACCTCAACACCATCTGAGCACCTCTTCTCTGCTGCAGGCAACATTGCTTGCAAAAAGAGAGCCAGCCACAGCCAGGAGCACGTGGTCATGTTGATATTTTTACATTTCAATGCAAAGTTTCTGAAAAAGTGAACAGAATGTTATAAACAGGGATAGTCTACCTCTTTCTAGTTCTACCTCTTTTGAAACAGTTTGTGGTTTGGTTTTGCTTAATTATAAAAATTGATTCTGCTGTTTAAAAAATTGGACAAAGGTTGTGTTAATGTAAAGTTTTAGTCTGAAGTTTATATTTGTAACATTCAGTATGTTGATTGTATTTTAAATATAGGAAAAAAATATTATTTATTTTGATCTGATTAGTCGATTAATCGAAAAAATAATCGATCGATTATGAAAGTAATCGTTAGTTGCAGCCCTACAACACTTGGCAATATGTATATGTCACATGGTCTCCAAGTGTACTGTTAAATCAATCCAGTGATATAATGTATGCCAAAATGCAAGTTACTTACATTGTAGCACTAGAGTCCATAATGGAGAAGTACAAAGACTGAAGTGTGCAGGCTCTCAACCATTAAAGTTCCTGACTCACTGTTCTGTCGAAAATTCCTACCTCGATCTGCGCATGCGCAAAATTACATCACTGCATTCCACACGTTTAAAAAAAAATGCGTGGCATGTGATGATGTAATGCAAGCATGCACAGATTGTTTGTTTCGATGGAGGGGAAATTAACTTGCCGCACTTCTCATGAAAGCGGTCTCGTACATGTGCAGTAACATTATGTTAATACTTTTTTTTTAAAGAGTGCCCTGCTGTTGTCTATTAACAGGTAAGAAGTTTTAATATATGTAAGTAAACATTTAAAAATAACTTATTAACCCGGTGATGGCCCGGACTTATATGTCCACATCGGAACAAAGTTAAAAATTGAAATCACATGATGGTTCATGGGATTGTGTGATTTTAATGATGGGATCATGTCTGGGGGGAGTGCCTATGACGCCAGGCACGCCCTTCAGCCTGCGATCCCATTCAGGAAGCGCCTTCGGCTTTAGTATAGCCAAAAAGCTAGGACTTTCTATGCCTCCCTAAGGGCGTTAAAGCCCAGTGCGGTTAGGTAATTAACCTTAATGTGTCACAATAAGTTCTCTGTCATAATTTACTACCACTTAGGGCAAGATTTATCAAAGTGAGAATAAGAAAATTCTCACATTTGTCGTAAAAAAACCCCTCACAAATAATATCACCATATTTATGAAAGGTTATGCTCCAATAAAGTCGCAACTTTTCATATGTGCAAACAAATTGACTCATGACCATTCGCAAGTCTTAAATATATGCAAATAAGTTGTCTGGAAGTGCTTAATTCTTGTATTAATCTTTATTGGCATTTTAAAATGACCCTATGTATTCTCAGTTCTCATATATTTATGAAAGTGGTGCATGCAATATTCACTGTTTTTAATCTCGCCAATTTGTAGAGAGAGTTATTGTTGTTTGTCTGGAGGGAAAATGGAAATATGTATTTTTCTTGCTGTATCTAGGGTTAGAAATTGCCCACAACAAGGTGAAGAACCTGAATAATATTAATAATTAAATAACAAAAAGGTATACACAAATTTATAAAAAAGTAAAATATTTTAAGTGCAATTGAAATAAGTGTATTAAAAAGAACAAAGATAAGCTCCAAAAAAACAGGCAACCTTCCTCAATGAAAGAGAGCCAAAGAAGGGGCAAAATAAAAATAACTTTATTATGTAACAAATAACATTCTTACAAACGATCACTTGATTAAAACAATAAACCATTTACCTGTGTCTAAAAGTAAGATTGATAAAGTGAAAATGGGGCTTGATAAATTTTGCCCTAAATGTTACTGTGCATGCAGTTAAGAACAGAGTCTGAAAATTGTTAATTAAAATAGATTCATAGATTGTTTACCGCAGTTGTTTTTTATTGCCCAAACTCACTCACCACTTTCCTTATTTGGAGAAGACAATCTTGACTTATGTCTGTGGATGACATGACTTGCTGCTGTCTTGTTTACAAAATCTCTATTGTTTGGCTTCAGCAGAAATAACAAACTGCAAATAAGGGACGTAAATGTGACAGGGTTAGGCTTGTGAAGCATGTCATGTGCTCTTTCAGTTTTTAGAACTAAAAAAATCTAATCATTTTCAAACTGAATTACTAGGAAAGTAGGCAAAATAAATATTAATAGTTATAGCCAAGTTGTTTTACCATGCACAATTAAAATAAATGTAAACTTTCATGAATTAGTCCCCGTTTTTTAAAAACAAAATTTATGCTTACCTGATTAATTTATTTCTCTTGTGGTGTATCCAGTCCACGGATTCATCCATTACTTGTGGGATATTCTCCTTCCCAACAGGAAGCTGCAAGAGGATCACCCACAGCAGAGCTGTCTATATAGCTCCTCCCCTAACTGCCACCTCCAGTCATTCGACCGAAGACAAGCAAGAGAAAGGAGAAACTATAGGGTGCAGTGGTGACTGTAGTTTAAAAATAAAAAACACCTGCCTTAAAATGACAGGGCGGACCGTGGACTGGATACACCACAAGAGAAATAAATTTATCAGGTAAACATAAATTTTGTTTTCTCTTGTAAGGTGTATCCAGTCCACGGATTCATCCATTACTTGTGGGATACCAATACCAAAGCTATAGGACACAGATGAAGGGAGGGACAAGGCAGGCGCTTAAACGGAAGGCACCACTGCCTGTAAGACCTTTCTCCCAAAAATAGCCTCCGAAGAAGCAAAAGTATCAAATTTGTAGAATTTAGAAAAAGTATGAAGCGAAGACCAAGTCGCCGCCTTACAAATCTGTTCAACAGAATCCTCATTTTTAAAAGCCCATGTGGAAGCCACCGCTCTAGTGGAATGAGCTGTAATTCTTTCAGGAGGCTGCTGGCCAGCAGTCTCATAAGCTAAGCGGACTATACTTCTTAACCAAAAAGAAAGAGAAGTTGCTGAAGCCTTTTGGCCTTTCCTCTGTCCAGAGTAGACAACAAACAATGCAGATGTTTGACGAAAATCTTTAGTAGCTTGTAAATAAAACTTTAAAGCACGAACCACGTCAAGATTGTGTAAAAGACGTTCTTTCTTTGAAGAAGGATTAGGACACAGTGACGGAACAACAATCTCCTGATTGATATTCTTATTAGATACCACCTTAGGAAGAAACCCAGGTTTGGTACGCAAAACTACCTTATCTGCATGGAAGATCAGATAAGGGGAATCACACTGCAAGGCAGATAACTCTGAAACTCTTCGAGCCGAAGAGATAGCTACCAGAAACAGAACTTTCCAAGATAAAAGCTTGATATCTATGGAATGCAGAGGTTCAAACGGAACCCCTTGAAGAACTTTAAGAACTAAATTTAAACTCCAAGGCGGAGCAACAGGTTTAAACACAGGCTTGATTCTAACTAAAGCCTGACAAAACGCCTGAATGTCTGGAACATCCGCCAGACACTTGTGCAAAAGAATAGACAGAGCAGAAATCTGTCCCTTTAAGGAACTAGCTGACAATCCCTTCTCCAATCCTTCTTGGAGAAAATATAATATCCTGGGAATCCTGACTTTACTCCATGAGTAACCCTTGGATTCACACCAATGAAGATATTTACACCATATCTTATGATAGATTTTCCTGGTGACAGGCTTTCAAGCCTGAATTAAGGTATCAATGACTGACTCGGAGAAACCACGTTTTGATAAAATCAAGCGTTCAATCTCCAAGCATTCAGACGCAGAGAAATTAGATTTGGATGGTTGAAAGGACCCTGAAGTAGAAGGTCCTGCCTCAGCGGTAGAGTCCATGGTGGAAGGGATGACATGTCCACCAGATCTGCATACCAAGTCCTGTGTGGCCACGCAGGTGCTATCAAAATCACAGAAGCGCTCTCCTGCTTGATCTTGGCAAACAGACGAGGGAGCAGAGGAAACGGTGGAAACACATAAGCCAGGTTGAAAGACCAAGGCACTGCTAGAGCATCTATCAGCGCTGCATTGGGATCCCTGGACCTGGATCCGTAACAAGGGAGCTTGGCGTTCTGACGAGATGCCATGAGATCCAGTTCTGGTTTGCCCCAAAGTTGAATCAACTGTGCAAACACCTCCGGATGGAGTTCCCACTCCCCCGGATGAAAAGTCTGACGACTTAGAAAATCCGCCTCCCAGTTCTCTACTCCTGGGATATGGATAGCTGATAGATGGCAAGAGTGAACCTCTGCCCATAGAATTATTTTGAAACCTCCAACATTGCTAGGGAACTCCTTGTTCCCCCTTGATGGTTGATGTAGGCTACAGTCGTGATATTGTCCGATTGAAATCTGATGAACCTGACCGCAGCTAGCTGAGGCCAAGCCTGAAGAGCATTGAATATCGCTCTTAGTTCCAGAATGTTTATCGGAAGGAGTGTCTCCTCCTGAGTCCACAAGCCCTGAGCTTTCAGGGAGTTCCAGACTGCACCCCAGCCCAAAAGGCTGGCATCTGTCGTTACTATTGTCCAATCTGGCCTGCGGAAGGTCATACCCTTGGACAGATGGACCCGAGATAGCCACCAGAGAAGAGAATCCCTGGTCTCTTGATCCAGATTTAGTAGAGGGGACAAATCTGTGTAATCCCCATTCCACTGACTGAGCATGCAGAGTTGCAGCGGTCTGAGATGTAGGCGGGCAAACGGCACTATGTCCATTGCCGCTACCATTAAGCCGATAACTTCCATACACTGAGCCACTGAAGGGCGAGAAGTAGAATAAAGAACACAGCAGGAATTTAGAAGTTTTGACAACCTGGCCTCTGTCAGGTAAATCTTCATTTCTACAGAATCTATCAGAGTTCCTAGGAAGGAAACTCTTGTGAGAGGGGATAGAGAACTCTTTTCTTCGTTCACTTTCCACCCATGCGACCTCAGGAATGCCAGAACAATGTCTGTATGGGACCTGGCGATTTGAAAATTCGACGCCTGTATTAGAATGCCATCTAGGTAAGGGGCTACTGCTATACCCTGCGGCCTTAGGACCGCTAGGAATGACCCCAGAACCTTCGTAAAGATTCTTGGTGCCATAGCTAACCCAAAGGGAAGAGCCACAAACTGGTAATGCCTGTCTAGGAAGGCGAACCTGAGAAACCGATGATGATCTCTGTGTATCGGAATGTGCAGATAAGCATCCTTTAAGTCCACAGTAGTCATATATTGACCCTCCTGGATCATAGGTAGGATGGTTCGAATAGTCTCCATCTTGAAGGATGGGACCCTGAGAAATTTGTTTAGGATCTTGAGATCTAAGATTGGTCTGAAGGTTCCTTCTTTGAATAGAAGCCTTGCCCCTGTTCCTCCTTTGTAACTGGGTGGATCACTCCCATAACTAGGAGCTCTTGAACACAATGTAAGAATGCCTCTCTCTTTATCTGGTTTGCAGATAATTGTGAGAGATGAAATCTTCCTTTTGGGGAAGAAGCTTTGAAGTCCAGAAGATATCCCTGGGACACGATTTCCAACGCCCAGGGATCCTGGACATCTCTTGCCCAAGCCTGGGCGAAGAGAATAAGTCTGCCCCCTACTAGATCCGTTGCTGGATCGGGGGCTGATCTTTCATGCTGTCTTAGAGGCAGTAGCAGGTTTTTTGGCCTGCTTTCCTTTGTTCCAAGCCTGGTTAGGTCTCCAGACCGGCTTGGACTGGGCAAAATTTCCCTCTTGTTTTGTATTAGAGGAAGTTGAAGCTGCGCCACTCTTGAAGTTTCGAAAAGGCACGAAAATTAGACTGTTTGGTCCTTAATTTGTTGGACCTATCCTGAGGAAGGGCGTGACCTTTTCCTCCAGTAATATCAGAAATGATCTCCTTCAGTCCAGGCCCGAATAGGGTCTGCCCCTTGAAGGGAATGTTGAGAAGCTTAGACTTTGAAGTAACAGCTGACCAGGATTTAAGCCATAGCGCCCTACGCGCCTGAATAGCAAAACCTGAGTTCTTAGCCGTTAGTTTGGTTAAATGAACAACGGCGTCAGAAACAAATGAATTGGCTAGCTTAAGAGCTTTAAGCTTGTCAAGGATATCATCCAATGGGGTTTCTACCTGTAGAGCCTCTTCTAGAGACTCAAACCAGAAGGCCGCAGCAGCAGTGACAGGGGCAATGCATGCAAGGGGCTGGAGAATAAAACCTTGTTGAATAAAATTTTTCTTAAGGTAACCCTCTAATTTTTTGTCCATTGGATCTAGAAAAGCACAACTGTCCTCGACAGGGATAGTTGTACACTTCGCTAGAGTAGAGACTGCTCCCTCCACCTTAGGGACCGTTTGCCACAAGTCCCGTGTAGCGGCATCTATGGGAAACATCTTTTTAAAAACAGGAGGGGGAGAGAACGGTACACCTGGTCTATCCCATTCCTTAGTAATAATTTCTGAAAACCTCTTAGGTATTGGAAAAACATCAGTGTAAACAGGCACTGCGTAGTATTTATCCAATTTACACAATTTCTCTGGGACTACAATGGCGTCACAGTCATCCAGAGTTGCTAAAACCTCCCTGAGCAACATGCGGAGGGGTTCAAGCTTAAATTTAAATGTAGACATATCAGAATCAGGTTGAAGTGTCTTCCCTGAGTCAGAAAAATCACCCACAGATAGAAGCTCTCCTTCTTCGGCTTCTGCACATTGTGAGGGTATATCAGAGATAGCTACTAAAGCGTCAGAGAGCTCTGTATTTCTTCTAGCTCCAGAGCTGTCTCGCTTTCCTTGTAACCCTGGCAGTTTGGACAATACTTCTGTAATGGTATGATTCATAACTGCCGCCATAGAATTTCAGTAGCTCTTATCCTATTGGCTGATTTGAACAGCCAATAGGATTTCAGTAGCTCTCATTCTATTGGTTGATTTGAATTTGAAGGCTCAAATCAGCCAATAGGAATTCAAGGAACACCATTTTTAATTGCGTACCTTGAATTCCTATTCAGTGTACGGCGGAGATCGGATGAAGAGGATCCTCCACGCTCCATGGCTCCCCGGTCGCCAGTCCTCAGCTCCGCGGTCATCGGTCTTCAGCTCCGCCCTCCGCTACGCGCCGGCTGGTTCTTGGAAGAAGAAAGAAGAGGTCGCCGCTTGGAAGAAGACTTCACCGCCTGGAACAGGACCTTCTCTGCTGGACTTCAGGACAGGTGATTACCACTTGGGGGTTAGACTTAGTGTTTTTTAAGGGATTTTTGTTTTTTTTTATTTTATTTAGATAGGGTGGACAGTAAAAGAGCTGAATGCCCTTTTAAGGGCAATGCCCAACAAATGCCCTTTTCAGGGCAATGGCTAGTTTAGGGTTTTTAGTGTTAGGTTATTTTATTTGGGGGGTTTGGTGGGGTGGGGGGTTTTATTGTTAGGGGGAGGTTGTGTATTTTCTTGTAAAAGAGCTGTTTATCTTGGGGCAATGCCCTTTTAAGGTCTACTGGTAGTTTATTAGAGTAGGGGTGTTTTTATTTTGGGGGGGCTGTTTTATTTTCATAGGGATTAGGTATAATTTTTTAAAATTTGGTAATTTTCTTTTTTATTTTCTGTAATTGTAGCTTAAAGGGACAGTCTACTCCAGAATTTTGATTAGACTGTCCCTTTAATTTATACTTAGTTTATTTATATTTTTAAAGTAGTGTTAGGTTTTTTTTAATTTAATTTAATAGTAACTTCAATATTTTGTAAATTAGGTAATTTGGGTTCATTTTGGGGGTGTTAGGTTAGGGGGGGTTAGGGGTTAGGTTTATTGCGTTGTAGGCTTTGGCGGTTTAGGGGTTAATAGTTTTAATAGGTTTATTGCGTTGTGGGTTAAAGGCGGTTTAGGGGTTAATAGTTTTACTAGGTTTATTGCGTTGTGGGTTAATGGCGGATTAGGGGTTAATAGTTTTAATAGGTTTATTGCGTTGTGGGTTAATGGCGGATTAAGGGTTAATAGTTTTAATAGGTAGTTTGCGATGTTGGGGTTGGCGGATTTAGGGGTTAATAATTTAGTTATTACTTGCGGTGTGTGTGTTTGATGGTGGATATAGGGGTTAATAGTTTAATTAGGCTTATTGCTTTGTGGGGGGTTGTCGGTCTAGGGGTTAGTACATTTATAATTAGTAGTGAGAGGGGAGGATTGCAGATATAGGAGGTTTTACGTGTCAGGCTTATTTTTTTGGAGGCGTGTTAGACTTTTATGGAGATTTGTTATTTTCTTTACTTTTCTTAGGTGCCTGCAGTTTCTAAAGTGCTGTAAGTCACTGGCGACTCATTTCTGGACATCGCTAGTTTATCCGACCTACGGCACTTTATGAACTGCCGGTGCCGTATATGTAATATCCCGATGTGCGAGGGGAAATTACGGGTTGCATCGCTTGCGCTGAAGCCTGCGCTGTATAGGTGATCACGCCCCAGGAAGGCGTGATCCTGTTTGATACCCCAATCTTGAAGGTGTGATTCTTTTTGATATCCCAGTCAGGAAGGCGTGATCCTGTTTGATACCCCAATCTGGAAGGTGTGATTCTTTTTGATATCCCAGTCAGGAAGGTGTGATCCTGTTTGATGCCCCAATCTGGAAGATGTGATTCTGTTTGATATCCCAGTCAGGAAGGCGTTATTCCACGTTTGAAATCCCAGTCAGGAAGGCATTATCCTGTTTGATATCCCAGTCAGTAAGGTGAGATCCCGTTTGATATCCCAGTCAGGAAAGGGCAATCCCGTTTGATATCCCAGTCAGGAAGGCACAATCCCCTTTGATACCCCAGTGAGGAAGGTGTGATTCTATTTGAAAGACAGTTATGAAGACACTTGTGAAAGTGACAATCACGACAATGCAATTGGGAATTAGAAACAAACATTTGCAGAAAGAGATTGCTTCAGGCCATTTCTAGAATTGTGGTTCCTCATTTCACTTTTCCTGAAGATCCCCTTAGTACAGGATATCACATATTAAATACATATACATATGTAAATTTACAGATACATCCACTACAGACAGACTTTATAATAGTGATAAATAGATGTTTAATTAATGTACACCATGTATTCAATTACACCTGCAAAATGTTGTCTGTGCCGATTTCAGAATGTCTTGCACATGTTCAACATAATATATAATTCCAAATTGTCTTAATTTCAAATATGTCAAAAATGCAAGTTCGGGACATTATCAAGTGTCTTTAGGTGTGGAATTCAATAATTGTAAATTGGTCTCAAAAAGCTGTTGAAAATGGATTTGTGGCTGGTAAGAAAATTTTGGCTCTATTTTAAAGGGACAGTAAGTAAAAATTAAACTTTCATGATTCAGATAGGGCATGCAATTTTAAACAACTTTCTAATTTGCTTTGTTCTGTTGGTATTTTTTGTTGAAAGCTAAACCTAGGTAGGCTCATTGGGGCATATTTATCAAGCTTCGTATGGAGCTTGATGTCTCTTGTTTCCGGCGAGCCATATCTGCTCCATATCTTGTCCGCCTGCTCTGAGGCCGCGGGCAGAAATCAACCCGATCGAATACGATCGGGTTGATTGACACCCCCTGCTAGCGGCCGGTTGGCCGCAAATCTGCATGGGGCGGCATTGCACAAGTAGTTCACAAGAACTGCTGGTGCAATGATAAATGCTGACAGCGTATGCTGTCGGCATTTATCGATGTGCAGCGGACATGATACGCCACTTCGTATCATGTCCGCTCGCACATTGATAAATATGCCCCATAGTCTGATTTCTAAGCCCTTGAATGCCGCCTCTTATCTCAGTACATTTTTACAGCTTTTCACAGTCTTTCACAGTTAGACAGTGCTAGTTCATGTGTTCCATAGACATAATATTGTGCTCACTGCCGTGAAGTTATTTATGAGCCAACACTGATTGGCTAAAATGCAAGTTTGTTAAAATATCGCAACCCATTAACACCCACTAAGTCGCTTAGATGTAGATATATATATATATACTGTATATATATGAATATCTTTTTAAAAATACATAGAGCATATTCCACAATATAAAGAACATTGGAATGTGAAATATTTACAGTAAATACACAATTAAACACTTTATTAAATATGAATATTACATGCATATGATTTAACATGTTGTCAGCTACTTGATTGCAAAGAGCTCCAATGCAGTTGTGCTTATCCCACCCGCATTAAACTCAATAGCCCTCGAGCGAACGTGTTTACTTTCAACCTGTAATGCATGCGCTACTTCTGACTTGCATAAAGAGCCAGGATAAACCCCTTTTTGCAAAAGTTAGAGCGCTTCTTTTAATCTGGCTCTTAAATGATAAATGAAAATATTTTAAATAGGTCAAACTAAAGGATTTGAAGAAAAGTCAGATAGTGACAAAATGGTCAGTTTCAGATAAAGGGACATTAAACTGCTGTGTTTAACTACAGTTGCATTGTTACTACCGCCAATGATTTTGTTTGTCCTCCTTTGTCTGCAGCTCTCTTAAAAGCTATTCCTTTATTTTAACCCTTCAAAAGTGCTGGTTAGTGGCATTCTGCATCTTCACACTGGGCGACACCATCTTGGAATTTAAGTATCCTTATACCCTGTGACAGAAGTGGTGCACATTTACAGGTCAGTAATATTGTTGTATTCTTGATAAGACGTATCATACACTTCAGCTGTGTGTGCACATTACAGATCAGGAGCTGTACATTTTTGCAGCAGAGACATTTCTCTATATAATTCCTGAGGTACTTTTGTTTCTATAATGTAATGGGTGCCACTATGTTGGAACCTCATCTATCGCTTCTGCTTAGGACAATTAAAGACAGATAAAACAGGGAACAAAAGAGAATTCAAACAAGGCTTTGTGGAATATAACGGCTAGATTTAGAGTTCTGCGGCCAAAGGGGTGCGTTAGCTACGCATGCTTTTTTTCCCCGCACCTTTTAAATACCGCTGGTATTTAGAGTTCACAGAAGGGCTGCGTTAGGCTCCAAAAAGGGAGCGTAGAGCATAATTTACTGCCACTGCAACTCTCAATACCAGCGTTGCTTATGGACGCGGCCAGCTTCAAAAACGTGCTCGTGACACAATGGGGCCGTTTGAGCTGAAAAAAAACCTAACACCTGCAAAAAAGCAGCGTTCAGCTCCTAACGCAGCCCCATTGTTTCCTATGGGGAAACACTCCCTCAGTCTGCACCTAACACCCTAACATGTACCCCGAGTCTAAACACCCCTAACCTTACACTTATTAACCCCTAATCTGCCGCCCCCGCTATCGCTGACCCCTGCATATTATTTTTAACCCCTAATCTGGCGCTCCGTACACCGCCGCAACCTACGTTATCCCTATGAACCCCTAATCTGCTGCCCCTAACCCCCGCCGACCCCTATATTATATTTATTACACCCTAATCTGCCCCCCCAACGTCGCCGCTACCTACCTACAATTATTAACCCCTAATCTGCCGACCGGACCTCACCGCTACTCTAATAAATGTTTTAACCCCTAAAGCTAAGTCTAACCCTAACACCCCCCTAAGTTAAATATAATTTTTATCTAACGAAATAAAATAAATCTTATTAAATAAATGATTCCTATTTAAAGCTAAATACTTACCTGTAAAATAAATTCTAATATAGCTACAATATAAATAATAATTATATTGTAGCTAATTTAGGATTAATATTTATTTTACAGGCAACTTTGTATTTATTTTAACCAGGTACAATAGCTATTAAATAGTTAATAACTATTTAATAGCTACCTAGTTAAAATAATTACAAAATTACCTGTAAAATAAATCCTAACCTAAGTTACAATTAAACCTAACACTACACTATCAATAAATAAATTAAATACAAATACCTACAAATAAATACAAATAAATACACTAACTAAAGTACAAAAAATAAAAAAGAACTAAGTTACAAAAAATAAAAAAATAATTTACAAACATTATAAAAATATTACAACAATTAGCTAATTACACCTACTCTAAGCCCCCTAATAAAATAATAAAGCCCCCCCAAAATAAAAAAATGCCCTACCCTATTCTAAAATAAAAATTGAAAAGCTCTTTTACCTTACCAGCCCTTAAAAGGGCCTTTTGCGGGGCATGCCCCAAAGAATTCTGCTCTTTAGCCTGTAAAAAAAACATACAATACCCCCCCCCAACATTACAACCCACCACCCACATACCCCTAATCTAACCCAAACCCCCCTTAAATAAACCTAACACTAAGCCCCTGAAGATCTTCCTACCTTATCTTCACCACGCCGGGTATCACCGATCCGTCCAGAAGAGGGTCCGAAGTCTTCCTCCTATCCGGGCGATGTCTTCATCCAAGCGGGGGCTGAAGAGGTCCATCATCCGGCTGAAGTCTTCATCCAAGCGGGGGCTGAAGAGGTCCATCATCCGGCTGAAGTCTTCTATCAAGCGGCATCTTCAATCTTCTTTCTTCCGGCTCCATCAGCCAATCAGATTGAGCTCGCATTCTATTGGCTGTTCCGATCAGCCAATAGAATGCAAGCTCAATCTGATTGGCTGATCCAATCAGCCAATCGGATTGAGCTTGAATCTGATGGGCTGATTCAATCAGCCAATCAGAATTTTCCTACCTTAATTCCGATTGGCTGATAGAAGCCTATCAGCCAATCAGAATTCGAGGGACGCCATCTTGGATGACGTCCCTTAAAGGAACCTTCATTCGTCGGGAGTTCGTCGTGGAGGAAGGATGTTCCGCGTCGGCGGGATGAAGATGGAGCCGGAAGAAAGAAGATTGAAGATGCCGCTTGATAGAAGACTTCAGCCGGATGATGGACCTCTTCAGCCCCCGCTTGGATGAAGACTTCAGCCGGATCATGGACCTCTTCAGCCCCCGCTTGGATGAAGACTTCAGCCGGATGATGGACCTCTTCAGCCCCCGCTTGGATGAAGACTCCAGCCGGATGATGGACCTCTTCAGCCCCCGCTTGGATGAAGACATCGCCCGGATAGGAGGAAGACTTCGGACCCTCTTCTGGACGGATCGGTGATACCCGGCGTGGTGAAGATAAGGTAGGAAGATCTTCAGGGGCTTAGTGTTAGGTTTATTTAAGGGGGGTTTGGGTTAGATTAGGGGTATGTGGGTGGTGTGTTGTAATGTTGGGGGGGGGGTATTGTATGGTTTTTTTTTACAGGCAAAAGAGCAGAATTCTTTGGGGCATGCCCCGCAAAAGGCCCTTTTAAGGGCTGGTAAGGTAAAAGAGCTTTTCAATTTTTATTTTAGAATAGGGTAGGGCATTTTTTTTATTTTGGGGGCTTTGTTATTTTATTAGGGGGCTTAGAATAGGTGTAATTAGCTTAAAATTGTTGTAACATTTTTATAATGTTTGTATTTTTATTTTTATTTTTGTACTTTAGTTAGTGTATTTATTTGTATTTATTTGTAGGTATTTGTATTTAATTTATTTAATGATAGTGTAGTGTTAGGTTTAATTGTAATTTAGGTTAGGATTTATTTTACAGGTAATTTTGTAATTATTTAATAGCTATTGTACCTGGTTAAAATAAATACAAAGTTGCCTGTAAAATAAATATAAACCCTAAAATAGCTACAATATAATTATTATTTATATTGTAGCTATATTAGGGTTTATTTTACAGGTAAGTATTTAGCTTTAAATAGGAATAATTTATTTAATAAGATTTATTTTATTTTGTTAGATAAAAATTATATTTAACTTAGGGGGGTGTTAGGGTTAGGGTTAGACTTAGCTTTAGGGGTTAATACATTTATTAGAGTAGCGGTGAGGTCCGGTCGGCAGATTAGGGGTTAATAATTGTAGGTAAGGTAGCGGCGACATTGGGGCGGCAGATTAGCGGTTAATAAATATTATGTAGGTGTCGGCGGTGTTAGGGGCAGCAGATTAGGGGTACATAGGGATAATGTAGGTTGCGGCGGTGTGCGCTCAGCAGATTAGGGGTTAAAAAAATTTAATAGAGTGGCGGCGATGTGGGGGGGCCTCGGTTTAGGGGTACATAGGTAGTTTATGGGTGTTAGTGTACTTTAGAGCACAGTAGTTAAGAGCTTTATGAACCGGCGTTAGCCCAGAAAGCTCTTAACTCCTGACTTTTCTCTGCGGCTGGAGTCTTGTCGTTAGAGTTCTAACGCTCACTTCAGCCAAGACTCTAAATACCAGCGTTAGAAAGATCCCATTGAAAAGATAGGATACGCAATTGGCGTAAGGTGATCTGCGGTATGGGAAAGTCGCGGCTGGAAAGTGAGCGTTAGACCCTTTCCTAACTGACTCTAAATACCAGCAGGCGGCCAAAACCAGCGTTAGGACCCCCTAACGCTGGTTTTGACGGCTAATGCAGAACTCTAAATCTAGGCGTAAGGTTGGTAAAGTAACTTGTTTAAGAGGGTCTCCATGCAACCTTGTTTGCCAGTTTAGTTAAAGGGACAGTCTACACCAAAATCTTCAATGTTTAAAAGACCTATATTACCCATTCCCCAATTTTGCATAACCAACACTGTTATATTTATACACTTTTTACCTCTGTGATTACTGTGTATTTAAGCCTCTGCAGACTGCCCCCTTATTTCAGTTCTTTTGACAGGCTTGCATTTTAACCAATCAGTGCTGACTGCTAGTGCTCACTCCACAGGAGTGAGCACTTGTTATCTATATGGCACACATAAACTAGCAGTTTCTAACTGTGAGTGAAAAACTGTAAAAATTACTGAGTTAAGAGGCGTCCTTCAAGAGCTTACAAATTAGCATATGAGCCTACCTAGGTTTAGCTTTCAACAAATGAATACTAAAAGAACAGAGTTCTCTCAAAGTAATAAAAACACTAGTTAGAAACCTAACGTTTATATATTTTAAATCTGATGGTTAGCACAGCCCACAGTGGATATAGCAATAGATGAAAAAGACAATAATAATGTAAGGTAGATGGTAAGGTTTTTAGCATCAGCTGCACATTTATTACATGTACTAAGGTAATATGTACTACCTACAGTTTGAATTTGACAAATCTAGCCAAATAGACCTATAAAATGGATGCTCCCAAGACAGCACTTTGACCTGTAAATACTCAAGATACCGTCATGGTGTTATTTTTTTGAGGTTGTTAGGAGTTACAACAATGAACAACTTAAAGGGATACTAAATCCTTTTTCTTTCACGATTCAGATAGAGCATGCAATTTTAAACAACTTTCTAATTTACTCTTTTTATCAATTTTTCTTCGTTCAGTTGCTATCTTTATTTAAAAAGCAGGAATGTAAAACTTATGAGCCGGCCCATTTTTGTTTTAGCACCCTGGACAGCGCTTGCTTATTGGTGACTACATTCAGCCAACCAATAAGCAAGCATAACTAAGGTTCTGAACCAAAAATGGGCCAGCTTTTTTAAAGACAATTTTTATATTTAGCATTCCTTTAAGGTGTAAGGTAAGTATTATGAGGCATACTAATATATGCATTCCCCAAGTATAACAACTATACTCAAAGTGCTGGTAAAAAGATGATTATGAGTATATTGGGAAGTAGATACAACCTTCATCAGGTTTTTGTTAGCAACTGCGCTGGGACATCTGTATTGAAAATGTCTATTTAAAGGATAGACTACAAGGGAAAGTGCTATAGACTATAATTATAAAATGGGCCAAGCGATGGACATTAGTACATCCTAGTGATGGCCAGCAAATCCTTACCTACCTTACCCTAGTATTATATATTGCTGGACACAAAACGAAATTAGAATCACATTGAAGGACTTTCATTATTTTACCATAATTAACTGAGCTAATGTAGAAATCTTATATAAGGCTAACGTTTCTGGTATAGATAATATCAAACTGAAGGGAATAAAACCTCAGACTGTATCAAACTATAGTCATATGAAAGTCAGCCTGACCAACTACTACAACTTGCTATTAAAAGGAGGAGTATCTAAGCTAAATGCGCCTTGCTGCCTCGGCCGCTGACAGCTCATTTGCTGGTAGGATAACAAGAGGAATGTCTTTATAATATTCAAAACAGAGCAGACATTTTAAGAAACAAAATGAGGTTAAATATTGAAGAAAAGAAAACGTAAGGCTCAATGTTTGCTTAAGCAGCCAATGACAATACCTATACCCTAGTTTGTTACTCCTTATAGAATATAGATTCTGGGCCATCAGCATGTTGAATAGTAAACACTCGGCCCAAGATCTCCATTATGGTATCCAATTAAACCCACACCTTACCGACATAGCACTCCATCACCACCAAAAAGCTTCCAACTCGGATGCCCAGTCCAGCAGTCACTGTGGGTATCATGCTCGAGATCGATGGAGGTAAAGGAGCTAAACCAAGCGGTTCGTATATCTGTACTCCAAATAGCTATAGGAGGAGCAGATTCTACAATCCAGATATTCTACCGACTTCTCTCCTGTGACACGGATGAGGTGTAAGGTAAGTTGCGACACACTGTATCCACAGGATCATAGAGAGCACCATTCTCCAATAAACTGGGGATTGCAGCATGCACAGCTCCATCTTCTCTAAGCCCTCTGGTATATCAATAGAAGGTAAGTCACCAGATTCCTTGCAACTATCCATGTCTTCTGAGGTAGCTTAAGAAATTTTGTTTACTGTATTGGGAGGTTCTGGGGGACACAATCCTGGAGTAAGTCTTCAAAAGTCTTAAGTAAGCTTAGATACCAAGCTCTCAAATGAATAGGCTCTCCTTCCCTGTAGATCTCAATTAAAATACAGCAGCATAACTCAAACTGCTTTGCCTGGGTATCGGGGGGGGGGTTAGGAGTCTGCAAGGTAGGCCAGCACCTTCTAACGGTCCAATTTAGTGCTCCAGTTTGAGCATAGCTGGCAAATAAATGTTTTTAGTAAGCTAGCAACAATTCTGATATGGGTCTCCATATCACACCCAAGATAGAGCAAACACATTCACATTTTCGTATTCCTCATAGAAGTCAATGGAGAAACACCCGTCATGCAATCAACATAGCATATTCGCATTAGCAAATGTGAAATATTAACAGTAAATTATCTATATATGTGTACATATATATTAATGTTTTTATATGTGTATATATGACTGTAAATACATACATATATACACATATAAATACATATGTACACATATATAGACATATACAGTCATGGCCAAAAATATTGGCACCCCTGCATTTCTGTCAGATAATGCACCACTTTCCCCAGAAAATTGTTGCAATTACAAATGTTTAGGTATTGTCATGTTTATTTCTTTTGTTTGTATTGGTATGACTCAAAACAGTGGAGAGAAAAGAAGCCAAATCTGACACATTCAACGCAAAACTCCACTGGGCCAAAATTATTGGTACGTTCTTAAAATTGTAAGAAATAATTGCATTCCAAGTTTGTGATGCTCCTGTAATTTGTAATTAAACTCACCTGTATCAATTAACAGGTGCTAACAATATAGAAATCACACCGGCAACCAGTTAAAATGGTAAAAATTGACTCAACCTTTCTGTTGTGTGTCTCTGTGTGCCACACTGAGCATTGAGAAGAAATAGAGCAGCAAAGAATTGTCTCAGGATTTGAGAACAACATTTGTGGAAAAGCATAGACTATCTCAAGGTTACAAGTCCATCTCCAGAGATCTTAATGTTCCTGTGTCCACTGGGCGCAACATTGTCAAGAAGTTTACAGCCCATGGCACTGTAGCTAATCTCCCTGGACATGGGCGAAAGAGAAAAATTGATCAAAGATTGCAACAAAGGATTGTTCGATTGGTGGATAAAGAACCTTGATCAACTTCCATACAAATTCAAGCTGACCTTCAGGCACAGGGTACAAATGTGTCAGCTTGCACTATACTTCGCCATCTGAATGAAAAGGGACACTATGATAGGAGACCCAGGAGGACCCCACTGCTGACACAGAAACATAAAAAAGCCAGATTGTTGTTTGCCAAAACTTACCAGAGGAAGCCAAAATCTTTTTGGGAGAATGTGCTGTGGACAGATGAAACAAAATTACAGCTTTTTGGTAAAGCCCATCATTCTACTGTTTTCAGAAAAAGAAAGGAGGCTTTTAAATAAAGAATACAGTCTCTACAGTCAAACATGGTGGAGGTTCACTGATGTTTTGGGGTTGCTTTGCTGCTTCAGGCACTGGATGTCTTGACTGTGTGCATTGCATTATGAAATCTGAAGACTACCAAAGAATTCTGTGGTGCAATGTAGGGCCCAGTGTCAGAATGTTGGTTCTCTGTCAGAGGCCATTGGTCTTACAGCAGGACAATGACCCAAAGCACACATCAAAAAGCACTCAGAAATGGTTTAAGACAAAGAGCTGGAGAGTTCTGAACTTGCCAGCAATGAGTCCAGGGGGCCAAATTATCAAGCTCACAATGGTCATTTCGCTAGAAACAACAGTTATGAAGCAGCGGTCTAAAGACCTCTGCTCCAGAACTTGTCCGCCTGCTCTGAGGCTGCGGTCTTCAATCCGCCCAATCCTATACGATCGGGCTGATTGACACCCCCGCTAGCTTCTAGATTGGCCGCGAATCTGCAGGGGGCGGCATTGCACAAGCAGTTCACCAGAATATTAAATTGAAGGTGCCAATAATTTTGTCCAGTCCATTTTTGGATTTTTGTATGGAATGTGTCAGATTTGACTTTTTTTTTCTCCACTTTTTTGTGTCATACCAATACAAACAAAAGAAATAAACAGGAAAATGCCTAAACATTTGTAATTGCAACAATTTTCTGGTTCCTCAAATACATCTTTAGCAATGCATGTGTATGTATCTCTATGTTAAAGTACGTTGGCTGCTTTTTTTCCCCTTACTCCCGAGATATCATATCTTTGAGCCCTTAAAACTTTTTTGAGCAATATTTTATTTTTTATTACAGTGTTAATATGAGTGTAACTGTACTTTGTAATGTATTTTTTATGTGTTTTGTGCAACTTTTTTGTTTCAGGAAAACAGTTAACCATAGCACTGAGATTGCGGTAAGGATTGAAGCGTAATATCAGCGCAATTAAAAAGGCTCGTGAAAAGACAATATCACTTGTGCAAAACAGTTTACGCCTCACTTGTAATCTAGCCCTTTATATTGCAAACTCAAACTGTTTGATTTCCCTTTAAAGTCAAAATTAATCTATTATGGTTTCATGAGCATACAATTTTAAACAACGTTCCAATTAACCTCTGGTAGCAAATTTGCTGCTTTCTCTTGGCATCCTATGTTGAAGAGTAACCCTAGGTAGGCTCATTGTAACTAAGGAGTGTGCATGTGTCTTTTGCACTCTATGGGGTAGATTTACCAAGCAGTGGATGCTGCTATCTACCCTTGTACTTTCCGGCTCGTCTGAAACACCACTGATGGATACGATCGGGTTGATTGACACCCCCTGCTAGCTGCCAATTGGCAGCGAATGTGCAGAGGGGGCGGCATTGCACAAGCATTTCACTAGAAATGCTTGTGTAATGATAAATGCCGACAGTGTAGGCATTTATTGATGCGTGGTGGCCATAATCCTCTACAACGGATTATGTCCCCCACACATCAATAAATGCAGACAGAAAATGCTGTCGGCATTTATCATTGCACAAGCATTTTTAATCTAAAGCTTGTGTAATACCGCCCCTGCACATCCACTAGCAGGGGGTGTCAATCATCCGGATCGTATCTGATTAGGATGATTGCTGTCCGCCACCTCAGAGGTGGCGAACGAGTTAAGGAGCAGCGGTCTTAAGACTGCTGCTTCTTAACTCTTGTTTCCGGCGAGCCTGAAGGCTCAGGCGGAAACTGCAGCATATGGGGCATGATAAATCGGCCCCTATGGCAGCAATGTTTGCAACAATGTTTGTAGCAATTTAATACACTGCTGCCTAGGGCTTGATTACAAGTGGCACACTTTTTAGTGCTCCCACTCGTGCGTTAACTAGAAGTAAGCTTTTGCATGCGTCGGGTAGCTTGCGTATTACAAGTTGAAAGTAATAAGATTTTGCGCTAACCTGATGCGTGCAAAAAAACGAACTTCGAATATCGCGACTGCATTAAGGTATTCACTTATAGCGGTAGATTTAACAAGGGCATTGGTCTAAAGACTGCTGCTCCATAACTTGTCTGCTGCCCCTGAGGCTGCGGTCTTCAATCCTATAAGATCAGGCTGATTGACACCCCCCTGCTATAGGCCACGAATCTGCAGGGGGCAGGATTGCACAAGTAGCGTATGCTGTCGACATTCAGCGATGTCCGTCGGACATGATACACTACAGCGTATAATGTCGGACAGACATTGGTAAATCTACCCCATTAACTTCAATGGAGTACAAAAGTAAAAAAAAAAACCTGCACTAACCCAACATGAAATATTAATATTTCACATTCCAATGTTATTCACATAGAAGAATATGTTCTATTTATTGATAAATACATATTTCTGCATATATGATGTTTTTTTGGTAAAATATATATTTATCTCTATGTTAAAGCCCTTTGCCTGCCTTTTTTTTTTCTAACACGTGAGACCTCATATCTTTGAGCCCTTATAACTTTTTTATGCAATATTTTTTATAATAATTTTTGTTAGACAATGCAACTGTACTTTTAAAGGTATTTTTGATGCATTTTGTGCAACTTTTTTGTCTTGCGTCACAGTTAACCAGAGCTCTGGAATCGACGCACGTTAAATTAAATTGAGCTCAAGTGAACGCATTTACTTAAAACTTGTGATATGCGTGCTACTTCCGTCGCGCACAAACAGCCGCGATAAACCCCTTATTGCTTGAGTGCAACAGAACCGGCCACTCGTAATCTAGCCCATAGAGGGCTAAAGACATATGCACACTGCTCAACTACTATGAGCCTACTTGCTTTGGTATACATGCACACTCCTGAACTCCTACGAGCCTATTAACTTTATTATGCATGCACACCTGCTTTATTAGGCAAACAGTACTACTTTATTCCCTCTTAACCCTCCTCTTTATAAAATGTATACAGAATTCTTTGATTTTGTTCTATAGCTTCAGAAATAATTGTATATATGATTGTTTAAATAAAGATTCACAACACATCCACCAGTAGGCAAAAGAATGCATGTTTATTAAAGATAATATAATCACTAAAACTCCAAAATTGAAACATTCACAGTTTTTCTAATCTCTGGGTTATGGTTCGTGTCTGAAATCCAGACAGGGCTTTCAGTTTTATCTAACATTTCCCACCTTTCTTTCATCCACGTGAGAGCAGTGACATTTCCAGTAGGGAACAGCAATTATAGAACAATATAATAAACATATCATTTAGCACAGGACACAGAAAAGTCTTAGTTTGGACAACAACTTACTAAGATGTGTGATGTTAAAGAGACAATAAAGTCAAAATAAACTTTCTTGATTCAGATGCAACATGCAATTTTAAATAATTTTCCAATTAACTTCTGTTATCAAATTTACTTAATTCTCTTTGGATTGAAGAGTAAACCTAGGTAGGCTTAGAAGCAGCAATACACTACTGGGAGCTAGCTGAACACACCTGGTAAGACAATAAATATAGGCATCTATGTGTAACCACCAATCACTAGCAAGCTCCCAGTAGTGTATTGATGCGCTTGACCCTACATGCTTTTCAGCAAGGAATACCATGAAAACAAAGCACATTTGATAATAGAATGAAAGTGAATGTAAACTTTAATGAATTAAAAGCCAGTAGCAAATAATCTTAAAAACAGGGACACTTTCATTCATTAAAGTTTACTAAGATGCTTATTTTTTAATAATTTTGCATTATGGTAAACATAACTCCGATCCTCCACCCGCAGCTCCTGCTTTCTTTAGCAGAACGATAATGAATCAGGCTTCCTCCAATCATTGTGTGCCACCTTTGGCGTCCAGCTCATTGTGCAAAGCAATGATTGGAGGAAGCCGGATTCGTCATCCATATGCTAATGAAAGGAAGAGATTCGGGTGGATAATCGGTGTCATGTTTACCATAACACAAAGGTAAGTATTTTTAAAAATGAATTAAAGTGCCCCTGTTTTTAAGATTATTATTTAATACTGGCCTTTAATTCATTAAAGTTTACATTAACTGTACATATGAAAAGTTGTTTAAAATGGCATGCTCTATCTGAATCATGAAAGTTTCATTTTGAGATTACTGTCCCTTTAAGGAACAGTATTGAGGGATTCAAGGAACTTTTTCGGAACAATAGTTTATGGGATGCTTATGCTCAGCCAGAATGTACTGTGTAAACAGTAACATAATACTAGTAGAGAGAAATAGGGTGTGGAATAATACTCATTACTGTACCAACTTTATGCCATTAATAACAACAGCAATGCAATTAATATACAATGTTTTGCTGAAATGGTGTCCATAGACGTGGACCTATTTGTAAAGTGTTCCACGATTACTCCACAGCGCTCCCTTTTTTCAATCTTTGGCAAAACATGTGGAAAAATTGCTACTAAGTTTCTAACACACATACAGACAGCACATACTAAAAACGCACTGTCAAAAGAATAAGTATGTTGGCTTACTAGGAGGAAGAGGCACAACATAATAAACGCAATCTCAACCATATTGGCAGTTTGTACTTAATACATAGTTTATATTTAAGCCTCTCCTCCACAGGCTGCCATTATATCTTAAGGCCTGTGAAGTCTTAAATCGTATGGAATACAACTTCCTAAGTTATGAAAATGTATCACCATTAAAAGGTATCGCAATCTGCTAAAAACAATATTCTGTGGCACCAGTTTTTTTTAAAAAAATGCATATGGTTAAAAATGCATATAAGTGTGTCAAGTGCATCTCTTGCATACAACCTCTGTAAATCTCACAAAGATATGGACTTCTTAAAGACAGCTTTGCCCATCAGAAATTCAAGTGCAGTAGATTTTAGTTTTGATCCACCCCAAGGAGATTTTTCAATAACCATTATAGATACCACTAAGATTTATACAGAAAATATATAAAGACTTTGAGTAGCGGGAACAATTATAGATCATAAAAGGACATGTTACCCAAATGCTAAATCAAGAGAAAGTTATACAGCATATCTATGACTAGAAAATATTACATGAAAAAGATATTTTACATCAAAATTTCCTCAGCTCACCAGAGTTAATGTCTTTTGAGCAGTTATCCTTTAGCTAATTTTTTTAAACTGTCATCTGTATGGTTGATAAAACAGCCAATCAGCACCATTAGTGCGGAGTTCACACTTTGCTGTACTGTGGGATTTTACCATGATCTTTCAATATTTCACAGTAAACTTCCTTAAACTGACTACCTGCACATGCTAAAGGTAAGCTCCCGTCCAAGTACCAGGACAAGCATTTGGATTGGATGATTAAAGTCACTAATGAGATGTGGTTTGAGAAGGTAAAATAACTTCCTTTTTACATAGAGATGTTTATGTGATATTTTATAGTCAGCTTTTTTACAGATATGCTTTGTTTTTTTCTTGGAGAGCTGTTGAGCAAATTTGAGAAATCCTATTAATTTAAATAGTCATACGACTTGTGTCAGTGTACAGATCTAAAAAAGAAACATACATAATTTTTTGTTTTCTAAATATCCACCAGTGTATTCTTACTGCTCAAAGGGTGCAGTGTACTGTAAAACTGGTTCCCCCAAATGTGTTTCCAAAGACTTGTTATACTAAGCATATACATATATATATTAAAGGGACACTGAACCCACATTTTTTCTTTCGTGATTCAGATAAAGCATGTAATTTTAAGCAACTTTCTAATTTACTCCTATTATCAAATTTTCTTCATTCTCTTGCTATCTTTCTTTGAAAAAGAAGGCATTTAAGCTTTTTTTTGGGCTCAGTACTCTGGACAGAACTTTTTTTATTGGTGAATTAATTTATCCACCAATCAGCAAGGACAACCCAGGTTGTTCACCAAAAATGGGCCGGCATCTAAACTTATATTCTTGAATTTTAAATAAAGATACCAAGAGAATGAAGAAAATTTGATAATAGGAGTAAATTAGAAAGTTGCTTAAAATTTCATGCTCTATCTGAATCATGAAAGAAGAAAAAATTGGGTTCAGTGTCCCTTTAACAGGGAAAGCACATTCCTCATAGACCACAATGTAAATGCACTTTTTAGTGCCGTTTTTCCCATGTCCCCTCACTTTAAGCCCTAAAAACTGCTTTGTGCAGTTATTTATTTATTTTTAAAAATGCTACCACCAATCTACACTACACTTAAATTTTGGGGCAATTGGGGGACATTTTTAAAATTAACCAGAGATTTAATATCTCAGGTTAATTTTCAGAGTACTAATTGCTACTGCAAGCTTGTGGTAGCATTAACCAGTTACTTGTAATGGCTGGTTATTTATTGTGCGTCCGTAAACAGGCAAATGTGTCATTTATGGGCGCAGATAAATTAGCACTACACTTGTAATCTAGCCCTTAGTTTGGAGAAGGAGGGGACCAGATAAAATGACCTGAGCCATAGGGTGGAAAGCTTGGTATACAGTGAGTAGGTAACTTTTGTTCTTTTATTCAGTCAGATTGCACATCGATAAATATTAAGATACTAGAATATGAAAGTCAAATTGAAACTTTCTTGATTCAAGTGCAATAAAAATATATATATATATATATATATATATATATATATATATATATATATATACAATTAACTTCCAATATCAAATTTACTTTGAATCTTTTGGTTGAAGAGAAAAGCTTTCACATCTCAAATGGCTGATGGTTGTCACATGATACAGGAAAATTAAAGGAAACTGAAATTCATCAGAAAAAAAATACTGCTCATTTGAAATTCAAAGTACTGTTACATTGACATTTTATTATGAATTCATTGATTATGCAATTCCACTGTATTTAAAGAGACATTAAACACTAAGTACATTTTATAAGCATAGCACTGAAGTTACACCTCCCTTTAGTCATGGGTGCCACCATGTTGATAGCTGTCTTTCACTACATTCCAGCACTGAAGTATGTGCACATGTGCAGCAACTCTCCTTCAGATACCTGCAGTGTAACCTAGGTTCCATAATGCTACCACCTATGATAAGAGGGAGGAGCCTGAAATGTAATTGGTGTTAGTGTCCCTTTAATAGTCCTTTTAAGAACACAGACCATTCAGCAAATGCTTTCCAATACCAGCTGTATCTACACCATGTGATGCATATTCTGTACAAGTGCTACATTTGCAATTACTAAATCAGAGTTCCACCACCACTTTGATTTTTAACTATTCCTAGGGAGCGCATGGTGCATACGGCTTCTATTACCATCTTTACTGTAAATGATGACATTAAAACCCATATTCCATATATATTTAGATAGGAAGGGGTATACTACTGAACTGTTATCTTTGATTGTTGTTTTATTATTTAATATCACTCCTACTGCTTGCAATTTTTATAATTTTATCATTTTTTAGTCAGTTTGTTTGAAAGTGCTTTTGGAGACGTGGCTGTGACCCATGGGTTTTTTCTCTCACAATTAAGTAAAAGCTAATTATTGCAACAATATCAGATATACCTAAAATTAATTATTGCAACAATATCAGATATTCCTAAAATTAATTATTGCAACAATATTGAATATTCCTAAAATTAATTATTGCAACATTCAATATTG
The DNA here is from genome assembly GCF_027579735.1 of Bombina bombina. Classification (NCBI taxonomy): domain Eukaryota; kingdom Metazoa; phylum Chordata; class Amphibia; order Anura; family Bombinatoridae; genus Bombina; species Bombina bombina. Next base: position 1,182,071,399 of record NC_069499.1, on the reverse strand, counting down.
GATATTCCTAAAATTAATACATTTGAATTTAATGCTGTTCATTTTTTGTTTTTGAAAATTCATTAGTTTTTTTAAATGTGTTTAAGGGTGTTGTACTGTTCGATTTCATAGTGGTGTCTGCCTGATTGAGAGAGGCAGAGATTAAATGACAAAAAAGACTGCCCACGGATAGACTCTCTGATTGTCCTGTTCACGTTCTTACTTAATATTCATATATTTGCCTGGTTTCATTACACTCACCAAAGCCCAAGCCTTTATTTTTGTGTAGCTTTGTGACTAATTAAAGCCAAGGAAGACTTGACTGAAGCATACACACAAGGCTGTATATATACGTCGAATACCGATGAACCAAAAGTAAGACAAATGTGCTTATGAGGATTTAATTTTTTTGGTCACAAAAATAAATAGACTTAAGTGGCAATTTAGTTATTTAACATAGTTCTGATGTATTCTGAAAATAAAAATACTGGGTGATTTATGACCACTTCTTTCCCAGATAAACTGCTTATAACAGTGCAAACTGAGCATCATGTTTTAGCATATTAGTAAATCCCCCACATATTATCTAAATAGTTAAAGCCTTTGTTTGATAATCTTTATAGATGTTGTACACTCAAAATGACACATATATATTAAATAATGAGTATTCTATGAATTTCATATATTATGCCTTCTGTCACAAAATTTGAGAGCATAAACATTTCAAGAGAGTAATGCTAATTTTATCTGAACAAATATATCTTGCGACCAATAGAACCAAACTATAAATGTGCTTTTAATAGAGACCCTAGATGTATAATGTAAACCACCTATGCTCTCTAAGATAATAGAGCAAAAATAATGATCTATCTGGTTTAACCATTGCATTGCTTCAAGTGACCTATAAACACATTTTCTGCAATACAGTGTTGACTCCTCTGGCAATATTAGAGTTATCAGAATGGTAAACCAGCTGGAATATTCCACAGCATTCTAATAATACCATCCTCTTTATTTTCTCACATACCTATACATTTACCAATGAAATTACTGTAGGTTAGATTGGGATACTATTAGGGTAATTGTGATACAGTCCCTCTCCTCTTCTCTCTGTCCCTGTAAAGCAGTAAATGACCAGAAATACTAATGAAGTCTTTGCCAAGCACCCAGTGTGTGGCTCTTTTGCACCTCTCACTTTTGATTCAATATATACAGATGTAAACCTTTTTTCTGTTAGTGTGTGTATGAGACTTTTGAGGACCAGATGATGGTGCAGATGCTCACTGTATAAAAGGTACTGTTATTATATCGAAAAGTCTGATCAGTTATTTTCCATAGGGTAGTATTGCCCCGGTCCTTCTCCATCATATATAGCCTCATAACAAATCTATTCTATGCATAGACAATAGGGTCTTCAGACTCTCTTTACCAGTGCCACAAACAGGAAAATAATTATTCTGTAGCTTAGTGCAGCCTTAACTTCCTGGAAGAACTGGATCAGAAAGGTGTCTTTGAAATTGTAGGTGTGGAGGGGAAGGGCACTCCAAGTTCTCAGGCAGGGAAGGGCAACGGAAGCTTCCAAAGATTGCCTGAGTAGGAGTCCCTGGAGATGGGCTAGTTGGGTCTTGGCAGCCTCTGGGTGATGGGATGTGGCCTAGATGTTCCTGGGAGCTGGTTGTAAAGAGAAGGGCACTGGGTTTAAGGTTCAGCAACTCCAAGTCATTGTAGTCGGTTGGACCAGGACTCTAAGAGAGAGGAAAGGGAGACATGAAAATTAATATACAGTATATAATAGTTTGTGGATTCAACATATCAGTATACAGACTTTTGTATTATATATTTGTGTATTTTAAGTTTTATGACTCACTGTCTATGTGTTACTACCTCTGAGTGTAAAAAAGTTCATGCGTTTCAGAACTAAATCACACACAAACTTGTGTTTGAGATCGAAACCACACACAAATTACACACAAACTCTTGATTATATAGAGAGGCCACCCTGTAACAGTCAGATGTTGTCATAGTCTCCAAACAATATTACAGAATAAAGTGGGTTCAGAGAAGTTGGCATTATTAACAAATACATTAACTTTTAAGAACTGCCAATAAAAAAAACGTTGTTGTAATGGAGAAATAGGAAAGGTTGATAGCTTAGTGTTTCTATCTAAGGCACACTTCTAAGCTTACACAAATCCAACATTAATATAGATTGTATATTATGGAGTTGACAGTTATGTATTTTTGTACAATATTTAAGTCACAAGGTAGGACTGTAAAATTGGCTGTACTGTTTACAAGATCTGGAGAGGTGAAAAAGGATATAAATTCAAGGACTTTGCAACCACACTTCTAGAGAAAAGGGATGTTTGGCATACTGACATGAGTACTACTTTTAAGGACCACGTTGTAAGTAGGAGCAAAAAGGACTAGATGTTGTCTCTTCCTTCTTAGCCTTCCCAAATGTTGTTATTCTCAGAGAACACCTACCTAGGGAAGACCATTCTTTAGGAGGAAGAGATTTGGGAACTGGGGTAGTATGCCTTCTAGTTTACATATCCATAGAATAGAGATGACAGCCATCTAAACATTCTGGCTACTTCCTTCATTGCTGCTGTGTTTTGTGTGCCCTTTGATACAGCAACAAGTTGTTTTGTCAGACTGGTTGCAAATTGATTTCTTCTGAAGCTGCTATTTATAGGTACTGAAAGCATAGTAGATGTCTCTGATCTTTAAAGTTTATTTAAAATGGGAATTTTTGCAAAGATAATTTAGAACTTTTTTCTTGTGCCTAGAGCTGATTCTTGACAACTTCACAATCACACAGACTTTTAGCTGTACTTATAATTTTCTACACTGACAGGTAAGCGCTGAGGACCTTGTCTAGGATTCACTTTTTACACCATATCTGGAGAGAAAATCAAATTGATTGATAGATATCCTGATTTCTTTTCAGAGAGAGTCTGGAACAGGGTAGGTTTGTACTATAACAAAATTTTGCAGTGTTTTATTCTGTCATGAAAATATTAGATAATGCTGATTCCAATTAATGTTTTTTCTAGTGGGGGTCACCAAGTATCTATTTTGAAGATTGAAGATGCATCAATAGTCTTGAACAATCTCCAACATATTTTGGGTATCTTGATGAACCAGTTCTAAGGATAAGTTGCTGACTAAGCTTTATTTGTGAACACCAACATTTGTTGGATTGTGTATATTTTTAGTATTTTGATGATTTATCTCCAAAAATAATGCTTTAGCCAAAGTGTGTTTGGGATGCCTTCTGTCTGGAGCTTTGCTGTTATAGTCAATAAAACATTTGAGGCAAGATGAAAAAAATGCACATTTTGAGGCAACCTGCAGATGTTTTCAGTGAATCCAATCAGGTAAATGGTAACATAGAGGAAAGATTTGAGGAAATTGAGAACTGGATGCATTTTATTGTCTTCACCAACTCCTGGGCTCATTCAAAGGAAGTCAGTTTAACTGAAAAGCAGATCATGAATTGACTGAAGAAACATTTCTATTGTGCCACTTAAAACTTGGAAACAGTTGGCCATTATCAGATGAGGTGACAAGCCATATCCTTTTGGGGAGAAAGTTCCCTAATGGGTTTCACATCTCCAGGCTGAGTGAATGCCCTTAAAAAGTCTTAATTGGTTTCTAAACTTCTGCTCAGACTCAGAGATTTGTTTTCCAGTTATATGTGTTAATTGAATTGGAAACATTCACTTAAACAGAATCAGAACTTTTATGCGTCCTACAAAAGCCCTGGGACTCATACATTGGGGCAGACAATCACATTTTCAGCATATTAACTCCATAGTAGATTTCAGAGTGGGACTAAATAGACATTTCTAGTCATCAAATGGCCAAATTGCCACTGTGCCACACTGAGGTAACCAGCAACATTACCCTAGGGTTCCTAAAAAGGGTTTGAGGTCACATATGTCCTATATGCCTGTTGCTAGAAAACTACATGCATGCAATTACAGAGAACCAACTGACCACTAGTCAGCCCCCCCCCCCCCCCCCCAGTAAATCAAAGTATAGCCATGCATTATTTATGGCAGTTTTATTGACCACAACATGACTGTCAGGAGAGAGAAAACGTTGCATGTGTGGGCACATATGGTACTACAAAAATCTATCTTAAATAAACAAGGAAAAGCCCTGTAATGTACTAAGTAACTGTAATAGACACATCTACTTCATTCAATTGATTTTGGCATACTGCAGCATTTCCAACCCCATTACTGTTCCTTCATAGGTGGGTATATGGGAAACTGTAATAACAATAAACTATATACAGTGATATACTCTTGTAAAAATAAATAGGACTTTCTTGACTTTCCTAGCTAATAATCACCAGCAACATTATCTATTCTCTTTGGACCTTAAAGTTGTGTCCCCTTACTGACCCCCTCATTCTTAGCTCAGTCCATTATGGAGAGGACTTAGCCCATCTCCTATCCCATACCTTTCGGCTTGAGGCTTGTCCTGACAGGTGGCACCTTTAGATGTCTAAGGCTTGTTTTGCATGTGATTGTGACCCCCTGGCCAGGCTTAAATACATTTCCCCTGGTTGTGAGGTATTTGTGCATTTACTGGGAGGGCTGCAAAATTTCCAGCAGACACCCGAAAGTAAAAAATACTGCTGAGTGCTTAGCAGTCTAAAATTAATGTACTGTAAGTTATTATCTAGCAAAAAGAGCAAACGGCCAGCACTCATGAAGCGTAAAATAAAATCCTTTAAAGGGATAGTAAGCACCAAAAATGTTATTGTTTAAAAAGATAGATAATCCCTTTATTTACCATTCCCCAGTTTTGCATAACTAACACTGTTATAGAAATATGCTTTTTACCTCTGTAATTATCTTGTATCTAAGCATCTGCAGACAGCCTCCTTATCTCAGATCTTTTGACAGTCTTACATTTCAGGCAATTAGTGCTGACTCTTAAATAACTCCACTTACATGAGCACAATGTTATTAATATGAAGCACATGAACTAACGCCCTCTAGCTGTGAAAAACTGTCAAATGCATTCAGATAAGAGGCATCCTTCAAGGGCTTAGAAATTAGCATATGAGCCTACCTAGGTTTAGCTTTCAATTAAGAATACCAAGAGAACAAAGAAAATTTGATGATAAAAGTAAAATATAAAGATGTTTAAAATGACATGCCCTAACTGAATCATGAAAGTTTAATTTAGACTTTACCATCCCTTTAATCAAATAGAACGAGAGTGTGACACAAATGATCACCTGACGCCTTTCGTGCCTACACCGGTCACTTAGTCACTTCAGCTGATCATTTGTGTTCCGCTCCCGTTTTGTTTGAATAAAGGATTTTATTTTACGCTTCATGAGTGCTGGCCGTTTTCTCTTTTTGCTGTGGATTTTCGGAAGGTTCATCCGCTTCAGTTGCGTCCCGCAGCAGCATGAGAATTTTAGTTTTCCTCTCCCTGTTTAAAGTCCCGGCATCGATGAGGTGTGTGAGCAGTACTTTGTAGCAGCGTTTTTTTTTTTTGGATCTAAGTTATGTTATGCTTTGGCTCTATTATGGCTCTAGTATTCAGCAGTGTTTAACTACATTTCTCCATCTTTGGATAGAAGAGCCAGTATAGATACTGGATGCCCAGGATATTTAGGATTTAAAAATATTTAAATGAGCTAATCTTTGTTTAGGAGGTAGTATAAATGTTGTTTTTTACTTCATACTTATTGGGGTATTTGTATTTCTGCTTTCTTGCAGCCCTGATCCTAGAATGAGCACTGTGCTGCAGAAGAATCGTGTCTTTTGTTGATATTCATGTTGCATTTTAGCTTTTTCAAAGAGATTCTTGGTTATAGTTGGAATGCTAGACTTGTACTTCATCAAAATGGTTTAGAAACTTCCCCAATATTATAGATGCATTTCCAGTGCTTTTATTATTTTACAGAAATCTATATTGAGGCAGAAACCAGGTATGCGTTAGCTATGTTTTTGATTATTAAAGTAGCTCAAAGTTGGACAACTGCTTTAGAAAACAATTTTTCAAATTTACTTCAGGCAATATCCTCGACAGAAGCTGTGACTGAACTGGTGAAGCCAAATACCGAAAACATGATGGTTTAAAATCTATGGCCTAGATTTGGAGTTTTGTCGGTAACGACCCGCGTAGCTAACGCCGGCTTTTTTCTGGCCGCACCATAAAAATAACTCTGGTATTGAGAGTCCACATAAAGGCTGCGTTAGGCTCCAAAAAAGGAGCGTAGAGCATATTTAACGCAGCTTCAACTCTCGATACCAGAGTTGCTTACGCAAGCGGCCAGCCTCAAAAACGTGCTCGTGCACGATTCCCCCATAGGAAACAATGGAGCTGTTTGAGCTGAAAAAAAACCTAACACCTGTAAAAAAGCCGCGTTCAGCTCCTAACGCAGCCCCATTGTTTGCTATGCGGAAACACTTCCTACGTCTGCACCTAACACTCTAACATGTACCCCGAGTCTAAACACCCCTAACCTTACACTTATTAACCCCTATTCTGCCGCCCCCGCTATCGCTGACCCCTGCATATTATTATTAACCCCTAATCTGCCGCTCCGTAAACCGCCGCTACTTACATTATCCCTATGTACCCCTAATCTGCTGCCCTAACATCGCCGACCCCTATATTATATTTATTAACCCCTAATCTGCCCCCCACAACGTCGCCTCCACCTGCCTACACTTATTAACCCCTAATCTGCCGAGCAGACCGCACCGCTATTATTATAAAGTTATTAACCCCTAATCCGCCTCACTAACCCTATAATAAATAGTATTAACCCCTAATCTGCCCTCCCTAACATCGCCAACACCTAACTTCAAACATTAACCCCTAATCTGCCGACTGGAGCTCACCGCTATTCTAATAAATGTATTAACCCCTAAAGCTAAGTCTAACCCTAACACTAACACCCCCCTAACTTAAATATAATTTAAATCTAACGAAATTAATTTACTCTTATTAAATAAATTATTCCTATTTAAAGCTAAATACTTACCTGTAAAATAAATCCTAATATAGCTACAATATAAATTATAATTATATTATAGCTATTTTAGGATTAATATTTATTTTACAGGTAACTTTGTATTTATTTTAACCAGGTACAATAGCTATTAAATAGTTAAGAACTATTTAATAGCTAAAATAGTTAAAATAATTACAAAATTACCTGTAAAATAAATCCTAACCTAAGTTACAATTAAACCTAACACTACACTATCAATAAATTAATTAAATAAACTACCTACAATTACCTACAATTAACCTAACACTACACTATCAATAAATTAATTAAATACAATTCCTACAAATAAATACAATTAAATAAACTAGCTAAAGTACAAAAAAATAAAAAAGAACTAAGTTACAAAAAATAAAAAAATATTTACAAACATAAGAAAAATATTACAACAATTTTAAACTAATTACACCTACTCTAAGCCCCCTAATAAAATAACAAAGCCCCCCAAAATAAAAAAATGCCCTACCCTATTCTAAATTACTAAAGTTCAAAGCTCTTTTACCTTACCAGCCCTGAACAGGGCCCTTTGTGGGGCATGCCCCAAGAAGTTCAGCTCTTTTTCCTGTAAAAAAAAACATACAATACCCAAGCCCCCCAACATTACAACCCACCACCCACATACCCCTAATCTAACCCAAACCCCCCTTAAATAAACCTAACACTAAGCCCCTGAAGATCTTCCTACCTTGTCTTCACCTCACCGGGTTCACCGATCTGTCCAGAAGAGCTCCTCCGATGTCCTGATCCAAGCCCAAGCGAGGGGCTGAAGAGGTCCATGATCCGGCTGAAGTCTTCATCCAAGCGGGGCAGAAGAGGTCTTCCATCCGATCAGATTGAGCTCGCATTCTATTGGCTGATCGGAACAGCCAATAGAATGTGAGCTCAATCTGATTGGCTGATTGGATCAGCCAATCGGATTGAACTTGATTCTGATTGGCTGACTCCATCAGCCAATCAGAATATTCCTACCTTAATTCCGATTGGCTGATAGAATCCTATCAGCCAATCGGAATTCGAGGGACGCCATCTTGGATGACGTCATTTAAAGGAACCGTCATTCGTCGTTCAGTCGTCGGCCAGGATGGATGTTCCGCGTCGGAGGTCTTCAGGATCCTGCCGCTCCGGATGGATGACCATAGAAGATCCCGCTTGGATGAAGACTTCAATCGGATGGAAGACCTCTTCTGCCCCGCTTGGATGAAGACTTCAGCCGGATCATGGACTTCTTCAGGCCCCCGCTTGGGCTTGGATCAGGACATCGGAGGAGCTCTTCTGGACAGATCGGTGAACCCGGTGAGGTGAAGACAAGGTAGGAAGATCTTCAGGGGCTTAGTGTTAGGTTTATTTAAGGGGGCTTTGGGTTAGATTAGGGGTATGTGGGTGGTGGGTTGTAATGTTGGGGGGCTTGGGTATTGTATGTTTTTTTTTACAGGCAAAAGAGCTGAACTTCTTGGGGCATGCCCCACAAAGGGCCCTGTTCAGGGCTGGTAAGGTAAAAGAGCTTTGAACTTTAGTAATTTAGAATAGGGTAGGGCATTTTTTTATTTTGGGGGGCTTTGTTATTTTATTAGGGGGCTTAGAGTAGGTGTAATTAGTTTAAAATTGTTGTAATATTTTTCTTATGTTTGTAAATATTTTTTTATTTTTTGTAACTTAGTTCTTTTTTATTTTTTGTACTTTAGCTAGTTTATTTAATTGTATTTATTTGTAGGAATTGTATTTAATTAATTTATTGATAGTGTAGTGTTAGGTTAATTGTAGGTAATTGTAGGTAGTTTATTTAATTAATTTATTGATAGTGTAGTGTTAGGTTTAATTGTAACTTAGGTTAGGATTTATTTTACAGGTAATTTTGTAATTATTTTAACTATTTTAGCTATTAAATAGTTCTTAACTATTTAATAGCTATTGTACCTGGTTAAAATAAATACAAAGTTACCTGTAAAATAAATATTAATCCTAAAATAGCTATAATATAATTATAATTTATATTGTAGCTATATTAGGATTTATTTTACAGGTAAGTATTTAGCTTTAAATAGGAATAAGTTATTTAATAAGAGTTAATTTATTTTGTTAGATTTAAATTATATTTAACTTAGGGGGGTGTTAGTGTTAGGGTTAGACTTAGCTTTAGGGGTTAATACATTTATTAGAATAGCGGTGAGCTCCAGTCGGCAGATTAGGGGTTAATGTTTGAAGTTAGGTGTCGGCGATGTTAGGGAGGGCAGATTAGGGGTTAATACTATTTATTATAGGGTTAGTGAGGCGGATTAGGGGTTAATAACTTTATAATAATAGCGGTGCGGTCCGCTCGGCAGATTAGGGGTTAATAAGTGTAGGCAGGTGGAGGCGACGTTGAGGGGGGCAGATTAGGGGTTAATAAATATAATATAGGGGTCGGCGGTGTTAGGGGCAGCAGATTAGGGGTACATAAGTATAACGTAGGTGGCGGCGCTTTGCGGTCGGCAGATTAGGGGTTAATTATTGTAGGTAGCTGGCTGCGACGTTGTGGGGGGCAGGTTAGGGGTTAATAAATATAATATAGGGGTCGGTGGTGTTAGGGGCAGCAGATTAGGGGTACATAAGTATAACGTAGGTGGCGGTCGGCAGATTAGGGGTTAAAAATTTTTTAATCGAGTTGCAGTGGGGTGGCGTTGCACCAGCAGCTCTTGTGACCTGCTGGTGCAATGCTGAATACGGAGAGCGTATTGCTCTCCGCATTCAGCGAGGTCTTGCGGACCTGATCCGCTCTGTCGTATCAGGTCCGCAAGACCTTTGATAAATAGGCCCCTTACACTTCATCTAATAAAAAATATTACAAAAATATATTGCAGACAAAAGTTATAAAGGCTCAAAGATATGAGGTCTCAGGTGAAGAAAAAAAAGGCAGGTAATATCCATATTTAATAAAGTGTTATACTGTGTATTTACTGTGAATATTTGACATTCCAATGTTCTGCACATAGCAGAATATATTCTAAGTATTTATAAATAGATATTCACACACACACACATATATATATATATATATATATATATATATATATATATATATATATATATATATATATATATATATATATATACAAATAGAAGCAGGGAACCAGCACTCTTTTTTTATCATCCAGCTGCCGGGGTGCACTTACAAACAATCAAATATCAGCACAGCAAAGAAGGCACTCTCCGTTTAAATAAATCGTTTAATGGTAAAAACGTTTACCATTAAATGATTTATTTATATATATATATACACCTATATATAATCATGTTTAGAACATACTATCGGGTTTGCACGCAAGTTGGGTGTTGGGTTTTTTTTCCACTTTTTTTGTTCTCCATTGACTTCTATTGGGGAATAGGTTATTGCGTGTGCGATATTGTAAGTTCGGCTTTTTGTGTGCTTCGGGTAAGAACTAGAGCTTTAACTTTTTACTCTCAACTTGTAATACAAGAGCAATCCAGGCATAGGGGTCAATTTACCAAATGTCGGGCGGACATTGCTTGTGAAATGCTGCCCCCTGCACATTCGAGGCCAATCGGCTGCTAGCGAGCCGGAAACTATGGGGGTAGATAGCAGCATCCACTGCTTATTAAATCTACCCCATAGTGTCTCCTCCACCACAAAAGATTCAAGATATCATCTTATTTCTGACCAATCTGTTGCAGTAGATATTTCTCAAAACAAGATTGCAGATGTGGAACCTGTAGCAGTAAAAGGAGATGGAACAAATAAGTCACCATGTCCCGGATTATTCCTTCTCATCTAATGCAGCACCTAGATTGGTGGCTTCCGAGTCATTATTTCAGCAGATTCAAGATAAAGATAGATTCCAAAAACAATTGTGAAGTGTCTCACTACACATTTCATATCACTGGAGACAGAAAGTGGTTGAATAAGCTAATCTGGTATTGCACATATTAGTACTGGGGAAAAATAGTGTTATAATGTTGGTAAGGAATTTTTTCTTTTTGATATAGAATTTTATTGGGATGGGAGGGATCATTTATATCTAGGCACGATAATGCTACCATAAGCAGTAGTAATTTTTCAGGGTCAAAGCTGTTAATGTTGCATTTTTCACTTGTGCTTTTTTAGAGTGGACTTGCTTTCTAGTTTTGGCTTTTTTTGCAGATCCCTTTATACCTTTGTTTTTATAAAAACATAATTTATGTTACCGGATAAATTCATTTCTTTCTATTGGCAAGAGTCCATAAGCTAGTGACATATGGGATATACAATCCTACCAGGAGGGGCAAAGTTTCCCAAACCTCAAAATGCCTATAAATATACCCCTCACCACTCCCACAATTCAGTTTAACGAATAGCCAAGTAGTGGGGTGATAAAGAAAGGAGAAAAAAGCATCAAAAAAGGAATTTGGAAATAATTGTGCTTTATACATAAAAAGGGTGGGTCTCATGGACTCTTGCCAATATGAAAGAAATTAATTTATCAGGTAAGTTCTTACATAAATTATGTTTTCTTTCATATAATTGGCAAGAGTCCATGAGCTAGTGACATATGGGATAGTAATACCCAAGATGTGGAACTCCACAGAAGAGTCACTAGAGAAGGAGGGATAAAAATAATTACAGCCATTTTCTGCTGAAAAAATTAATCCACAACCCAAATTATAAATTTATTCTCATAAATGAAAAGAAAAGACTTAAACATAAGCAGAGGAATCAAACTGAAACAGCTGCCTGAAAAACTTTTCTACCAAAAACTGCTTCCGAAGAAGCCTAGTAGAATGAGCTGTAATTCTCTGAGGCGGGGCCTGACCTTACTCCAAATAAGTCTGATGAATCAAAAGCTTTAACAAAGATGCGAAGGAAGTGGCAGAAGCCTTCTGACCTTTCCTAGAACCAGAAAAGATAACAAATAGACTAGAAGTCTTCCTGAAATCTCTAGTAGCTTCAACATAATATTTCAAAGCTCTTACAACATCCAAAGAATGTAAGGATCTCTCCAAAGAATTCTTAGGATTAGGACACAAAGAAGGAACAACAATTTATCTAATAATGTTGTTAGAATTCACAACCTTAGGTAAAAATTTAAATGAAGTCCGCAAAACTGCCTTATCCTGATGGAAAATCAAAAAAAGGAGATTCACAAGAAAGAGCAGATAATTTGGAAACTCTTCTAGCAGAAGAGATGGTCAAAAGAAACAACACTTTCCAAGAAAGTAGTTTAATGTCCAAAGAATGCATAGGCTCAAACGGAGGAGCCTGTAAAGTCTTCAAAACCAAATTAAGACTCCAAGGAGGAGAGACTGATTTAATGACAGGCTTGATTCAGACCAAAGACTGTACAAAACAGTGAATTTCAGGAAGCTTAGCAATCTTTCTGTGGAATAAAACAGAAAGAGCAGAGATTTGTCCCTTCAAGGAACTTGCAGACAAACCTTTATCCAAACCATCCTGAAGAAACTGTAAAATTCTAGGAATTCTAAAAGAATGCCAGGAGAATTTATGAGAAGAACACCATGAAATATAAGGCTTCCAAACTCGATAATAAATCTTCCTAGAAACAGTTTTACGAGCCTGTAACATAGTATTAATCACTGAGTCAGAGAAACCTCTATGACTAAGCACTAGGCGTTTAATTTCCATACCTTCAAATTTAATGATTTGAGATCCTGATGGAAAAACGGACCTTGAGACAGAAGGTCTGGTCTTAAAGGAAGTGGCTATGGTTGGCAACTGGACATCCGAACAAGATCCTCATACCAAAACCTGTGAGGCCATGCTGGAGCTACCACCAACACAAACGATTGTTCCATGATGATCTTTGAGATCACTCTTGGAAGAAGAACTAGAGGCGAGAAAATATAAGCAGGTTGGTAACACCAAGGAACTGCTAACGCATCCACCAACTCCGCCTGAGACCACCTCCGCTGCACCTGGACAGGTACCTGGGAAGTTTCTTGTTTAGCTGAGAGGCCATCAGATCTATGTCTGGAAGACCCCACATCTGAACAATCTGAGAAAACACATCTGGATGGAGCGACCACTCCCCCAGATGTAAAGTCTGATGGCTGAGATAATCCGCTTCCCAATTGTCTACACCTGGGATATGAACCACATAAATTAGATTTGGATTCCGCCCAAGCAAGTATCCGAGATACTTCTTTCATAGCTTGGGGACTGTGAGTCCCACCCTTATGATTGACATATGCCACAGTTGTGATATTGTCTGTCTGAAAACAAATGGACGGTTCTCTCTTCAACAGAGGCCAAACCTGAAGAGCCCTGAAAATAGCACGGAGTTCTAAAATATTGATTGGTAACCTTGCCTATTGAGATTTCCAAACCCCTTGTGCTGTCAGAGATCTCCCAGACAGCTCCCCAACCTGAAAGACTTGCATCTGTTGTGATCACAGTCCAGGTTGGACGAACAAAAGAGGCCCCTTAAACTATATGATGGTGATCTAACCACAAAATCATAGAGAGTCGAACATTGGGATTTAAAGGACCAGTCAACACAGCACAAAACCAAAATAAATATACAGCCACATAGATGATTAAGTTTATAATGTATATGAGCATTCAAAATAAAAACTTAGATAGTAAAATTATTATAAAACTCACTTTTCTCCAGTCTGTTTTACCAATTGTTCTGAGGCTTGACCACCTCCCACACCTAGATGAGGATGGGCTCACTGTGAGTGACAAGTTTTGTCTTCCAATCCAAGATTAGCCTATTTGCATTTTCTTTACCTATTGTGTGTGCATGTGAGCATGCACGTGACCCCCTGAATGTGCATGTGACCCCCCCCCCTCGGGTGTGCACTATTGTCTTCATAATTTACAAGCAGGCACAGCATGAAAGGGAGCATGCCACCAAACAGCAGCTCTCTCCCAGTGCCTTACTGCTCTTCAACAAAGGAACCATTAGAATAAGGCAAATGTCTTGGAAGAATCTTAATCTGCCCCCTACCAGCTGAGCTGGAATGAGGGCCGCACCTTCATGCAGACTTGGGGACTGGCTTTGGTTTCTTAAATGGTTTGGATTTACTCCAACTTGAAGAAGGTTTCCAATTGGAACCAGACTCTTTGGGGGAAGGATTAGGTTTCTGTTCCTTATTTTTTTGAAAGGAACGAAAACGGTTAGAAGCTTTAGATTTACCCTTAGGTCTTTTATCCTGAGGCAAAAAAACTCCCTTGCCCCCAGTGACAGTTGAAATAATCAAATCCAACTGAGAACCAAATAAATTATTACCTTGGAAAGAAAGAGATAGTAATTTAGACTTAGATACCATGTCAGCATTCCAATATTTGAGCCACAAAGCTCTTCTAGCTAAAATAGCTAAAGACATAGATTTAACATCAATTTTGATGATATCAAAAATGGCATCACAGATAAAATGATTAGCATGTTGAAGCAAGCGATCCATTTCCTGTTGCGCTAAACTTTCCAACCAAAACGTTGATGCAGCTGCAACATCAGCCATAGAAATGAAGATAGTCAGAATATAAATAAGTTTTCCTTAGATAAGATTCCAGTTTCCTATCTAAAGGGTCTTTAAAGGAAGTACTATCTTCCATAGGAATAGTAGTACGTTTGGCAGGAGTAGAAATAGCCCCATCAACTTTGGGGATATTTTCCCAAAACTCTAATCTAGCTGCTGGCAAAGGATACAATTTTTTTTTTTTTTTGTTTAAATGGTTTTTATTGAGGTTTATGGTAAAATAACATACAAATATAATAAGAGACGAAACTCCTATAACAACGAGAGACATCATTATACAGTAAAAGCCTAGTAGTTATCTGGTACAGGTCACCAGTAGCATATTGTACAGTAGTTTCCAATGGCAGAATAATGTTAGACAATATGAAAACATAAATAGAGTTCCAACATAAAACAAACCTCATATAATTTTTTACTTTTGTAGCACTAAACATAATGGTTCATTAACAGTCAATAAACAACACTTTATAATATAAACATGAATTAACTAGTTGGTTATTGATTATTGATATCAAACAAGAGAAAAAGTAGCTCACCAAAAGTATACCACATATTTTTAGGAAAGAGGGGGAGGGAAAGAGGAGGAAGAGAGAGAGAAGAAGAGAGAAGAAGGGAAGAAAGAGAGAGAGAAAAAAAAAAAAAAAAAAAAAAGGGGGGGGGGGGAAGGGAGGTAAAGAATGAGGAGGGCAGGTAGGAGAGTGACTCCCCGTCTCTGGTTCTAAGTGTCCCAAAGACACTAAATCTCTACAGGAGAACCCACCGGCGATCAGTTTCCACACCCAATGTCTGGTGTCATCTAAAGTCCTGTTACTTAAAACATAAGGCAGAGTTAGCATGTGACAATCTCACCTTCTAAGCATTGTCGCCAAGCTTCCCAGCATAGACAGTGAATCGGGATTTTGTTGTTAGCTGCAAAGACCGCGCATTCCATAGTTTCAATATGCACCATTGTAGACTTAATCTGGTTCCACCTAGGGCCCTTAGGTTGGAGCCATGTCCTGGCGATATTTAGTTTAACAGACATGAAAATATAGATGCACAGGTATTTTAAGTGTCGAGTTATCTTGTCAGAGAATAGATGGAATAGTGCCGCAGCTGGCCGATTAGATTCCACCAGACCTAGTTTGGTGCAGTAATAGAATGCCCTGGTCCAAATTCTCTGAATCTTAGGACACTCCCACCACATATGGGCAGGGGATCCCACTTTGCCGCATCCCCTCCAGCACATAGAGGAGTTTGTTTTGGAGATCTGAAATAGGCGTAAGGGAGTGTAATGCCATTGTGTCAGGATCTTAAAATAAAGTTCAAAATAGGTAGTACTATGAACCGCATTTTTTGTTAACAGGGTTGCAAATCTCCACTCTTCTTCAGAAGAGTTGAAGTGCAGAGCACCTTCCCAATGCACGATATAGAAAGATTTGTTATATATAGGTGCTTGTATGAGGGCGGAGTAGGCCAGAGAGAATACCCTTGGGGCGAGATATTTTGCGTCCCAAAGTTTCTCCCACAAAGTTCGGGGTCTTAGAGGTCCCGAGGTAAAACCCCACACACGCAGAAAGTTTCGTAATCGAAAGAACTCGAAACTCATCAGGGGTGAAGGGGAAAATCTGCTTTGAAAAAGCGTGACTGAGAGTAGACCTGTATCCGAGATCAAGTCCTCTACACTTCGAATCTGTAGTGCCTTCCACTCCTGGGGATGTGAATCTGTTAAGGCTCCCAAAAGGCCGGCGATAGAGTGAGTCGGGGAGGGATGTGGGGCTATAGCATTCCTATGGTGAATTTTATCCCAAAACTTTAGGTTAGTGGCTATGATGTAGTTTAGACTAAGCTCTGGTTTCCTGGAATGTTTTGGGATCCAGATAAGATCCCGTAGGTTAAGTCCCTTTGGTAGAGACGCCTGTTCAAGCTCTGCCCACCTACTTTCAGAAGACTCCAGCCCCCAGGCCGTGATATGAGCCAACCTAGAAGCTTCATGATAAACCGTTATATTGGGAGCTGCTGCTCCGCCAGCTAGTATTGGATATGTCATGATTTTCATCGCTACTCTAGGGCGCTTACATCTCCAAATAAAATTATTGCACAGTCGTTGGAACTGTGAAATTATGCTCTTGGGAATAGGGAGAGGTAGACATCGGAAAAGGTAAGTCAGTTTTGGTAAGAGATTCATTTTAATAGCGGCTATCCTACCCCACCAAGAAATAGTGTGTGAGTCCCATTTTACAAAATATTCTTTAGGATACAATTTTTTAAACCTTGAAGAAGGGATAAAAGAAGTACCAGGCCTATTCCATTCCTTAGAAATCATATCAGAAATAGCATCAGGAACTGGAAAAACCTCTGGAGTAACCACAGGAGGTTTATACACAGAATTTAAACGCTTACTAGTTTTGGTATCAAGAGGACTAGTTTCCTCAATATCCAATGTAATCAACACCTCTTTTAACAAGGAACGAATATACTCCATTTTAAATAAATACGTAGATTTGTCAGTGTCAATATCTGAGGAAGGATCTTCTGAATCGGATAGATCTTCATCAGAGGAGGATAATTCAGTATGTTGTCAGTCATTTGAAATTTCATCAACTTTATGAGAAGTTTTAAAAGACCTTTTACATTTATTCGAAGGCGGGATAGCAGACAAAGCCTTTTGAATCGCATCAGCAATAAAAATCTTTTATATTCACAGGGATATCATGTACATTAGATGTTAAAGGAACAACAGGCGTTGTATTATTACTGATGGATACATTTTCTGCATGTAAAAGCTTATCATGACAACTATTACATACCACAGCTGGAGATATAATCTCCACAAATTTACAACAGATACACTTAGCTTTGGTAGAGCTGTTATCAGGCAGCAGGGTTCCAACAGTGGTTTCTGAGACAGGATCAGATTGAGACATCTTGCAAATGTAAGAGAAAAAACAACATATAAAGCAAAATTATCAATTTTCTTTATATGGCAGTTTCAGGAATGGGAAAAAATGCAAACAGCATAGCCCTCTGACATAGAAAAAGGCAAGAGGCATATAGGAATGGGGTTTTAAATAATGAAATTATTTGGCACCAAGTATGACGCACAACACAAAACTATTTTTTTTTGGCGCTAACAACATCCGGAAATGACACACTCGCATCATTGCAGATGCAACCTTGTGCAAGGAAACTCGGCGTCAACTAAGACGACTGTAATGATGAATTTGCGTCACCAGACGTACCTTCGCACCAAAAATTACGCAATAAATTTTGCGACCTTGCAAGCCTAATTTTGCCCGAAAAAATTTAATGTGAAAGCAGTCAATTTGAAAAAATACTATACTGCAGGTAAGAAAAATATTTTCCTAAATATGTTTTTTTTTTCTCCCCAAAATATGAAACTGATAGTCTGCAAAAGGAAATATACATAAACCTGACTCAGGGCAAATATAAGTATAATACATATATTTAGAACTTTATATTAATACATATAGTGCCAAACCATAGCTGAGAGTGTCTTAAGTAATGAAAACATACTTACTGAAAGACACCCATCCACATATAGCAGATAGCCAAACCAGTACTGAAACGGTTATCAGTAGAGGTAATGGTATATGAGAGTATATCGTCGATCTGAAAAGGGAGGTAGGAGATTAATCTCTACGACCGATAACAGAGAACCTATTAAATAGATCTCCCGTGAGGAACACCATAGAATTCAATAGGTGATACTCCCTTCACATCCCTCTGACATTCGCTGTACTCTGAGAGGAATCGGGCTTCAAAATGCTGAGAAGCGCATATCAACATAGAAATCTTAGCACAAACTTACTTCACCACCTCCATAGGAGGCAAAGTTTGTAAAACTGAATTGTGGGTGTGGTGAGGGGTGTATTTATAGGCATTTTGAGGTTTGGGAAACTTTGCCCCACCTTGTAGGATTGTATATCCCATATGTCACTAGCTCATGGACTCTTGCCAATTACATGAAAGAAAGTAAATTTTACAGCTTACGTCTGAATTGTGATGTGTGCCAATTTACTCTGCACCAGGCTTGTGTGTACTTATATTATTATCCAGGCACTGGGATCAAGGTTAAGGTGCTACATAGTCAGTTATGCAACCTTGTGATACTTCCATAATGCATTTCTCTCTTGTAAACGGTTTCAAAAATGAAATAAAAAACATTCAAACAAAAAATAAATAAAATAAAAAGCAGATTCCAACAAATTAGACTAGGGGGCAACTTGTCATGGTAAATATGTACAAGGAATGTACCTAGTTCTGATGTTAAATGACCATTAAATACAGTAGAATTGCATAATTAACAAGTGCATAATACAAAGACAATGCAATAAGTCTTAGGCCTCTATTTAACAAAGGTCTTGCGGACCTGATCCGACAGTGCGGATAAGGTCCGCAAGACCTCGCTGAATGCAGAGAGCAATACGCTCTCCGCATTCAGCATTGCACCAGCAGCTCACAAGAGCTGCTGGTGCAATGCCGCCCCATGCAGACTCGTGGCCAATCGGCCGCCAGCAGGGAGGTGTCAATCAACCCGATCGTACTCGATCGGGTTGATTTCCGGTGATGTCTGTCCGCCTGCTCAGAGCAGGCGGACAGGTTATGGAGCAGCGGTCTTTGTGACCGCTGCTTCATAACTGCTGTTTCTGGCGAGCCTGCAGGCTCGCCAGAAACACGGGACATCAAGCTCCATTCGGAGCTTGATAGATAGGCCCCATACTCTGAATTTCACAAAAGCAGTAGATTTTTTTTCTGGCAAATTTATTTTTTCTCCCATTTGCCAGCCCCTGTAACATGTGAAAGAGATCAGCCAATCACACACTAGTATACATATACTTTGTGAGCTTGTGCACATGCTCAATAGGAGCTGGTGCCTCAAAAATTAGCATTTAGAAAGATTGTGCAACATTTGATAATGGAAGTAAACTGGAAAGATTTTTAAATTGTGTGCTCTTTCTGAATCATGAAAGTTTAATGGTGACCTGAGTGACTCTTTAACCTTTTAAAGCCGTTATGCTGTTCTATTCCGTCCAAATTAGACTGGGCTTTAAAGCCGTTATGACGGAATAGAACGTCATAGCTAATGGCTGTCCTGAAGCCTTCTGTGCTGTCAGGATTTGATTGTGGTTTGGAGGGCGTTCCTAGGGTTGTAGGGATGCCCCCCAGACACGATCCAATAATTGAAATTTTCCGATTTGTCTACATCGGAACAGTTGTGATGTAGGCATTTTAGCCCTGACATGAAAGGGTTAATTCCTGAGTGGCTCATTGTATAACCAAATCAAAATTTAAAATAAAAAAATTGAATAAAATAAAATGAAAGATTAATACATTTTATGCCAGGCTCAGAGGATCCAACTACCACTCCATATGCATAGAAAGGGTGTCCTACAGTACTTTTTCCTGTCCTATAATTTTGTGTAATAATAATTTACCTGATATTTAATTTTTCAAAGTCACTAGTCAGTCAATGTTCAATTAGTAAGTACCTGGTTTCTGAGCTTAATGTGTCCTCTATATGGAGGGGAGTAGTTAACTAAATTATAGAGCAATCATTTCAGGCAAAGGTGTATAATCATGTCAGTTAAACCTTCATATAAATCACTTTATCAAAGTATAGACTCTCAGTTGGTATATTTGTGTGTTCTGTGTTTTAGAAGAAGGTTAACCAGTGATATTTATAATCAAGTATTCAGTATTCCAAATATGCTGCCATAATGTAGGTTATATGCAGTTTTGCAGCCCACCCACCTGCCATTTTGAGCATGTGATCTCAATGTACTACTCACATGGAGAGAAGAGAGAGGGGAGTCTGCAGGCAGGGAGGGGCTGCTCTGTACAGGTTCCAGACTCTTGGATGCTGAGTGATAGAGGCCCAGAGTATGGGAGCTTGCAGAGATAGGGCTGTATGCAGGTGGAATCTGAGAGAGCTGTCTCTGGAGCAGTTGGAGGATTATGTTGATATCAGATGACATTCTTGTCTCTAACCTAGGGAAACAAAGTGAAAAATATCTACAACAGTGGAAACATCATGAGCAACAGGTTAGAAAATTATGTGGAACAGCAAAATATTGTAAACTTCTCTCCCACCTATCAAGCTGGACTTGCAGTAGATCTAGACGTGATTCCACTTCTCCTGGGCGCTCTTCTGGGCTGAGTGGGGGCTCCAGTGAATTATGTACTAGTGAAATGTGCTGTAGGGGCTCTGTGCATGTGACCTGCCGTGGCTCTCCCCAAAAACTGAATACATTTGGAACATCTATTTGTGAAGCTTGAGACAGAAAGAGAGAGAAAGAAAGTTAATATTAATAGTTGCCTTCTACATCTATCAAAATGTACAGCATTTTTGAATAGTATTAAAATCTGTATATACACATTTTTCTAGATTTGAAAATCTTTAGAAATGCAACATGCCATTACAAATTGGATTTCCACTTTTAGATTAATCTTATTCTTTATATTCTGAGGCAATGGGGCCGAATTATCAAGCTCCGAATGGGCTTGATGCCCCTGTTTTCCACCGCTGCTCCATAACTTGTCCGCCTGCTCTGAGGCTGCGGACAGTAATCAACCCGATCGAATATGATCGGGTTGATTGACACCCCCTGCTAGTGGCCGATTGGCCGTGAATCTGCAGGGGGCGGCATTGCACCAGCAGTTCACAAGAACTGCTGGTGCAATGATAAATGCAGACTATGATAAATCTACCCCAATGAGGCATGTTGGGGAGGTTGGAATTTCCTGAAGGGGCCATATCCTATGCATGCCATTATTAACAGTGCCAGATTTAAAACATGTTGAGAAAATTGACGCTATCAACAGCAGCTTGCCAAACTCATGACACACAAAACCGCAGATTCTCACACACTGCTACATCTCAAATAACAGCATCCGCCACTCTAGTAAAAGCATTCTATGCTTGGTACATGCAGCTGCCTGTGAACCCCTTTTGGGCAATGACAGCTGAAAGATGGTATATAATCCTTAAATTAGTGACTAGACAAACTAAACTTAATAATAATGATCAAAAATAAAGGATCCTCCACATTCCATTAATTACCATTACAGACACCACATGACAACATCCCTCACCAAAAATGATCAATTACCACAAAGCCTCCCTCTACCAGCCTTTGAAAATAGCCATGTTATTGACTGCAACATTGGAGGCTCAAAATGTGTGCCGCTTTGTCTGCTTTCTAACACTCTGTAGCCACTACAGTGCAAGGTGATTCCAATGACCTTGACTGATTACTACTGCCTATGTCCCCCATTATCCTCCTGAGATTAGTTGGCACATGTAGCCCAAGGGAAGGCAGAGGGTTTCCTGGAAAAGTGATAGAAGCTCATCAGGAGTATACTTTTCATGGAGCCCTTAGTACCTTAGAAGTAGCAGACCAAGGCCGTTAATCACAAATAAGGACTTGCTAGAGCAGGATCTGGGACTGCAGACTCATACACCCTGCCAAAGACTGGACCAAATGATCTAAAGCTCTCCACTCTGGCTAGATTATATAAGAAGTCTTGTCAGTACCGCAAGATCCCTCAAAGAAGTTTAGAAAAGCAAATTTTAGCTTCAGAGTTGTTATCATGCTAGACACAATTCTGGATGTTAAGGAGAGACACTTGCATTGCATAATAATGCTGTAAGTAATCCACAAGACAAAGCTAATGGCGCTTCTAGTCTGATGGATCTGCAACTACAGATACCACAGAACCATAAGCAATAGGTCTGATGGAAAGATTATGGAGGTGGCCCATGGGTCATGAGACCCAGACTTAAGATATGAGCCTTACCTGACAACAACCAATTCATGCACAGGTAATTTGGCTAATATAAGAAGGTATACACTGCTGTATATGTGATTTTAACCATATGTGGATGGAATGCACAGTTAAAAACTGCTGTAAAAGTGGATGATAAATGTTAAAAATTAAGACAACAAAGGGTCTGACCAACCCTTACTCTTAAAAATAATCATATTTGCTAGGAGATATAAACATGGTAAAATGAATAAAAATATATTCCTACCAGTATTGGCCCGACGTGTCCATAGAGGGAAATAGAGAGACTGGCACTCTATTGATAGTGGGAGGTTAAATTATTGAGATAGGGTGAAGGTGTATGGCACTTTCTAAGAGAAATGGGGTGAAGCTTGTGGCTGACAGTGAGGGAAAATATTGTGCGACACAAGAAAAAAAAAAGGTAGACAATATCACTTCAAGAGCATTAATGAAGGTAAAACTAGAAAAAAGGTAAAATGCAGGTTTTAAAGCTGAGTACATGAGGAAATATTTAAAATCAAATCAATGAGCTACACTTACCTGAGTAAGTCTCTACAGTCTCAAGCACTTTCCTGCCCCCTTCCCTGCTGCTGATGTTGGCAGTGACCAGGTTCACCACTGCAGGGATAAACTCCTGCTTGTCTGAGTTAAGCAGTTTGTCCTTGTGTCCTGTTTTGAGGGGTTTGGTCTCATCATCACTGGTCTGGGAGTAGGGAGTGGTGCTGCTTCCCATCTCTTCCCATTGGTCTCGGCTCAGTGGCTGCTGCACGTTGGTAAGCTCTGAGTATGTGTGGTATTGCTCTGCATCTGAATTTGCATCATCCAAACCATCTGGGAGTGAAGTAGCTGTTTATTGAAGAAAAAAAAAAGGTGCAGGTTGTGAGGATAGTAGTGGCCATGTTTGTCTCGCCAGCTATCAGCTGCTGAGACTAAATCGTCTGAGCTAGTTAGTGTAGGTGTAAATAATCTTAGGTCCCCATGGCAATATTTGAAATGTGCCTACAGGGAAACAAATTTTAGTTTCAGTGAGTCCACTGTTTGCACCACGTAGGCACACTTTGAATAGGGCCCCTCCTCTGCTGCAAAATGCCAACGAGCGGCGGTGTGGGTGGTGATATCACGCTCCCATTGATTTCTATGGGAGCGACATCACCGCTCACCAGGATTGCTCTGACACGCCCCTTTTCTTTGAATATCAGGGCCTTAAAATGTTCTTGGCTATATTGTATTGCAACCATGTGGCAAATAACTATGCTACATGAACTGCAAGTATATGTGTAGGTTTTGGTAATTTCCATATGAGCTTCCCATGTGGTTGAAGTTTAAAGAGTTTGGGCCAGATTACAAGTGGTGCGCTATCTGATTATTTTCGCTCATGCGTTAGCTGCACTCAAAGTAAACTTTTAATGTGTACAGGTTAGCATGCATTTTACAAGTTGAAAGTAATAAGTTAGGGCGCGAGTGAAACCAGATGCATGCTTACTTCAGATATTGTGACCTTGTTAGCTTCTTCTTCTCCCGTAACATATAATAAAAATATTACAATAGATTAAATAGATTTTTCATGTTTAAATGTATTTGAGTGGAAAGGGATCCAAAGTGTATATACAGTGCCCTCCACTAATATTGGCACCCTTGGTAAATATGAGCAAAGAAGGCTGTGCAAAATTGCCTTTATTGTTTAATCTTTTGATCTTTTGTTAAAAAAATAGACAAAAATACTCTGCTCTCATGGATATCAAACAATTGCAAACACAATACAGATTTATATGGGAAGTGGCTATAAGAAAATAGCAAAAACATTGAAAATGGTAATTTCCACCATCAGGGCAATAATTAAGAAGTTCCAGTCAACTGGAAACATTATCAATCAACCTGGAAGAGGACGTGTGTCTATATTGTCTCAACGCACTGTGAAGAGGATGGTTCAAGAGGCAAAAATATCTAAGGATCACAGTTTGTGAATTGCAAAACTTAGTTGCCTCTTGGGGTCAGAAAGTCTCCAAAACTACAATCCGGCGCCACCTACATCACCACAAGTTTGGAAGGGTTTCAAGAAAAAAGCCTCTACTCTCATCCAAAAACAAACTCGAGCAACTTCAGTTTGCCAGACACTACTGGAACTTCAAATGGGATCAGGTTCTATTGTGAGATGAAACCAAAATAGAGCTTTTTGGCATTAAACACCAGAGGTGGTTTGGCGCACACAGAGAGGTAGCCATATGGAAAAGTACCTCTTGTCCAAGGTTAAATATGATGTTGGTTCTTTAATGTTTTGCAGCTGTTTTTTCTGCCAGAGGACATGTACATTTTGTTAGGATACATGGCATAATGGACTCTATCAAATTTTAACAGTTATTAAACACCTGA
Source organism: Bombina bombina (assembly GCF_027579735.1). NCBI lineage: Eukaryota > Metazoa > Chordata > Amphibia > Anura > Bombinatoridae > Bombina > Bombina bombina. The sequence goes on along the minus strand of NC_069499.1, from coordinate 1,182,046,735 downwards.
CTGCCTCTGCCAGAAAGCTTAAAATGGGCCATGGTTGGATCTTCCAAAAGGACAATGAGCTGTTATCATGTTCAAGGGAGGCAGCACAAAGCATTGACTAAAAGGGTGCCAATAATTGTGGCACACAAATATATATTTTTTTATAAACCTGTGTTGTGTTTGCAATTGTTTGATATCCATGAGAGCAAAATATTTTTGTGTAATTAAAAAAATCAAAAATCAAAGGGTTAAACAATAAAGACATATTTTCAGACTTCTTTGCTCATGTTTGGGTGCCAATATTAGTGGAGGGCACTGTATATATGAATATACAAGTGTATATACATATATACACGTCTAAACACATGTATACACACACATATATATATATATATATATATATATACACACACACACATAAACACATATTTAGACATTATAGCCCTTTTCAGTCAAATACCTTGCCCAATACCATATACCTTTTAACCCTTATAAAAATGTTTTATTAATATTTTTATGTAAAAACAAAACAAAATCCTGCGAACAATAAGGTTTGGAGACCTTTAAGAGGTGCGCTCATATAATAGATAAGAGAAAACAACAATAAAAAGTCCAAGATATGATCCTCCAATAGGCAAACCCTTCCGATAACGGATCCAAGGACAGTGGCAGCACTCCCAAATGGTAGATAATATGAAAAGTTCTGAAATAAACAGGAGAGAGGCACCTAATAGTGCATTAATGTAGATTACTTTGAACAATCAGAAGGACAGACAAGTGGCAACTCACGGATAGGGGAAACAAACATAGTGCTATACACAGCAGGCCGAGACCTCTAAGTTGCTTGGCAGACTCACTCTTGGCGGCACTTGATCAGTCACATGAGCAGACGTCCTCAAATCACCAAGGATCTTGCCGACCGTGTCAGGAGCCCAAAAGGAATATGAAAGCGGTCCGTGAAGAGGCACAGGTCACAAACTCAAGGCAAAGCGGGGATGTCGAATAAAAGTTTTTATTCAAACAGATAAGAACAGCAACGCGTTTCTCGGATAGATATGCCGTTTCATCAGGCTGTAAGTTTAAAAACCCCACGCTCATATAAAAACCCTTTTTCAACCAATCACTACTGCGATTCAAAAAACGCCCACTTCCAAATGGCCCGCCTATAACATGTTGTGTATATACTACAGACAGCTGCGGGAAAGTGATACAACAAACAATTGCAAAAGATTAACAATTATCAAAAAATAACAGTTACATAATCTCTGGCAAGCTTGCCAGCATAATCTATAGATCTATATCTTGCAATATCTGGACAATGTCCACAAATAGTGGTGAGGACCTAGACCGTAATAATCCTAGTACCTATCAAAAATATTGGCCAAGCATTGCAAAACCATGGATCCGATAGATATCATATAGAGTGCAAATATGCCAAAAAAATTATACATAAACATATTTCTACAAAGTCTAAATTTCAAAACCACATCATGATAACGGTCATATGAATCTCACGTTCAGGAAAAAACTGGACTATTTGAAGTGTTTCACTAGCAGCAATAGGTAAGTCATAGATATTGTGGACAAATCCATACAGATAGTGGACCATACCTAATCTAAACCTAAAAACTAAAATGAATACTAATATCCATTTTTTTTATTATTATCAGGTATTTGTAGAGCGCCAACAGGTTCCGCAGCGCTATGAACATGGGTGGTATATTAAAAAACAGATTACAGGGATCAAATGAGGAGAGAGGGTCCTGCCGAGAGTTGCACTGTTGTAGTCGGCTCTTATGAAGGTGAACTACAAACAGCTGGGCTCATAGGCTTACATGCTTTTTTGGTTTTAGGGGATAGCAGTGGAGATAGGAAGGTTAGTGTAGGTTTTAATAGTCCCTGAATAGTAGAGTCTTCAGGGAGCACTTGAAGCTTTTAAAACTAGGGGAGATTCTTGTGGAGCGAGGCAGAGAGTTCTATAAGATGGGAGCCAGTCTTGAGAAATCTTGTAGACGGGAATGAGAGGAGGTAACAAGAGAGGAAGAGAGTAGGAGATCATGAGCAGAGCGAAGGGGACGGGAGGGAGAGTATCTGGAGACAAGGTCTGAGATGTAGGGGGGAGCAGTACAATTGAGGGCTTTGTGTGTCAGAGTGAGAATTTTGCGTTTAATCCTGGAGGCAAGAGGAAGCCAATGAAGGGATTGGCAGAGAGGTGCGGCAGATGAAGAGCGATGTGCAAGGAAGATGAGCCTGGCAGAGGCATTCATTATGGATTGTAAAAGAGCTAGGCGGCAGCTAGGGAGACCAGAGAGGATAGAGTTGCAGTAGTCGAGGCGGGAAAGGATGAGAGAGTAAATTAAAATCTTTGTTGTGCCTTGCATAAGGAAATGTCTAATTTTAGCAATGTTTTTAAGGTGGAAGCGGCAGGCTTTAGCCAAGGACTGAATGTGAGGAGTAAAAGAAAGATCTGTGTCAAGTGTGACCCCAAGACATCGGGCATGTGAGGTTGGGGTAATGATGGAGTTTTCAACAGTTATAGAGACATGGGGGGTGGAGATCTTGGAAGAAGGGGGGAAAATAAGGAGCCTAGTTTTGGAGAGATTTAGCTTGAGGTAGTGAGAGGACATCCAAGATGAGATATGAGAGAGACAGTTAGTGACACGAGTTAGCAAGGAAGGAGATCGTTCTGGTGCAGAGAGGTAGATTTGGGTATCCATATAACAAATCTATGAATTGTTATGTAAATATCTATATTGCATACCCATCACTGATGTGATCAAATACTGGATAAATGTATTACTACAAAAAAGTGCTAGCCATAAATCCCTATGCTAGTGATATGCATGAGGGGGTGTTATATGCATAAATACAAGTATAAAAATTGTAAAAGTATATGTATATACTATGGAAATTAAACACTATAAAAAAGTGATTACCATAAGCACTTGTGCTTGTTAAATACATTGATAAATGCTGTGTAAATACTAATATAAAATATATAATATGAAAAATAATACTATACAGTGGGACCTCGGTTAACGAACGACTCAGTATCCGAAATTTCGGTTTACGAAAGCAAAATCTGAAAAAAAATTGCCTCGGTTTACGATTTTTTTTCGCAATACGAAACAAATGTCCCGGTTTGCCCCCTCGGTTTACGAATTTTTTTCGCAATACGAAACAAGTGGCCCCTGTGGCCCCTGCATACTGAAGTACTGAAGTGTGGGTAGCAGTGTGGAGGTGTTGGAGAGGTTTTGGAGCCATTTTGCAGCAAGTTGTTGAGCCTTTTGGAGCCATTTGCAGCAAGTTGTTGAGCCTTTTGGAGCCATTTGCAGCAAGTTGTGGAGCCTTTTGGAGCCATTGGAGCCATTTGCAGCAGGTTTTGGAGCCTTTTGGAGCCTTTTGCAGCAGTTTTTGGAGCCTTTATTTGACTTTTTTCTCACCTCCGGAACGCATTAATTGGTTTTCAATGCATTCCTATGGGAAACCGTGTTTCGGTTTACGATTTTTTCGCAATACGAAACGTCCTGGAGAACGAATTAAATTCGTAAACCGAGGTCCCACTGTATATATGATCATATATGATCATGTGATACAAGTTATGCGTGTGTGCTATCTATCTGAGATGAACAATATATAGGGATAAGATACAGTATTGTATATCCAAAAAGGGTCTCTAATAATCAAAAATAATATATTAATTAAATGAATATCAATAATTAAAAGTATTCTACTCAATATATACTGATAAACTAATAAAGTGAATGTATATTAAACTTGATTATATATGCTGCATCAATGCAACGCTGCCAGATCCACGTTCATATTGAGACCAGATGTATACAAAGTTCTCAATTTGTGGTTCCAGTAGGTCTCTCTTTGCCTCAACCTATAGAATCTGTTATATAAATGAGATTTCTCTCACTATTCACTATATATAACAGATTATATAGGTTGAGGCAAAGAGAGAACCTACTGGATCCAATTGAGAACTTTGTATACATCTGATTTAGATTAGGTATGGTTTACTATCTATATAGATTTGTCCACAACATCTATAACTTACCTATTGCTGTTAGTGAAACACTTTAAATAGTCCAGTTTTTTCCTGAACGTGCGATTCATATGATCATTTCATGATGTGGCTTTGAAATTGATAGACTTTGTAGAAATATGTTTATGTATGATTTTATGCCTATTTGCACTGTATATGATATCTATCGGATCCGTGGTTTTGCAATGCTTGGCCAATATTTTTGAGAGGTTCTAGGATTATTATGGTCTATGTCCTCATCACTATTTGTGGACATTGTCTAGATATTGCAAGATATGGATCTATAGATTATGCTGGCAAGCTTGTCAGTGATTATGTAACTGTTCTTTTTTGATAATTGTTAATCTTTTGCAATTGTTTGCTGTATCACTTTCCAGCAGCTGTCTGTAGTATATACAATATGTTAGAGGCAGGCCATTTGGAGTTGGGCGGTTTTGAATCGCAGTAGTGATTGGTTGAAAGAGGGTTTTTTATATGAGCGTGGGGTTTTAAACTTACAGCCTGATGAAAAGGCATATCTAGCTGAGAAACGCGTTGCTGTTCTTAACTGTTTTAATAAAAACATTTATTCGACAATCGCGTTCTGCCTTGAGTTTGTGACCTGTGCCTCTTCACGGACGCCTTTCGTATTCCTTTTGGGCATCTGGACTGGTCCATTCTGCCGGATACTCCTCCTGACACAGCCAGCGAGATTCTTAGTGATTTGCAGAAGTCCGCTCACATGACTGATCGAGTGCCGCCAGGAGTAAGTCTGTTGAGCGACTTAGAGGTCTAGGCCTGCTGTGTATAGCACTGTGTGTGCTTCCCCTATCCCTGAGTTGCCACTTGTCTGTCCTTCTGATTGTTCAAAGTAATCTACATTAATGCACTATTAGGTGCCTCTCTCTCTTCTGTTTTTTTTAGAACTTTTCATATTATCTACCATTTGGGAGTGCTGCCACTGTCCTTGGATCCGTTATCGGAAGGGTTTGCCTATTGGAGGATCATATCTTGGACTTTTTACATTAATGCACTATTAGGTGCCTCTCTCTCTTCTTTTTTTTTAGAACTTTTCACCAAACACAACTTAAATACATTAAAATAAACTTTGAACCGTTAAACTTTACACAAGAAGCTGATTTATCAAGGGCCAAATTGCCCCTGTTTCCGTGTGAGCCTTCAGGCTTGCCGGAAACAACAGTTATGAAGCAGCGGTCTTAAGACCGGTGCTCCTTAACTGGTCCGCTGACTCTGAGGCTGCGGACATCAATCTACCCGATCCTATACAATCGGGTTGCTTGACACCCCTACTAGCGGCCGATTGGCCGCAAATCTGCAGGGGGCGGCATTGCACAAGCAGTTCACCAGAACTGCTTGTGCAATGTTAAATGCCGACAGCGTCTGTCGGACTTTATAAGCTACAGCATATCATGTCGGCCATACATTGATAAATCGGCCCCAAGGTCTTCACTCAAGCTAACCTGCTAACCTAATTTTGTTTGCGCTCGAGAGCACCTATTTACTTTCAACTTGTAATATGAGCACTAGTTAGCGCGGTTGTGATATTGCTTATCGCGTCCTGCACTCTAACAATAGCGCTACATTTATAATCTAGCCCTTTGTGTTTATTATAATATAACTTTTTTTAATTTTTTTTATATTTTATTGAGGAATTGTTCATTACAAAGTAGCAGTATACGAGGGATTACATTGTAAATATGAGTACAATCAATATTTAAAAACATATTTGTATATCCCAGAAATCTCTCCTCATTTTAATCCCAACCTAAAACAATGTTGACCACTCTTGGGTCTATAGTATAGTATAATATCATATAATAGGGGATATATGGAAAGGGATCATAGAAAAGAGGAAAACGGTTATTGAACTTATATATTGTAAAGAAGTCTAATTGAGGAGCCACAACCTAACGATTAATATATCATTTTAATAACTGAACAATTAGATAACTAAATGTGTCCTGTATTGTTTTTGGTCTATTTAAGAATATTTTGTGTTCCTGCTGTATAAGTTGTTGTAGGAAGGCGCTACAGATTAAGTTGTAAGCATAGGGAAGGGACCCAATGAAGGGATGGAACATGCCTGGTAACTTTATTGCAAGTTGTGTATATAGAAATATATAGGTATATATATATATATATATATATATATATATATATACAGGGAGTGCAGAATTATTAGGCAAGTTGTATTTTTGAGGATTAATTTTATTATTGAACAACAATTATGTTCTCAATGAACCCAAAAAACTCATTAATATCAAAGCTGAATATTTTTGGAAGTAGTTTTTAGTTTGTTTTTAGTTATAGCTATTTTAGGGGGATATCTGTGTATGAAGGTGACTATTACTGTGCATAATTATTAGGCAACTTAACAAAAAACAAATATATACCCATTTCAATTATTTATTTTTACCAGTGAAACCAATATAACATCTCAACATTCACAAATATACATTTCTGACATTCAAAAACAAAACAAAAACAAATCAGTGACCAATATAGCCACCTTTCTTTGCAAGGACACTCAAAAGCCTGCCATCCATGGATTCTGTCAGTGTTTTGATCTGTTCACCATCAACATTGCGTGCAGCAGCAACCACAGCCTCCCAGACACTGTTCAGAGAGGTGTACTGTTTTCCCTCCTTGTAAATCTCACATTTGATGATGGACCACAGGTTCTCAATGGGGTTCAGATCAGGTGAACAAGGAGGCCATGTCATTAGATTTTCTTCTTTTATACCCTTTCTTGCCAGCCACGCTGTGGAGTACTTGGACGCGTGTGATGGAGCATTGTCCTGCATGAAAATCATGTTTTTCTTGAAGGATGCAGACTTCTTCCTGTACCACTGCTTGAAGAAGGAGTCTTCCAGAAACTGGCAGTAGGACTGGGAGTTGAGCTTGACTCCATCCTCAACCCGAAAAGGCCCCACAAGCTCATCTTTGATGATACCAGCCCAAACCAGTACTCCACCTCCACCTTGCTGGCGTCTGAGTCGGACTGGAGCTCTCTGCCCTTTACCAATCCAGCCACGGGCCCATCCATCTGGCCCATCAAGACTCACTCTCATTTCATCAGTCCATAAAACCTTAGAAAAATCAGTCTTGAGATATTTCTTGGCCCAGTCTTGACGTTTCAGCTTGTGTGTCTTGTTCAGTGGTGGTCGTCTTTCAGCCTTTCTTACCTTGGCCATGTCTCTGAGTATTGCACACCTTGTGCTTTTGGGCACTCCAGTGATGTTGCAGCTCTGAAATATGGCCAAACTGGTGGCAAGTGGCATCTTGGCAGCTGCACGCTTGACTTTTCTCAGTTCATTGGCAGTTATTTTGCGCCTTGGTTTTTCCACACGCTTCTTGCGACCCTGTTGACTATTTTGAATGAAACGCTTGATTGTTCGATGATCACGCTTCAGAAGCTTTGCAATTTTAAGAGTGCTGCATCCCTCTGCAAGATATCTCACTATTTTTGACTTTTCTGAGCCTGTCAAGTCCTTCTTTTGACCCATTTTGCCAAAGGAAAGGAAGTTGCCTAATAATTATGCACACCTAATATAGGGTGTTGATGTCATTAGACCACACCCCTTCTCATTACAGAGATGCACATCACCTAATATGCTTAATTGGTAGTAGGCTTTCAAGCCTATACAGCTTGGAGTAAGACAACATGCATAAAGAGGATGATGTGGTCAAAATACTCATTTGCCTAATAATTCTGCACTCCCTGTATATATATATATATATATATATATATATATATATATAAATGAGTTTACATAGAAAGAATAAATTCTGGAAAGAAAATACAAAAGACCAGGATGAAAGACAGATGATCACGCCCTGACGAAGCCCGACACACCTAGCGGGTGAAACGCGCGTCGGCATTGGACAAGCTGACCGGAGCATGTGATAGGTGTCGAATACACGGAACAGACACGCTGCAAACAAACATACCTGTCGGATTTCCAGAATGGAGTTCCTGAACACCCAATGAGGCTCATCTCCTAAGAGTCAGTCACAGAAACAACTTTAAAGGAAACAGGTCGTATATTACCTTGTCACTGCCTGATTAATAGGCTGCCTACTGACTGTCTTGGATGATGATACCCTGTTGAGAGAGTATACTTTAAACACTCCCTGAAGGAATGCTACTAATATGCGCTTGAAGCTTACTAATACCACACAACACGGAGGCAAAACCTTGTGCTTTCTGCATTTATTTGTATTTGCTTCATGGCTAACTTCTCAGCTTGCATAACCTTTCTCCAAAGGGACATTCTCACTCGATAGCAAGAGTAGCTACCTCAAAACAATTACTCAGCGAGGCTGGCTGTATACTACTGTGCTAAATTGTTTGTTTGCATGACAATAAGATATTTGTACATATTTTGGGGCACGGCACCACAACCTACTTAGATCCCATTCATATACCTGCCCGGCATTTTGCCTTAACCCTATAAGGTGCCGTAAGCAGCTGGGTGTAGTAGCTTGTATTTCAGTCCCCCACAAATATATCTTATAGTTACATGTATATGTGCTATCAGTCTTTAAGAACATCATTATTTCTGCATAGGTGTTGGGGCACACTAACTGTAACTACTTAGATCCCATATAGTAATCTGCCCGGCATATAGCCTTACATACTAAGGTGCCGCAAGCAGTAGGGTGTAGTAGTCAATTTATTGTCCCCCATTCTTATCCTGCAGTTTATACACATGGCTCCACAGGCCTGTGAAAATAACCACATATCATGTTTATAATTTCTGTTTTGGTATAGACACTATCCCCTGACCGGTCAGGTTTGTAACATAATATGTTGTATTTTTTATGCTATTTGATATTCATATAAAGAGATCATATCTACCAATTGGGTCTTTTTGCGTTTTTCTATCTTTGTATATATGTATGTAATTTACAGTAAGTGCCAGAGAGTTCTCTCCTTTACAGCTACACAAGCCTTGGAGGTTGACACATTTTGAATAAGGTTTTGAGCTTTAGTTTAATTTTGGAAAAGAGTGCTGAATTCCCTGTCTTTCATCCTGGTCTTTTGTATTTTCTTTCCAGGATTTATTCTTTCTATGTAAACTCATTTATTCTATATAAGGGTCTGCACCATATATTTGATATATTCAAAGACCATACCAGTACTAGCCTAGAAGCCAACCGGTTGGTCACCTTTTGTCTTAGTAAAAGCTCATAGCGATTGCTTCCCCTCCGTTACTCAATTTGATATATATATATATATATATATATATATAGGTAGTTTCATAATCTTATCATTATATAAGTGCTAGGAACTATCAGCTATAATGAATGGGCTAAGGTAAGATTAAGCATTTCACTGGAAGTGGACAATTTATCCTATAGTTAGGGATACAATGACTCTATATGTTTATTTATACCCTTTTACCGCTCTGGCCGCTAGCCGTGAGTAAGGAACTAACATGCTGTTCGCCATCTTTGCCATTGACATAGCAAGCTTTTATCCCATAATCTTTAAAACGCGTAGTATGAGCTATGCTTACGGTGCAGACAACAAAAATTGCAGTGCGCTGAAAACATCCTCACACCTAAAACTGTTTTAGGGCAATTTTTTAGGATTATAATCAATGAATATATTTCTTATATATATTTGCACATAAGTAACATCAGAAAACATTTAACCATTGATTCAAACTAGCAACTATTTGTAACTTTAATAGATGGATTATTATTATTTGTATGTCCTTAGTTTAATGGGACTCCGGATTCAAATTCTACTTAGTTAATTAACCCCAGGACTTATGCGATTGTAACAGATAGTGCCTTCTATAATTGGATTTCGTGAAATATGTCAGTGGTGAACAGAGACTCACAACAGGCTTCTCTATAGGCTTGTTTTTTTCCTTTTGCCAACGATATCAAAAAGCGGAGGGAGGGAATCCGACCGCAGGGCAATTAATGCTGGGGCCCCTTCACAGACAAACCATAGGGAAGGATAGGGGGGAAGGTAGGTGAGATAGATAAGGCAGCAGGTGAGAGGGATTGGAGAGAAGCAAGATAAGGAAGCAGGAGGGAGTGTCAGCTGAGGAGGGCATATAAGGGGGGAAGGCAGGAAGTAAGGTTTATAATAATTTAGTTTTTTCTATTTCAGGTAGATCGCTTTTGCTGAGATGTCTGCAAGAAACAGGAAGATTCCAAAGAAGTTCCTCAATGGCGATGACACCATTTGGAGGACTTGTGCGATTCAAGCGCACAGAAAGCTGAAGAAGATGGAGAAGGAAAAGAACAGAGAGGCACTGACGGTACAAAGAGCAAGGATGGGGGAGGTAACCGGTGCGGTGGACAGACCGCAGGAGGTAACAGGAAGGGGAACTGAGAAAGCGAAGGTAAGCGACACACTGGTTGGGGCGGAGTGCCCAGGGGAAGCAGGTAGGCAGGATGCATTGGGGGGTGGGGGCGGGAAGCGATGTGGCATTGTTCTCTGAAGAATCCGACAGTAGTGTTGGGGTCCCCGTGGTATTTAGGGAAAAACATAGTAGGGGTGCACAAAGTGGGCAGCGGCATCGATCCGGAAACTGGGCGTGGCCATTGTTCTCTCCAGGGAGGTAGGCGGGTCGTGACGCAGGCAGGGGGAGAGGCCGAGGCCTCCGCTCTAGAGGTGGTAAAATCGCGCGTCAGGGGCGGCCATATTGGGAAGCAGGAGACGTGCGCAGGGGATCACAGCTGCAGCGCAACAGAGAAAGGCTAGTCAGTGAAGGAGACTCGGAGGAAGGTGGCGATTGGGAGGTAATGAATGCAGAAGGGAAAAGGGACAGGGGGGAAGCCGGATGGTGCAGAGACAGGAGGATACAACAGAGGTGGTAGGGGCAGAGACATTTAGGAATTTGAAGTCTGCAGTAGAATTCCCAGAAATTTTGCAAGAAAAATTAAAAAAGGAGGTAGAATTGGGGCGGATAGCAGGGCCATTTAGAGAAATGCCCATTAAGGGATTACTTGTATCCCCATTAGGGGTGGTACCTAAGAAGGAAGTGGGAAATTCAGGATGATACAGCACCTGTCTTACCCCAAAGGGAAGTCTGTGAACAACGCCATAGAGAAATTGGATTCATCAGTAACATATCAGTCTTTTGACATGGCAGTGAGGCTAGTTAGAAAAATAGGAAGGGGCGCGTTAATGGCAAAGATAGACATTGAGGCGGCATTTAGGTTACTCCCTTTGAACCCGCAAAGCTTTAGACTCATGGGTTGTAAATTTGATGGCCAATTCTACTTTGATAAATGCTTACCGATGGGTTGTGCTGTGTCATGTGCTATATTCTAAAAATATAGTAGATTTTTACATTGGTTGTTGGCAGCAAGGACAGAGTCAGAAAATATAATACACTGGATCTAGGTCATGCAAAAGATTGATGGAGACATTACTAGTTATGTTGGAGGAATTAGGGGTACCGGTGGCAAAAGAGAAATCAGAGGGCCCTAAAACCAGATTGGTTTTTCTTGGCATAGTAATTGATACAACAAAAGAGCAATGCGAGTTACCAGAGGATAAGATAAAGAAGGCAGGCCAACTGATAAGCGATATGTTGGGGCGGAAGAAAGTAATGCTTAGGGATATGCAGCGGCAGCTAGGAGTACTAAATTTTGCGTGCAGAGTAATTCCAGTGGGCAGGATATTTAAAAGAAGACTGGAGCAGGGAACAGCAGGGGTAAAAAAGCCTGAGCACATGATTAGGTTGTCAGGAGCAATGAAAGATGACCTGCGGGTATGGTATTCATTTCTAAAGGAATTTAATGGAGTCAGACTCTGGCCAGTAAGGATAGCAGCAAATGAGCTGGAGCTATACACAGACGTGGCAGGTAGTGCAGGTTTCGGGGCTTTCTTACAGGGTAGATGGTGCGCGGGCGAATGGCCAGAGGCATGGAAGCAGGAGGGTTGGGTAAAAAACCTAGCTTTACTGGAATTATTCAACATTGTTGTCTCGGTCGAATTGTGGGGCCTGCTGCTGGCAAACAAGAGTATCATATGTTGGTCTGATAATCAAGGGGTGGTGGATGTGTTGAACAACTTGTCAGCATCATCAGGGCCGGTGATTAAATACTTGAGATACTTTGTATTGAAATGCCTACAATATAATATCTGTTTTAGATCAAGACATATCCCTGGGTATAAGAACATAGTGGCAGATGCATTATCTAGATTCAAATGGGATTTATTTAGAAAATATGCTTTAATAGCTGATACTTTACACACTGTATTGCACGGTTTTATTGTATTTTCTTTTCACTTTGTACCTCACTCTCTTATTAGTAGAGTGCGCACTAAGGGAAAAAGCTAGTATCATATATGGACAGATATATCTCGTCCTCTAAACTTAATTCACCAACCATGCCAGTTAAACAAAAAGACAGGAAGAACCGTATTTCAGACATCTTGCCTGAAACAGTAAAAGAGGTTGCACCTTCTAAATCTGACATTCAACCATTAGTAACCCAGTTAACAGAAATATTTCTACCTCAATTTGAGTTATTGCAGTCCCAGATGGTCAGCCTCACAGCTGAGATTAGACCATTTTCAAATAGACTTAATGAGGTTGAAAATAGAGTTTTGGAAACAGAGGATGCGATAAACGGCCAAGCAATTCAACTGTCAGATCATACTAAACATATTAAAATCTTACAAGATCGTTTAACAGATTTTGAGGACCGCTCACGTCGCAATAATGTAAAGATAGTAGGCCTGCCAGAGTCTAGTGAGTTTACTGATCTCTTACATTTTTCTTCTATATACCTCCCTCAATTACTAGGTGTGCAACAACAAAATACCCCTGTACTGATTGAAAGAGCACACAGAATAGGCCCTCAAAGGAAAACAATGAATGGGTCAATTCAAAATAGAGCGGTTATGATTAAATTTCAAAATTATCAGGATAAAATGACGCTACTGCGACTTTACAGGAAAATTGGCTTGGTGCGGATAGGGGAGGCCAAAATCAGGACTACTCTAGCGAAACCTCTCAAAGAAGGAAAGCTATGGCCCCCTTCTGCACCAAGCTAATCAACGCAGGTCACAAGGCCAGTTTAATCTATCCAGCCAAAATAATAATAGAAGACAAGGACACTATACACACCTTGTTAAATGAACAAGAGGCCAGACAATTTTGTATTGACTTGAAAATTATGATATAAGATAAGAAAGTCGACTAAAACCAATACATATATTAGTGGGTTCTCTGTTATGCTGTCACTTGGTAGACAAATTTTGCTTTTAGTTTTTTTTTTCTTCTCAACCTTGCCTCCTCCTCCACGCCTGATTCAAACATAGAAAATAGGAGATATTTTTAAGTGCGTTTCATGGAATATTGGGGGAATAACTTCCCCTATTAAAAGGAAGTTGATCCTTAAACAACTAGGTAAACACAAACCCGATCTTGCTTTCCTACAAGAAACTCATCTTAAAGTTTCAGAAATAGATAAACTTAAATCCAAATGGGTTGGTCATGGATTTGCTTCACTGTGTAATAAGAGGAAAAGAGGAGTGGCCATTTTGTTTAACAAGAACCTGTCCTATAAGTTACTGAAACATGTTTTAGAGGATAGATGGCTTTTGGCTGAGATCGAGATAGGGAATACTAAATACATTTTCTGTAATATATATGGACCAAATCAGGTTGATATAGATTTCTGGAACGAACTTACTATGTATCTATCTCAGAATATTGGACAAACCCTGATTCTGGTAGGAGATTTTAATTTAATCCCAACTCCATTATTAGATAGACGTACTCCAAATACTTCTTATTTCTCTAAAATGAAGGCTAAAATATTTCGCCAGATTTGTAATAATTTAAAAGTCCATGATATATGGCGTATTAAATATCCAGACACCCAAATTTTTTCCTGCAAATCTAAAACGTATAGAGCACTTTCTAGAATAGATTTCTTTCTGATTTCTAGCCCTATGTTAGCAATGAATATTGATGCTCAAATTGCCGACATAGTTATTACTGATCATGCTATCATTTCTTTAAGTATACATACTAAGAACTCAACTATTAGCCCAGTAAATAATTTTTATTTTCCTAACTACTTATCTCAAGATAAAAAGTTTTCTGACTGGCTGGGCCAAAAGTGGCGAGACTTTCAAGGTTTTAACAAGGAGTATCTTGAAAAAAATAGAGATTTACTGGGAAGCTGCTAAAGCGTATCTTAAAGATGAAGTTAAGGCATATATGGTAATAAGGAAAAAACAAGCTAGTGCGCGCAAATTACAATTGGCTAACCAACTTAGTAATGCTTATAAGAAGTATATTAATAATCCTTCTAGAATTCTCTGGAATAAATACCAGAAGGCCAAACAGGAATGGGATCTTTTTTTTAAAGAAAAAACGCTGCAGGAAGATATTAGAATTAATGCAAAGTATAGTGAACAATTTGGCAGATCAGCCAAATTTCTGGCCAGATTAAATAAGACTAGGAAAAAAATAATATAATTGAAGCTATTAGGGATGGCCAAGAAAGATATACGGACCCGTTAGAGATTAAAGAAACTTTTTATAACTATTTTCAAAACATTTACGCAGCGAATGAGATTAACCCTAAAAATAAAAATAGTTTCTGGAATAGAGTCAAAATCCCTAAAATCACCTCATTTTTTCTAGAAACTCTAAACAACCCCATCACTATGGAAGAAGTGGCCGAGGCAATAGATTATGCTAAGAGTAACAAAGCACCTGGCCCCGACCAGCTCCCATCAGAGTTTTATAAGATCATGCGAAACGATCTGCTCCCTATTCTGGTTAAGCTGTTCAATTAATATTTTATAACAGGGAAACCTATGTCTGAATATTTCTCGGCGTCGGCTGTTACATTAATACTTAAGAAAGATAAAGATCCTCTTGACCCAGCCTCGTATAGACCTATATCACTCTTAAATGTAGATTATAAACTACTTACTTCTATAATGGCCAAAAGACTTAAACCAGGCATAGACCAAATAATACATGAGGATCAATCTGGCTTTATGCCAGGGAGATCCTCTATTAGAAATTTACGCTGTGCTACCACCATATTAGAATATTTTTGGATTAATACTCAAGAAAATAAACATGGTATAAAACAAGACTATGCATTGTTAACAGCCGACGCCGAGAAAGCTTTTGACTCAGTAACTTGGGACCACTTATATACTGCTCTTGATAGATTTGGCTTTAGTGGGAACTTTCTTTCATTGATTAAGTCTATTTATAATTCACCTACGTCTTATATTTTAGTCAATGGTACTCCAACCACTAGATTTCATATCCATAAAGGGACGAGACAGGGATGTCCCCTCTCGCCCCTTTTATTTAATATTGCCATAGAGCCTCTTGCAATCTTGCTAAGAGATACCATACAAGGTATAGAAATTGGAGATCAACGAATTATCTTATCGCTTTATGCGAATGATTTGTTATTATTTTTGCAAAACACTAAAGTAACTATCCCCTGGTTCTTAATATATTTAAACAATTTAGTTCTTTCTCGGGATATAAATTAAATCTGAGCAAATCTGAAATTTTATGGATACATCAAAATAAAGATAGCTGTAAGGATCATCCGTTTCAGGCCACAGAAACCATAAAGTACTTAGGAATTAATCTACACAGAAACCCTAATGTTTGGTACAATAATAATTTTTCCATCTTTTTCTCTAATGCTACTGAGAAATTGAACAGATGGACTTTGTTCCCTATCTCTCTCTCAGCCAGAATTATGCTAATTAAGTCTATCCTCCTCCCACAATTAATATATCTCTTACAAAACCTTCCCTTTTTTGTATCTAATAAAGATTTAAGGCTCTTTAATAAAACTTGTTCATCTTTTATGTGGAGTAGGAAAAAGCATTATCTATCTCGAGCCAAATTATATAATCTACCAGAATTCGGAGGATTTGCTCTCCCTGATATAAAATGGTACAATATCTCTATACTGGCACGTCTTGCTTTTGACTGGATTACAGATACTAGTTACTTTACAAATTCTTCAATTGAAAGACAATTGGTCTCCCCTCTCTTACTCAAAGCTATTATCCATTGCCCAGCTAATCAACTGCCAATAGATATCAAAAAACTTTCGGTAATACGTAATGTGGTTCTAGCATGGCAAAAGCTATGCGTTGCCTTAGATATAGACTACCGAATATCTTCATACCTTCCTATTAGAGGTAACAACTTATTTCCCCCAGGTCTGTCATCTGAAATATTTACAAAATGGGAAACGAAAGGGTTAGTTTATGTCTCGCAACTCCTTGATATTGATTGCACAGTAAGAACATTCAAATCTATTCTCCTAGAATATAATTTATCAAATAAAAAATTTTATGCGTACTTGCAACTTAGACATTTTATAAGTGGACTGCACAATGTCAGACAAGGCTATAAAGAATTTGGCGAACTCAAAGATTATATTATTTTACATAAAAATGGTATTCATACTGTTTCGCTAATTTACAATATCTTAATGTCGAAACAAGGACAACTGGGATTAGAAACCTTAGCTGGTACTTGGAGGCCTCATTTTCAGGAAATAACACCAGAAAAAATTAAACTCATTATTAAGCGAGTAAAAGAGGCCAAAATTCCTACTTCTTGGAAAGAATCCCATATTAAACTGATTAATAACGCATACATTACACCAAGAATATTAGCTAAGTGGACAGGTAATAATTCAGGTGGCTGTTTTAAATGTAAGAAAGTGGATGCTGACCTCCTACACTGTCTATGGTTCTGCCCTAAAATCAGACAATTCTGGCTCAAAATATTTTATTGGTTGTCCAAGTTTTCCAATGAAAACTATACAATAGATCTATTCCAAGTTTTTTTCTTAACTAACGAGACTACTACGAAATTCTCCAAAACCATTGATACACTAATCTTGCTAGGTCGTAATTTAATTCTCCGGTATTGTAAAAATAAGAATGCTCCCCCATTTAAATTATTCAAACAAGCAGTCTATTCACAAATTATGTTCGAACAATTAAATAGTAATTATCTAGTATATAATCAGATCCAATGCTTTTTTGATAAATGGCTTATTTTAATCCTAGATCAACCAAGTAATCTACAGTATTCATTAACAAAGTGTTTCCACAAGTCAGATCTTTTTGGAACCCTGGTCTTGAATAATATATTCCCGTCTACTTGGTACTAATAACGTGCTTGTATTTAGATGATGAATGAGACGTGGAGCTGGAGATAAAGGAGCCCCCCCCCCCTTTTTTTTTTTTTATCTTTTTCTTTTTTTTTCTTTTTTTTTATTATTATTTTTAGGTAAACAAGAAATAGTGGCACAATTGTATAGTAATAGAAGTTCAAGACTATAGAATTAAATATTGAGTTAACAATGTCATAATATTAATAAGTTATCATATAGAAACTATGAACCTAGGAAGATTTAATTAGTTTTTTTCCTTTTATCTAAGAAAGAAAGTATTGTTTGATGCTATATGCTGGTATAAATGGTTAATATGTGTCCTTTCTTTTTGCCCTCTGCACTAGGAATCTTTTGCATTCTTGACAAATATTTGTTCACTGAAATGTATTTTGTTCTTGGAGATAAATAAATGGATAAAAAAAAAAAAGAAAATATGCTCCCGGGGCGCGAAAAGATGGTGAATGTTGCCCTGTCTCTCTCTGGCAGATTGGGAATGAATAGAAGGCATAAAAAAGTTGGTTGAAAGATCAGTGGACCCAAAGACATGGAGGACATACAGGAATCATTGGGATCAATGGTGCCAGTTTAAGGGTAGCAAATCAGAAAACGAGCGTGTCTGGTTATTAGAATGGCTGTGGTTTTTAAAGGCGGGGGGGAATGAAGAAGGGACAATTAGGATTAGTATTGACCGGGGTATCAGATTTTTCAAAACTAACGGGCAAGGAAGATTTAGCAAGAACATTTGTAGTTAGAAAAGTAAGTAAAGCTTGGCAGGCGGGGGAAGAAAGACAAAGGGATAACAGGGAACCAGTAACAGAGAAGAGGTTAAAGAGTATGGTGGGACGCATAAAAGATGTATGCAAAGAAAAAAGCGAGGCGAGTTTGTTCAAGATGGCATTTGTAATGGCATTTTGGGTAGCGTTAAGAATAGGGGAATTAGTCGCAAGTAGTAAGCAGGATGCGACAAATGGGGTAGAGGCGGACGACGTAGTAATATACGGGGGGCGGCATTATGGTATTGATAAGAAAATCAAAGACAAACAGGGAAGGAAAAGGTGCATGGGTCGCTATGAAAAGGACAGGGGTCGATTGCGCAAAGGAATTATTGGCGAGAAAAAGAAAGCAAGGGAGATTGTTTCTAAGGCATAGGAACAGGTCTAATTTAACAAAATTCCAGTTTAAAAGGGTTTGGAAATGACAATAAATAAACTAGGATGGGAACATCGGAGGTTTGCCCCCCATTCATTTAGGATAGGGGCTGCAACTAGCGGAGCGGAGAGAGGGTGTTCCGTGGAACAAATAAAAAGCTTAGGGGGATGGAAATCCAAAGCATATAAAACTTACATCAGGTTGGAAAAGGAGTAAGGCCGCTTAATAGCAATTAAGCACAATAATATGACGATTAAAACGGTTGCATGTGAATCGTGAAATGTTGACACATGGTTTTTATTTGTTTTTCAGGTGGAGCTCTAAAAGTGTGGATGGTGGGACATTCTTATGTATACTGGGCAAGAGCTAGGGCAGCGGTACATTTGGGCTTTGAGCATAGGGAAGCCAATATCAGATGGATAGGGAAAAGAGGGCTGAAATGGGAAGAGTTAGTAGAGACAGTACAGCAGGCCCGAAGGAGATGGGGGAGCCCCGACACAGTGATTATACACTTAGGGGGCAACGACATAGGAGCATACCCGCTAAGGGAGCTCGAGGAAAGAATAAAATAGGTACTATGCTGGTTTAAAGTGGCATGGCCGCAAGTAACAATTATATGGTCAAACATAATATCTAGACTGTATTGGAGGAATACCGATACTCAGAGAGCGGGGTATAGGTCACGTAGGAAGCTGAACCAGGTAGCAGCAAAAGCGATAAGGGAAATAAGGGGAAAGGTAATAGAACACCCTGAGATTGCGGCAATGAAGGAGGAATTGTTTTGGGCAGACGGGTACATCTGAACGATGTCGGGAATGAGCGTTTTTTAAAGGATATACGGACAATGGTGGCGGAGCTGTTGAAGGTAAGGAAAGGTCACTATAGGTAGGGTTGGCTGAAAGAAGGCTTTCTTTGTTGGCGGTAAAAATGGGGCTGGCATGCGGGCGGGGCATAGAGGTGGCGGGGGATCCCACTGCATATTCGACCTTGGACCGTGATCTGGTGGTCTAATTGCTGGTGAGGCTAGGCAGTGGGTTCTCCCGTATCTCCTTATGCCTCGCCACAGGGGGGTTAGTGGTCCCCCCTTATGCGTGGCCCCATGTTATTGGAATGCGTTGCATTGTTGGAAAGTTGATGTGGTGAAAAGTTGATTTATTGGAAAATTATTCTTACAAGTATATTTTGCTGTGACGCAAAATATAGATTATAATAAAAGTGACCTTTCCATTTTAACGGCATATCAATGTGTGGTGTCTTTATTTCAGGTGACAATTTACAAAGTAAAAATCGAATGTGACAAACTGGATGGTTGTTAAGGGAAAGGGGGAATAAGAGAAGTATAGGTGTTTTCTTCAAAGTGGTGGGTTTGGAAGGGAGGAAAGAATTGGGCTTCTAAGCCTTAAAGCCATTAGGTCGGTTGTAGCCGTCCCTGCAAGTGTCACTCTTGTTAAGAATCCCGGATGGTAGACATATCAATATTCCAACATTGTCCCTTCGGGGGTCCCCAACCAACCCCCACGTGGCCACATTATGTTGTCGGTATTTTCCCATCTATTAAGATTTATTTTGTGCGGCACAAGGTACGCCGTTCTGTTGCGTTGTACCAGTTGTTATCACTTCCTTTGATGGTCTTGTGGAAGAGCTTTCTAGTACCCCCGGCACACAAACTTTAATTGGTGGGCTAAGTGGTAAAGTGAACGTTTTCGCCGTGAGTCGCTGGCTTAATTGATTGCTTATCTAATGGCCCTTTGTTGCGTAATATTTTAGTTCCCGTAGATTTTCTGCTTTCTGATGAGGTGGATCTTTGGTTCGATCAGATGCGAACACCCCGGCTCCAGCTGTAGTAGATATCTCGGGCGGCAAGTATGTCTTCTTTGTATCTGTGACCCCCCCGGAGCCATTTGTGTTTATTACACACAATTCACATTACTGTACTAATTTCTGACACAGGCACACGGTTATTGGTCCTAAATGTAGATTTAGAATAAGATTTTTAATAATCGTGGCATCCTTGCACACTAGTTTGTTCTGTTTGGTTTATAAACTATGCGCTGTGTAGGGTAGAACTCTTGAGTCTAAAATGAAGTAATCTCTAAACTTCAAAGAATGAGAGTATTTATGGCAGGGTTTGACTCGTGAGCGCTTCTAGTTTGATACCCAATAAGGAAGGATTTATAATAATAATATCATGTGACAAAAATTTAAAAATGATTTATTATATATAAAATGATGCTGTTTTGACAGTTCAAAATAAAGGACAAATGTTTAAGTAAATATAAATTTCTAAAATATAGCAGTCCTGAAAGTAATTGGTTGGCCAACCATTAAAAAGAGATCTAGCTGGGTTTTGGATACAACTTATTACGTTAGTGCTGGTCTTGTAGCTAATAAGCTAATGTTCATAGGCTAATGATAAGTAAAGAAGTTGTATGCAAAGAAATAATGAAAAGTTTTTATATAAAATTAGTATGCAAACTCAAAGGTTAGTGTGAGATAGTATCCAAAATGTTTCAAAATAGTTGCACTTGTGTGTAGAATACTAAACAGTTACAATGAAACGGTGTAAACCAATAAATACTTATTTACAATATGATACAGAAACCGTTATCGCTATCAAGGAGCAGTTTTTTCTAAAAGGGTTTACAGAGGCGCCTTTTAAAGTTCCTGTAGAAATTCAATGTAGTCTGGTCTTATTAGCAATATCGATTATAATTAACAGTTTGATCTGACCTTAGTGGGTACGTTGGTCTACCGGTAGACGTGCTGGTAATACTCCTTATGTGTGTGTTCAGAAAAAGAGAATGTAGATTGTGGGCCTGCTTTTTGCAATGTTTTCTCACGGCGTTCGTCTCAGCCCAAATCACACGCCTATTTCACAGGCTTCCCGTGATAGGCTTCGTCCGTTGTGAATGTGATTCCCCGCTGTTGGTTGTATCTTCAAGCTTTGTACTTGCGGAGTAGTGCTGATGTCGGATCACATTCGATAAGCCACTTGCGGTGTAGATCCTTGCAGGATCTGTCAAGTGTGGCAGCACTCACTCGTGCTTAGTAGTGCATACTGGAATCTCACAGGGTCCCAGCTCACTGTTCTTTTCCCACAGGTCTCAGTTTAGGCTGTAGTCTCCAGCCGCAAACAAACATGGACAGGCTCTCAGTCAAGTGATACATTTTAAAATCACAGCATCCTGAGGAAACAGCAAGCTAGCTGAGAAACTAGTTGCATTTTAATACACAGTGATATATGTATACACTGTGCTTTTAAAGACCATTGTTTTAATACAAGTGATTTTAAAACTTATGTGAGATTCCAGTATGCACTACTAAGCACGAGTGAGTGCTGCCACACTTGACGGATCCTGCAAGGATCTACACCGCAAGTGGCTTATCGAATGTGATCCGACATCAGCACTACTCCGCAAGTACAAAGCTTGAAGATACAACCAACAGCGGGGAATCACATTCACAACGGACGAAGCCTATCACGGGAAGCCTGTGAAATAGGCGCGTGATTTGGGCTGAGACGAACGCCGTGAGAAAACATTTGGGAAGGAATAAATACCCCAAACCACCGAGTGCATTCACAAAAAATCATCAAAGGACGATAAACACCCGCCAGTGAAACCTGAATTAAAAGGTAAGTAACACAACCAGCAAGAGAATATAGCAAAAAGAAGGCCCACAATCTACATTCTCTTTTTCTGAACACACGCGTAAGGAATATTACCAGCACGTCTATCGGTAGACCAACGTACCCACTAAGGTCAGATCAAACTGTTAATTATGATCGATATTGCTAATAAGACCAGACTACATTGAATTTCTACAGGAACTTTAAAAGGCGCCTCTGTAAACCCTTTTAGAAAAAACTGCTCCTTGATAGCGATAACGGTTTCTGTATCATATTGTAAATAAGTATTTATTGGTTTACACCGTTTCATTGTAACTGTTTAGTATTCTACACACAAGTGCAACTATTTTGAAACATTTTGGATACTATCTCACACTAACCTTTGAGTTTGCATACTAATTTTATATAAAAACTTTTCATTATTTCTTTGCATACAACTTCTTTACTTATCATTAGCCTATGAACATTAGCTTATTAGCTACAAGACCAGCACTAACGTAATAAGTTGTATCCAAAACCCAGCTAGATCTCTTTTTAATGGTTGGCCAACCAATTACTTTCAGGACTGCTATATTTTAGAAATTTTGAATATTTACGTAAAACATTTGTCCTTTATTTTGAACTGTCAAAACAGCATCATTTTATATGTCTCAGTTTTTTATATATAATAAATCATTTTTACATTTTTAACAATTTTGTCGCATGATATTATTATTATAAATCCTTCCTTATTGGGTATCAAACTAGAAGCGCTCTCGAGTCAAACCCTGTCATAAATCCTTGCACACTAGACAAGGTATGACGACTGCATGTAGCCTCTCACCTTGTTTCTTCCGTCTCCTTCCCGTCTGTTTACATCTTCGTGGCTTTTGATAGCTGCAGTTGTAGTCTTCACTTGTGGGAGATCGTGGGATACTCTCTGCCTAATAATGTAAGGAGAAATGCAAGAGATAAATAGAAACATTCCTTATATGTAATGCATCTGTGATATAGTACTATTTACAAAAAGAGTACATATACAAAGCTGTTTTTTTTAAGATCTCCGTTCTTACTCTAGTGCCAAATATCTTCTACCTAATATTTGGAATTGCTGATATATAGAGCAAAAATCCCATGGAATAATTTTAGACCAACACTATAACTTGGCTACCTGTGAAAGGGTGAAAATTTGTAGTTTAATTTGCTTAAAGGGACACTGAACCCAAATGTATTCTTTCGTGATTCAGATAGAGCATGAAATTTTAAGCAACTTTCTAATTTACTCCTATTATAACATTTTCTTCATTCTCTTGGTATCTTTATTTGAAATGCAAGAATGTACGTTTAGATGCCGGCCCATTTTTGGTTTGTTTTTGCTGATTGGTGGATAAATTCATCCACCAATAAAAAAGTGCTGTCCAGAGTACTGAATCAAAAAAGAAGCTTAGATGCCTTCTTTTTCAAATAAAGATAACAGAGATAAAGAAAACAAAGAAAAATTGATAATAGGAGTAAATTAGAAAGTTGCTGAAAATTGCATGCTCTATCTGAATCACGAAAGAAAAGATTTGGGTTCAGTGTCCCTTTAACTTTCTACATTTATGTTTTCTGTATAAAATTAGATTATACTTGACTTCCCTTCCAAACTCAGAGAGCCACTTAATGGTTTTCTAAAGAGATGTGGCCAATATTCCTGTACATGTTTCTATATGTAACTTCGTCTTCTGTTTCACTACTACATCACTTGTCCTACCAACACTTTTGTATATGATGCAACACATCTCTCACATCTCTCAGGTTGAAGGTGATCTCAAGGTTGCTCCAGAAACAGTCTGAGAATGTTGGATACATGTCCAAGACTTCCAGCAGGTCCTCTCTCTGTATCTTGTGCAGGTCACAGTAAGTTAGAGCCCTCACATCTGCATTTGACTTTCCTGGGCGAGCATAAAGACTGATAGGCTCCCCAAAAATGTCATTCTTACCTACAGATGGACATAAGAAAAATTTCACAATAGATGGATAAAAAAGTTATTTATTGCTACAAACTAATTATATAATCTGTTCGATAAAGTAATTACAGACCACTTCAAAGAAACAAACATTATAATCTACAGTTCTCTGGAGTACTCAGATATTAATTAAAATTTAAAAAAATACTGGAAATTCAGTTTTTTATTCTACCAAAAAACGCTAATAGTACTATTTATACTGTACAAATAGTCCTACATTAACTGGAAAATAACTTCATTTTTTACCCAGAATTGCCACCACAATATCTTCCCTGAGAATCTCAATAGAACCGCGGGAGATGAAGTAAAGGGTTGTCAGAACGTCTCCATAATGGACAAGGGTGTCCCCAGGTGGGGCATGCGTGGTTTTAAATTTCATGGCTAATGCACGCAGGCAGCCCTTTGTGGCACCACGGAAGGCTTTGCAATTTTGAAGCAGTGTACGATTAAGGTGCAAGCAGATGTCTGCCTGGAGGCACTCTGGAAATCCCTTCAGCACCTAGGGAGACAAGGGGGGGGGGGGCAACAATAGGGTGAGAATATTGGTAAGATAAAGAAGAGGGGAAAAGGCAAAGAAACAGAACAAAAATTATGGTTGGCATTTATTAACAAAGAAGGGCTATGGATTGCAGTATTGTAATTATAAGAGAAAGTATGGAGGGAGTATTGAAGTACTGAAAATAAAATGAAACAGTGAAAAGAAAAAGTGGGTAGACAAAGATACCAGAACTTGGGTGTATTGAATCTGATACCGAAATTGAGGTTGAAAGGAGTACAATATTGAAAGAGGACATCAAGAGAGGAGATATGGGGTATGTATAGAAAGAAAAGAGATTTAAAGACGTGCAAAAATGTAAAAAAGTGGGATACTTGCGCAAAAGGAAAATCAGGATAATAAGTGAGAAGGAATAATTCAGATAGAAAGAATTTGACAGAAACAGGGATGATGATATAACAAAGAATTCATGAAGGTGAAGAAACAAGCAAAAACAAAGCACAATGAAGAAGCAGTGAAGTGAAAAGGAAGGTCAGGCTTTCCCAGTCTATAACAAACATTCTGCTCTACATTGATACTCTGAGTGCACACTCAGACATGACAAACCACTGGGAAAAGATGATATATGTATCAGTGAGGAGGAACGGGTGTCTTGGGCACAATATGTGAATAAGGCATTATGGAACCGGGAAATAAAATTAAATTGTCTTCCAATTGCCCAAAGTTGTGGCAAATAGTAAAATGTTGTTCTGAGGTAAATTGGCACAGAGTATGCCACCATTTTAAGCTGTGTCTCCAGTAAACACAACTGTAATGATTACTTGTGCTTCTCTCCTTGATACATAGACCTATTTAAACACTGCAAATTTCATCTCCATCGAAGCTTCTGCTAAGGTAGATTGCAAGCTCTACAGACATGGAAACTGTGGAGGACATTGCCTTTTCTAAATAAACAAAAAATAATATACGTTTAGGGCCAGATTACGAGTTGAGCGCAAATGTTTATCACAGGTGTTTGTGCTCGCCGGGTTTACTGGTGGTATTGCGAGTTGAAAGTAAACGCGTTCACAGTCACGATTTACACTAGAATGATTACCGCGTCCTCACAGCTCTAGTTAACTGATTTGTGAAATAAAAAAGTTTCACAAAACACATAAAAAATACATTACAAAGTACCGTTACACTCATAATAACACCATCTAATAAAAATGATTCAAATAAAATATTGCACACAAAAGTTATAAGGGATCAAAGATATGAGATCTAAGATGGTAGAAAAAAAAAGGCAGGTAACATTGAGATACATACATATACTGTCTAAACATGTATAAGTATTTATATGTGTATGTATGTATTTACAGACATAGATACATATATAAATAGATAAATACATATGTACACACATAAGACATATGTATAAGTGCATTGCAGCCCGTTGCAGTTAAAGGGATAGGAAAGTCAAAATAAACTTGCATGATTCAGATAGAGTATCATTTTAAGACACTTTTAAATTCACTTCTATTTTCAAATGTGCTTCGTTCTCTTAGTATCCCTTGTTAAAAAATGAATACACACATATCATACACTAGTGGGAGCTGCTGCTAATTGGTGCCTGCACACATTTGTCTCTTGTGATTGACTAAATAGATATTTTCAGCTTCCTGTCAGTAGTGCAATGCTGTCCCTTCAGCAATGGATAACAAGAGAATGAAGACAATTTGATAATAAAATTCAATTGGAAAGTTGTTTAAAAATGTATGTTCTATCTAAATAATAAAAGAAAATGTTGGGGTTTTACTATCCCTTTAAGTAGATGAAAACATGAAAAAAACATATTTATGTAATATTCATATTTAATAAAGGTTTTAACTATGTATTTATTGTAAATATTTCACATTCCAATGTTCTGCACATAGCATAGTATTTATAAATAGATATACTTTTATATACAAAAAGGAATTGGATGGTATCCTAAAATTAGGATTTGAACAAGGACACCTAACGGAACAAATCTTTGAGTACTGCACCACAACACACCCGAGAATCCCAATCCTATACACCACCCCGAAAATACACAAAACTCTAGACCACCCGCCTGGGCGGCCGATAGTTTCAGCTGTACAGTCACTCACACAGCCTGTGGCACAAGTAATAGACATTTTCCTTCAACCTATCGTTAAGACAGTCAGATCATATATTTCAGACACCAATGACTTAATCAGGAAGATGAGGATGTGCGTTTGGAGACTGGTGACATCCTGGTCACCCTGGATGTCAACAGTCTCTACACTATCATCCCACAGGACTCATGGCAACTAAACAACACCTCATAGAGAGTACACAGTATGAGGGACCCCCTATTGACTTCTTCTTGACACTAATGGAATACTGCCTCACCAGGAACTATTTCCGCTTTGAGACATCCTTTTATCTGCAACTAACTGGCACGGTGATGGGGTCGAATATGGCCCCATCGTATGCCAACATTTATATGTCTCAGTTCGAAAACCAATTCCTGTGGAGCACAGACACATCGCCGGTTATCTTCTATGTAAGATACATCGACGATGTGTTCATGGTGTGGCGAGGGGGACAAGAGGCACTGTTAGACTGGTTCAGGGATTGGAATAATACCCCTACACCAGTGAGGTTCAAGATTACACACCATCATAAAGAGATACAATTCCTAGATCTTAATATCTACATAGAAGGTAGTGTCTTAGGAACCACACTCTACAGTAAGCCCACTGATAGAAATTCTATTTTAAGTGCCACCAGCTGTCACCCTCCAGCCCTATTAAAAGGTATAGTCAAGTCCCAGATGACTAGGGTCGTACGCAACAATTCCAACATTGCTACAGGGGTCTCACAGTTGCAACTCATGAGGGACAAATTCTTGCAGCGGGGGTACAAGCAACAGATAGTTGACAGTACCCTAAAAGAAGTCCTCCCATATACCCAGGACAGTCTGATATATAAGGACAATCTGACAGAGAAACCCAACAAACTGATAATGGCAACAACGTTCTCACCAAATACTACACAGGCTGGAAAAATATTAAGGGAACATTGGCCAATAGTACAATCTGACCCTAAACTGACCTTTACGCACAACCTGACACCGATGATAGCATACCGGAGGGGTACTAATCTTAAGGACAGCTTGGTACGTACAGACCCCAAATCAAGCTATATGGACACAACTCACATAAACATCAAAGGCTCATATCGATGCCTAGGGTGCACAACATGCAATGGCCTCATGGCAACCAAGAACTTTCACCATCCACATACAAATAAAGTGTTTAAGATCAAACACTCAATATCCTGCAACACTGCATTTGTAGTATATTTGTTATTTTGCCCATGTGCCCAGTTCTATGTGGGCAAAACGAGCGGAACACTCCGCGAAAGGATGGCCAACCATAGACGGGCCATACGGCTGGCGTTAGACCAAGGAGATTCGGACCAACCAGTGGCCAGACACTGTGCAAGAATGGGACATCAGGTGTCCACCATCAGGTATATCCTGATTGACCACATCCCCCCCCTGGACAGGGGAGGTGATAGGAACAAGGCCCTGTTAAGAAGAGAGGCGGAGTGGATGTATAGATTGGGCACTATAGCCCCAGGAGGACTAAACTCCCCTCCAGACTTTAAGGCGCTCATTTAAGTAGAGATACATACTGGGGCACGGCAAACAGATCTTGAGTAATATGTGGCGATGCACTGGAAGTCAGGCCCCTTGAGGGGTAGACTATTTAGTGCAGGGCGCACTATCTGTTTTGGGGGGGGACATGGAGATGATCCCCTCCAATTTAACAGTACTCGGGCCCTTATTGCCAATTGCCCACAATAACTCATGCAGACTTAAAATACTGAGCTGCCTTAAATCATACAGCAATTCCAATGATACCATCCACCTACATCAAGTCAAGATGATGATTTCAATATATAGGACACAAGAAATTAACCAACAGGAACACTACAGAGCTACAGAATAATGAACTATGGACAGACAAAAATTAGGGGATGGAGGTAACCCGAGTCGAGGAAATCCTACCCCAAGTCAGGTTGTGCAAGTACATTACATAAGGTCACTGAACTGGGACTATCACATAATACTAAAATTAATAACTGAAATCCGGAAGGAAGTTAGTATATAGCAATGTGCCATAATGTAACCATATGGACTAATATGGAAACAACAGTATGCCTTAATATATATAAAGAAAGTTAGAATTAATATACTGTGAATAAGGGGTATGGAGACATAAGAGGGACAGATACAATTTAGAACAACATCAAAACCAATTACATATAACTAACGCTAAGTGTACATTGTAGCAACAATATTAGAGTTGCCTTCATTTATTTATGTTATATATTTTATTATTAATTTCAATTTTTAATTTTTGAGTTTTATTCATGTGTATTAAGCAGATAGCCCATATGGATATCTCAGAAGAATCCTAACTATAATAGGGATAATACATAGATAGTTTTCATAACCTCAGTTAGGGAATACTCTCTAACCCCCGTATATATCCCTAACAAGTGCGCTCTAGGGCATGTAGGTGATACACGTAGAGGATTACTAAAACCTAGCAATTAGCCCAACAATTGCATGGCAAGTTAACTAATATTACCCATATGACTCAGTAAAGATATATAAAATAAAGGGCGACCAATAGATCCATCCGCCTAAGTAGATCCGGCATAACAAACGGTTCCTATGCCAACCAGGCTATGACAGCGTGTCCTCATGCAAGGCTTATACAGATGATCGAGAGTGACACACATAGAATAACAAGTATGGGGAGCCCGAAAAGAATACAGTGGGTAACAACAATATGATATCACATATGAGCACATATAAGATCTTTGAATGGGGAAGATCCCACATGCAAGAATGATTCACGTAATGCGAGTAATCCACATGGAGTGCGATACACAGTTAACACGTGTTATATATAACAAATAATTCCTGTACACTTTGTTACTTTGACATTTTCAGTTAAAGATATATAATCATTGCAAGTTTATTTGCTAAAAAATTTTTTTTTTGTATATTGATAATACCGGAAAGAGTATCACATTAAGCACTTCCGGTTTACACAGTGGAACGCAGAATATGCGTTCCACACACACACTGTTTGGCGCCACCACACTGAGAGGACACTTTTCACACAGGTATTTGAAATTATTTTGATTGTTTGCAGTCTGTATATAAGTTTGTTTGATGCAGTTCATGTTTATGCTGATGATGGGGAGGAATTCCCCGAAAACGTTTCATTAAAAGAGTATTTACTTGTTTCACCAAAAGACCTGAGAGTGCGACCGTTTTTTCAGGAATATATATATATATATATATATATATATATATAAAAACAGCACAGTGTGAAACAGTATACTCACCCCCCTTAAATACCCCTGCACAGCAAACAATCAGTTTGGTAAACACCCTGGCACCTGGAAGTAAAACCACGTCACATGACACAAGGTCAAGCCCCGTTGGCATAGCAACCAGACACTCAGTAGTGTAAACCAAGTGAAAACGTAGTGAAAGTTAAAAACATAGGCAAAACAGATTGGAGCAATGTATAAATACAAACATGGGTTTAAACAAAAATGTTAACAACCAAACAAGCAGTAGTATATTATCATGCAGATAGCGTTAATCACCAGGGTGACCGTAATCCCACAGCATAAATACACATAGCCATATACAGCCTCAACCATATCATATCTTAAAGTACAGGTAATGAACTACTGGACAATTTGCGGAGCCCAGGTATAGAACTACCGATAGCGGTCTTCTTAAGTCCCCCCTGTCATTTCATGCAGGTAGAAGTAGCAAGGCATAGAGGCAAAACACACAAGCCTAGTTGAACCTGCAGTGATAGTCGTTATCACACACTCCATGCCACAGCACATAACCAATGCAGA
Source organism: Bombina bombina (assembly GCF_027579735.1). Classification (NCBI taxonomy): domain Eukaryota; kingdom Metazoa; phylum Chordata; class Amphibia; order Anura; family Bombinatoridae; genus Bombina; species Bombina bombina. The sequence goes on along the minus strand of NC_069499.1, from coordinate 1,182,016,322 downwards.
TACCCAAGGGAAGGTATCAGACAACTTAGCAAAGCAAAAAATAGGACAACTTAAACAAAGAACACTTCAAAGAACATAGTACACTTCAAAAAACATAACTTAAGAAAATACCCAAGAGAACGTAAACACATAGTTAGAGGCAGTCCCTTATATGGTGTACCTTACTTGATTACATAATGTCCGATAGAACCAAAGGCAGGAACAGTCTTGAAAATAGAGAGGTGGTTCATTACAGAGTCTTGTCCCTATAAACAGCAGTGCCAGTCAAGGTGGACATTGAGTCCCCGGGGGGTCATTGTCCCAAGATTGAAAATCCATCTTGACTCTCTTTGTAAGAGAATTTTAGCCCTGTCACCCCCCCTACTTAGTGGGGGGATGTGGTCGATAATGATGTATTTAAGGTTGGTTACCTTGTGTCTTGCTTCCACGAAATGCCGTGCCACCGGCTGATCTGATGTACCTTTATCCAATGCTGTACGAATCGCGGACCGGTGGTTGGCCATTCTGGTCCTTAAGTCATCCATCGTTTTTCCTACATAAAACATCCCGCACACACAATGCAGGAGGTATACAATGAATGTTGTGGTACAGGTGACCCTGGGTCTGATTTTAAACTTTCTGGTGGAATACGGATGGATGAAGAAGCTACCTGTAGAGAGACCTCCACAGGTGATGCAACCCAGGCACCTAAAACAACCTTTCTTAGTTTTAAGCCAGGTGTCATTGCTGTAACAGTTCCTGGGGTCAGTTTTTATTAGCTGATCCCTCAGTGAGGTAGCTCTGCGGTACCCAATTCTGGGTGGGGGTATGCATTTGAAAGGTAAGTCTTTATCAGATGATAAGAGTCCCCAGTTTTGCTTAAGGGTATCAGCAATCCCTTCTTTATTCTTTGTATAGGTGGTGGTAAACGTGAGTCTATCCTCAGGTGTGGTAGCATTAGTACCAGCTAGCAGGTCCTTTTGCGCTGTATCCGATACTACCATTATACTGTTTAATAGATTGTTGTGGTTGTATTCCCTCCGTCTGAATTTAGTTATCATGTCAACCAGTTGTGCTTCTTTCAGCTCCTCAGTGGTATTATTCCTAGCTACCCTCTTGAATTGGGATAGTGGGAGTGCCTTCTTAAGGCTGGGTGGATGGCAACTGGTTGCATGAAGGACGGAATTCTTGTCCGTTGGTTTACTGAAGAGGGTAGTGTTTAACTTATCACCATGCTTGAAAATTCTTATGTCAAGGAAGTCTATTGCTTGTTTGTCATATGTAAGCTTGAACTTGACTGTCGGATGTACCTTGTTGAGTTCCTCGAACCAGGCTAGTAGTTGGTTCTCTGTGTCTGTCCACAGCAGAAACAGGTCATCAATGTACCTCTTGAATATTGGCACTCTGTTGTCTTTGAATAGTTGGGTGCCTTGATCCTCAAACTCCGCCATGAACAGGTTGGCGTATGATGGGGCCATGTTAGACCCCATCGCCGTTCCAGCCACTTGTAGGTAGAAAGATCTTTTGAAGCGGAAATAATTGTGTTCTAGACATAGTCTCAGCATTTCCCATATGACATCCGGGGGGGCCCAACATACGGATACTTGAGAAGTTGTCGTCTTGTGGCTGCTATGCCCTCCTGGTGAGGAATGACTGTGTAAAGACTGGTCACATCCAGTGTGACCAGCAGTGTATTTTCAGTGAGAGGAGGTAAGTCCAGTATTAATTTGAGCATGGATGCTGAATCCAAGAGGAAAGAGGGTACGTTGCGGACAATAGGTTGTAGAATATAATCAATATAGGTTGCTATTGGTTGTAGAAGAGAGCCGACAGCTGACACAATAGGTCTCCCAGGGGGAGCGTCCAAGCTTTTGTGTACTTTAGGTAGCATATAGAGAACCGGTTTTCTAGGGAATTTTACCATCATGTACTCGCTGGTGTTGGTATCAATATAATTGTTCTTGAGTAACAGTTGTATCAGCTCATCCAATATTGTCTTGAATTGTTTCCTAGGATCAGCTTGTAGCGGGCAGTAGGTGTCCTTGTCCTCTAATTGTCGCATTACCTCTTTCTTGTAATTGGTGTAGTCTTGCAGGACTACAGCACCACCTTTGTCCGCCTCCCTTAGAACTATGCTGTTGTCCTTTTGTAATGTTCTCAAAGCTTCTCTTTCTTTGATGGTTAAATTGTGTCTGTATTGTTTGCGCTTTATACAATTTTCTTCACATTCCTGCCATAGCAGTCTGGAGAAAGTCTTAATTGATGCATTGTGGCTGTTTGGGTCATAGGTGCTTTTACCCCTAAATTTGGTGCCTGTTTCTGTACTGTTAGTATTGCCAAAATGTTCCTTTAGTCTTTCACTTTCACTTGGTTTACACTACTGAGTGTCTGGTTGCTATGCCAACGGGCTTGACCTTGTGTCATGTGACGTGGTTTTACTTCCAGGTGCCAGGGTGTTTACCACACTGATTGTTTGCTGTACAGGGGTATTTAAGGGGGGTGAGTATACTGTTTCACACTGTGCTGTTTTTTGAGAAAGGGGTAACACCCGAAACGTCAAAATAAATACTTTATCTTTTTGCAAGACCCTGTGAGTGACTTCCTCTTTGCTGCTTTATCTATACTCTTGAAGTGCACCCGGGGCAAGGAGAGCTCAACGGAGCTATTTGAAGCTGGAGTGCTACTACACCTTCTACATGTGTATATGTATATATATATATATATATATATATATATATATATATATCTATACCTGTATATAATCATGTGTATATATATATATATATATATATATATATATATATATATATATATATATATATATATAGAGAGAGAGAGAGAGAGAGAAAGAGAGAGAGAGAGAGGGGGGTATAGATATATATTGTAACAAAATACCATCAGATATATGTACAAATATGTATTTAAGAATAAATAGAACATATTCTTCTATGTGAAGAACATTGGACTGTGAAATATTCATATTTCTCCAACATAGGTGTGTCCGGTCCACGGCGTCATCCTTACTTGTGGGATATTCTCTTCCCCAACAGGAAATGGCAAAGAGCCCAGCAAAGCTGGTCACATGATCCCTCCTAGGCTCCGCCTACCCCAGTCATTCTCTTTGCCGTTGTACAGGCAACATCTCCACGGAGATGGCTTAGAGTTTTTTAGTGTTTAACTGGAGTCTCAACTTAGTTCTTTCAGTTCTTCAGGGGGTTCCGTTTGAACCCTTACATTCCGTTGATATTAAGTTATTATCTTGGAAAGTTTTGTTTTTGGTTGCAATTTCTTCTGCTAGAAGAGTTTCAGAATTATCTGCTCTGCAGTGTTCTCCTCCTTATCTGGTGTTCCATGCAGATAAGGTGGTTTTACGTACTAAACCTGGTTTTCTTCCAAAAGTTGTTTCTAACAAAAACATTAACCAGGAGATTATCGTACCTTCTCTGTGTCCGAAACCAGTTTCGAAGAAGGAACGTTTGTTGCACAATTTGGATGTTGTTCGCGCGCTAAAATTCTATTTAGATGCTACAAAGGATTTTAGACAAACATCTTCCTTGTTTGTTGTTTATTCCGGTAAAAGGAGAGGTCAAAAAGCAACTTCTACCTCTCTCTCTTTTTGGATTAAAAGCATCATCAGATTGGCTTACGAGACTGCCGGACGGCAGCCTCCCGAAAGAATCACAGCTCATTCCACTAGGGCTGTGGCTTCCACATGGGCCTTCAAGAACGAGGCTTCTGTTGATCAGATATGTAGGGCAGCGACTTGGTCTTCACTGCACACTTTTACCAAATTTTACAAGTTTGATACTTTTGCTTCTTCTGAGGCTATTTTTGGGAGAAAGGTTTTGCAAGCCGTGGTGCCTTCCATTTAGGTGACCTGATTTGCTCCCTCCCTTCATCCGTGTCCTAAAGCTTTGGTATTGGTTCCCACAAGTAAGGATGACGCCGTGGACCGGACACACCTATGTTGGAGAAAACAGAATTTATGTTTACCTGATAAATTACTTTCTCCAACGGTGTGTCCGGTCCACGGCCCGCCCTGGTTTTTTAATCAGGTCTGATAATTTATTTTCTTTAACTACAGTCACCACGGTATCATATGGTTTCTCCTATGCAAATATTCCTCCTTAACGTCGGTCGAATGACTGGGGTAGGCGGAGCCTAGGAGGGATCATGTGACCAGCTTTGCTGGGCTCTTTGCCATTTCCTGTTGGGGAAGAGAATATCCCACAAGTAAGGATGACGCCGTGGACCGGACACACCGTTGGAGAAAGTAATTTATCAGGTAAACATAAATTCTGTTTTTCATGTCGGGTTAGCGCACCTTAGAATATGCAATCAGGTATGCACGCGATTAGGATGTTTGTTTTTTTTCTCTCCATGGACTTCTATAGGGGAATACGTGAACGCGCACTCATTATTCCAAGTTTGGCTTTTTGCCTTGTCATGTTACCGTGCGAGTGAGAACAGTTTACTTTTAACTTACACTCAATACGAGCAAAACCCGACGAGCACAAAAACATTACTTCTATTGCAGTTAACGTTAAATAGCGCTCCACTCGTAATCTATCCCCTAATGGGGTTTAACTTTAAGATTAGCAGTTTTGCTGTCATAAATGCACAAAAAAATTAAATAAAAAATACATGTTTTCATATACTTAAGCTTTTTTTTAATGTTTTAGACAACAGGTCAGCTGGTAGTAATATTGAATAAGGTAAATCAAAACAAATGAAAGAAAATTGGATTTGAAATTTGTGCAAAAATGCAATGTTCGTAAAAACAATAGCTCTGCAATGGGAATCTGTGACGGTTACACAGACCTTGAGAAGTTATGTTTGCAGACACAAATATTTTTACTTACTGTTTAAATGACAGGAAATGGTGAAATGTTTTATATGCGTTTCTAACAAGAATTCAGTTGTAAATTGCTCTATCCCCCTTAACGACACATGTAGTAGAGGGTACGTCATACACAAACTGGTCATTAAAGACCAACGGCGTACCCTGTACGTCGTTAGGGGTTTAAAGTGGATGGAAGCAGTCCTGATCACTTCCAGCCGCTTTCAAGGTATTGTCGTGATGCCTTGATATTGAGGCATCACTGCAATACCTTTTTTTGGCACACCGATGCAGAGAGGGCCACTCTGTGGCCCTCTCTGCATCGGCCAGTGATGGTGCCGATTGTTGATGGGTGAGAGCAGCTGCAGGGAGGTGGGTGGGTGACCCATCTCTGGACTAGTTCTGGCCACTGTTCCGGGAAGGTGGGCGGGAGCTTGCAGGACCAATCAATGCTGGATCTATGCGAGAGGGGAAATATTGTTTGGAAAGGGGATCTGGGAGGGGGGTATGACATGGGGGGGCAGCTACACTATGGAAAAAATGGGATAAAATAAAAAAAAATATTTAAAAAGCAAATTTGTTAAGAAATTGGGTACTGGCAGGCAGCTGCCAGTACCTAATATGACCACAAATAGGAAAAGGGGGAAGGTTAAGAGAGCTGTTTGGGGGGGGATCGTGAAGGTTGGAGGGTTAGGGGTATGAAATATACCAAAATGGGCCTAGATCAATACTTTGGGTTGTCTACTAAAAAAATATATGTACATGTAAAGGGATATTCAGGGATTCCTGACCGATATCAGTGTTATCGCTAATTTTGAAAAAAAAATGGTTTGGAAATAGCAAAGTGCTATATAACTTGCAAAAGAAGCAAAGAACATGTAAACATTGGGTATTTCTAAACTCAGGACAAAATTTAGAAACTATTTAGCATAGTTGTTTTTTGGTGGTTGTAGATGTGTAACAGATTTTGGGGGTCAAAGTTAGAAAAAGTGTGTTTTTTTTAATTTTTTCATCATATTGTATCATTTTTAATAGTAAATTATAAGATATGATGAAAATAATGGTATCTTTAAAAAGTCAATTTAATGGCGAGAAAAACTGTATATAATATGTGTGGGTACAGTAAATGAGTAAGAGGAAAACTACAGCTAAACAGAAACACTGCAGAAAAGTAAAAAACATCATTTATGTAAGAACTTACCTGATAAATTCATTTCTTTCATGATGGCAAGAGTCAATGAGCTAGTAACGTATGGGATATACAATCCTACCAGGAGGGGCAAAGTTTCCAAAACCTCAAAATGCCTATAAATACAACCCTCACTACACCCACAATTCAGTTTAACGAATAGCCAAGTAGTGGGGTGAAAAAGAAAGGAGTAAAAAGCATCAACAAAGTCACTAGAGAGCGAGGGATAAAATAAAAACAGCCATTTTCCACTAAGAAAATTAAATCCACAACCAAAAAATGAGTTTTTCTCATAAATGAAAGACAAAAACTTAAAACATAAGCAGAGGAATCAAACTGAAACAGCTGCCTGAAGAACTTTTCTACCAAAATCTGCTTCCAAAGAAGCAAATACATCAAAACGGTAGAATTTAGTAAATGTATGCAAAGAAGACCAAGTTGCTGCTTTTGCAAATCTGATCAACTGAAGCTTCATTCTTAAAAGCCCACGACGTGGACAGTCAGATCTAGTAGAATGAGCTGTTATTCTCTGAGGTGGGGCCTGACCCAACTCCAAATAAGCCTGATAAATCAAAAGCTTTAACCAAGATGCCAAGGAAATAGCAGAAGCCTTCTGACCTTTCCTAGAACCAAGGAGTCTAAAGTTAAAAAGTTTAGATGGCGCTGTAATAAGCTGTGGGTTTAATAAATTGTGCTCTCTGTGAAGTCTTGTGTGTGTACATTTATCTTATCACAATATCACCATAGTCTTATCACTTTTAAACTAATTTCTGTAATTAATAGCCTTTGTGAATAAATTCTCTAGAGGCAGAAAAAAATTGTTTGCAAATATTTTATTATACAAATCTCTCTAATACGGATACGTTATTTAAAAACCGTTCATTCGTTTTGGCCAAAAAATCCATTCACCATACATATGTCCTATAAATAATTATCTCTAGTTAATAATATATAAAAAATCCTAACCAAATTAAAAACATCGATAAAAAAGGCAATGCTGAAAATAACAAAGCAAATACAATACAATGCTCCTTCACCAATCTCCTATATGGTAGTACATAAAACCTTGAAGGAAACTTCTATACTGGATCAAATAATCAGAACTTCCATTTAGCAAATTAGCACTGATAAATCACACAGTCTCGGAAGGATCCTGCTGTTATGCAGTTCTAATAATATCAGCTGTTAACAAATGTGAGGTTGTCAGCAATACTATAAATCGATAAAGTTCAGTTCTCTGATCACCACCTCTCAACTTTCATAGTCACTTCCAGAGGAGTAAACCCTAGGTACCAGCTGTGCTTTAAATAGTATCTGTCCGATAGCGAACACTTATACAAACAGGACTTCCCAAACGTTTCAATGTTCGTGATTATCTCCAATCGTAATCTGTGCAGGGAACTCTGTGCTGTCACACACACACGCTCTCACCTGCTCTCCTTCGATTGTGTTGTCTGGCTGTTTTACTCCGGCTCAGAAACGCTGCTCTCTATGCGACTCGAGTCACCGGATCCCTTTTGTAACTGTCTTCACTTGCGCAAGTCTTGAATTAGTTAGTGTCTTTACACAGCCTTCAGGAAAACTGTGATCTCTGCACTTTAGTACTAGGTACGCAGAGTCCGTGTGTATCGAATTGATTCAGCTTCTTACAATTTTAGAAGTGTATACAGTCACCTTCTACACGTTTCACCCCTAAGTATACACTTCTAAAATTGTAAGAAGCTGAATCAATTCGATACACACGGACTCTGCGTACCTAGTACTGAAGTGCAGAGATCACGGTTTTCCTGAAGGCTGTGTAAAGACACTAACTAATTCAAGACTTGCGCAAGTTAAGACAGTTACAAAAGGGATCTGGTGACTAAAGACGCATAGAGAGCAACGTTTCTGAGCCGGAGTAAAACAGCCAGATGACACAATCGAAGGAGAGCAGGTGAGAGCGTGTGTGTGTGACAGCACAGAGTTCCCTGCACAGATTACGATTGGAGATAATCACAAACATTGAAACGTTTAGGAAGTCCTGTCTGTATAAGTGTTCCCTATCGGACAGATACTATTTAAAGCACAGCTGGTACCTAGGGTTTACTCCTCTGGAAGTGACTATGAAAGTTGAAAGGTGGTGATCAGAGAACTGAACTTTATCGATTTATAGTATTGCTGACAACCTCACATTTGTTGTGAAAAAGGGGGTAGTGTACAAGCGCTAAGGTAATCCCCAAGCTGTATTCAAACAGAGATCCTAATCAACCTCCAAAAAATATGCACAACTAGTAAGAAGTGAATACAGCGCCAACAAGAGGCCAAGGGATAAATATACTCACAGAGAGATAAAAGAAGATTATTTAATGAACCATGTTAAAAAGCATCGCTAAAAAATGTAAAAAACACATAGATAAAATTACAAAAACAGGAATATCTTGCAGGAGCGGCTAAAGCTGATAATTACAATAAAAACAGAGATAATCACAGGTGATCAGTGTGAGTGGTACACCAGATTAAGAGTGTAAACTAGTGAAACAGAATAAGCCTAAGTACAACTATAACAAGTGCATCAAGCAAGAAATTAATAAACAATAATACAAACAATAATGTTCAAAAAATAGTGTGTCAAAAAATATAGAAAAATGCACTGCAGTGCAAAAAGAGGGTCAAATAGTAAGTGACTGCAAATGGATATAACAAATGCTAGCTACTAATCCAGTGAGGTAAATATATAATTAAATAAAATACATAATATGCAATAACATAAAAAATATATAAAATATGTTCCAAAAAATTGTTCCAAAAAGTTGATCAACAAATGTTAGTGAAGAACAAAAATAAATCAATCAAAACCAAAAAAAAAAAAAAAAAATGGGTGATGAAAAACAAGGTGAAAGTGAGGAAATTGGTTCCTTCAATATTAGTTACTTTAACAGATCCAAATTCCTGAGTGTGGTAGCTGAAGTAGCTGATTGGATCCTAGAACCTGTCACCTGCTCCTATGGTATCCTAAAAAGTGTCCCTGAAAAAAAGAAATTCACAACATAGTGTATCCAATATGAGAATGAAGTAAAGATTAAAATAATGCTTACCAATATGTCAACGCGTTTATGCCCTCAAAAAAGGGCATTTCTCAAGACTAAAATATTGGTAATGGCAGCTAGCCTTATATACAGTTTAGAAGTAGCCTATATGTTAGTTTAATTGATTAATTGTATTGTTTGGGCGCCAAATCCCTCCACTTCCTGTGTAACATCTAAAAGATTCCCCCATAAAGTGTAACATCACTTCCTGTGTAACATCTAAAAAATTCCCCCATATGGCAAACCGGAAGTCCCTCCACTTCCTGTGTAACATCTAAAAGATTCCCCCATAAAGTGTAACATCACTTCCTGTGTAACATCTAAAAGTGACGTAACTAGGGATGGGCGAATGTGCAAATTTTCGAATTTCGAATGTAGAACGAATGGTATTACCGAAATTCGAATTCTAAATTTGAATGTCGATAAGAACGAATATTCTTAAAAATTCGAAAATCAAATGTTATTTACAGTTTTCGAATGTCACTTTCGAATTCGAATGTTTATAATTATATCGAATGTCTACATTCGAAATTCGAATTTTTCGAATTCGAATATAAATTCGAATTTTTCGAATTCGAATATAAATTCGAATTTTTCGAATTCGAATATAAATTCGAATTTTTCGAATTCGAATATAAATTCGAATTTTTCGAATTCGAATATTGCATAATTCGAATATTACATTTAAAAGCATTAGAAATACTATTACAATCTAAATTCGAATTTTTTGAATTCGAATACACGTATTGCATAATTCGAATATTACATTTAAAAGCATTAGAAATACTATTACAATCTAAATTCGAATTTTTCGAATTCGAATATTGCATGATTCGAATATTACATTTAAAGAAAAAGCATTAGAAATACTATTACAATCTAAATTCGAATTTTTCAAATTCGAATATTGCATAATTCGAATATTACATTTAAAGAAAAAGCATTAGAAATACTATTACAATCTAAATTCGAATTTTTCGAATTCGAATACACGTATTGCATAATTCGAATATTACATTTAAAGAAAAAGCATTAGAAATACTATTACAATCTAAATTCGAATTTTTCGAATTCGAATACACGTATTGCATAATTCGAATATTACATTTAAAGAAAAAGCATTAGAAATACTATTACAATCTAAATTCGAATTTTTCGAATTCGAATATTGCATAATTCGAATATTACATTTAAAGAAAAAGCATTAGAAATACTATTACAATCTAAATTCAAATTTTTCGAATTCGAATACACGTATTGCATAATTCGAATATTACATTTAAAGAAAAAGCATTAGAAATACTATTACAATCTAAATTCGAATTTTTCGAATTCGAATATTGCATAATTCGAATATTACATTTAAAAGCATTAGAAATACTATTACAATCTAAATTCGAATTTTTCGAATTCGAATATTGCATAATTCGAATATTACATTTAAAGAAAAAGCATTAGAAATACTATTACAATCTAAATTCGAATATTTCGAATTCGAATATTGCATAATTCGAATATTACATTTAAAAGCATTAGAAATACTATTACAATCTAAATTCGAATTTTTCGAATTCGAATACACGTATTGCATAATTCGAATATTACATTTAAAGAAAAAGCATTAGAAATACTATTACAATCTAAATTCGAATTTTTCGAATTCGAATATTGCATAATTCGAATATTACATTTAAAGAAAAAGCATTAGAAATACTATTACAATCTAAATTCGAATTTTTCGAATTCGAATACACGTATTGCATAATTCGAATATTACATTTAAAGAAAAAGCATTAGAAATACTATTACAATCTAAATTCAAATTTTTCGAATTCGAATACACGTATTGCATAATTCGAATATTACATTTAAAGACAAAGCATTAGAAATACTATTACAATCTAAATTCGAATTTTTCGAATTCGAATATTGCATAATTCGAATATTACATTTAAAGAAAAAGCATTAGAAATACTATTACAATCAAAATTCGAATTTTTCGAATTCGAATATTGCATAATTCGAATATTACATTAAAAGAAAAAGCATTAGAAATACTATTACAATCTAAATTCGAATTTTTCGAATTCGAATATTTTCGAATGTAATCGTAAAATTCGAAACCGAATATTCGAAAATCGAATGTTAGAATGTTATGTAAACATTCGAAATTCGATTCGAACGAACGAATGTGTTAAAATTCGTGCCGTTTTTCGAATGTTGCGAAACATTCGCCCATCCCTAGACGTAACCGTTGAGTGTCAGAACAATGCCTTTGTCCCACTGACATAAAATATGTGTTAGTTTTTTGTAAATCTCACTGTTTGTGATTATATAGCCTTTATTTATTGTTATAACGTTTGGGGGCCAATAGTGCCTTGACACTTATCCCCTTGAGCGACACATTGGTGGGCATTGTTCTGACACTTTCATCCCCAGGGCTCTCTAAGGATTTAATATACTAGATGGGAGGCGTAACTGACAGCCGCATATAGTAGCATTGTACAGCATGCTAATGTTGCTAGCGGCTTGTTTATGTAATATCACCGGACCGGAAGTGACGTCAACGGTTACGTCACTTCCGGGTAGCTCCGATATTGGGCTCAAACCGGTAAGCCAAAATAAACATACCGGTAATTGAGAAAGAAACAACTGGATAAATCTAAGGCCATATACATGCCTTTTGAATGACATATATTTAGATATGTATAAAATTAATCCGGTAAGATTTTTATACTTCCGGTTTGCCATATGGGGGAATTTTTTAGATGTTACACAGGAAGTGATGTTACACTTTATGGGGGAATCTTTTAGATGTTACACAGGAAGTGGAGGGACTTCCGGTTTGCCATATGGGGGAATTTTTTAGATGTTACACAGGAAGTGATGTTACACTTTATGGGGTAATCTTTTAGATGTTACACAGGAAGTGGAGGGATTTGGCACCCAAACAATACAATTAATCAATTAAACTAACATATAGACTACTTCTAAACTGTATATAAGGCTAGCTGCCATTACCAATATTCTAGTCTTGAGAAATGCCCTTTTTTGAGGGCAGAAACGCGTTGACATATTGGTAAGCATTATTTTAATCTTTACTTCATTCTCATATTGGATACACTATGTTGTGAATTTCTATTTTTCAGGGACACTTTTTAGGATACCATAGGAGCAGCTGACAGGTGCTAGGATCCAATCAGCTACTTCAGCTACCACACTCAGGAATTTGGATCTGTTAAAGTAACTAATATTGAAGGAACCAATTTCCTCACTTTCACCTTGTTTTTCATCACCCATTTTTTTCATTTTTTTTTTTTTGGTTTTGATTGATTTATTTTTGTTCTTCACTAACATTTGTTGATCAACTTTTTGGAACACTTTTTTGGAACATATTTTATATATTTTTTATGTTATTGCATATTATGTATTTTATTTAATTATATATTTACCTCACTGGATTAGTAGCTAGCATTTGTTATATCCATTTGCACTCACTTACTATTTGACCCTCTTTTTGCAATGCAGTGCATTTTTCTATATTTTTTGACACACTATTTTTTGAACATTATTGTTTGTATTATTGTTTATTAATTTCTTGCTTGATGCACTTGTTATAGTTGTACTTAGGCTTATTCTGTTTCACTAGTTTACACTCTTAATCTGGTGTACCACTCACACTGATCACCTGTGATTATCTCTGTTTTTATTGTAATTATCAGCTTTAGCCGCTCCTGCAAGATATTCCTGTTTTTGTAATTTTATCTATGTGTTTTTTACATTTTTTAGTGATGCTTTTTAACATGGTTCATTAAATAATCTTCTTTTATCTCTCTGTGAGTATATTTATCCCTTGGCCTCTTGTTGGTGCTGTATTCACTTCTTACTAGTTACTAACCTCACATTTGTTAACAGCTGATATTATTAGAACTGCATAACAGCAGGCATCTATTAGGATCCTTCCGAGACTGTGTGATTTATCAGTGCTAATTTGCTAAATGGAAGCTCTGATTATTTGATCCAGTATAGAAGTTTCCTTCAAGGATTTATATACTACCAAATAGGAGATTGGTGAAGGAGCATTGTATTGTATTTGCTTTGTTATTTTCAGCATTGCCTTTTTTATCAATGTTTTTAATTTGGTTAGGATTTTTTATATATTATTAACTAGAGATAATTATTTATAGGACATTATCTCTAGTTAATAATATATGGTGAATGGATTTTTTGGCCAAAACGAATGAATGCTTTTTAAATAACGTATCCGTATTAGAGAGATTTGTATAATAAAATATTTGCAAACATTTTTTTTCTGCATCTAGAGAATTTATTCACAAAGGCTATTAATTACAGAAATTAGTTTAAAAGTGATAGGACTAAGGTGATATTGTGATAAGATAAATTTACACACACAAGACTTCACAGAGAGCACAATTTATTAAACCCACAGTTTATTACAGCGCCATCTAAACTTTTTAACTTTAGACTCCTTAGATATATGACTACTTAGGAAGGAGGTAGTACAATTAGATTGGCCAGTTGGGGAAAGTCCAGCGCTTCACTTCAAAGCAATTCTGTAAAAGTACTTTCCTAGAACCAGAAAATATAACAAATAGACTAGGGGCGCGATCCGATATACGGCGCAGGTTTCGGCGCAATCGTGGAAACCCGTAGTTTCACCTTGCACAGCGAGCTATCACATATACGGCGCCGGCAGTTTCTAAAGTGCTGTAAGTCGGACAAACTAGCGATGCCCAGAAATCAGCGTAAGTACAAAATTCTGAAGTCGCCAGTGACTTACGGCACTTTAGAAACTGCCGCCGCCTAAAAAAACTAACTAAAATATTAAATCTCCCGTTACTGTCTAACACGCCTCCCAAAAATAGCCCAACACGTATACCCCTCTATCTGCAATCCCCCCTCTCACTCCTAACAATAAATGTATTAACCCCTAAACCGCTGCTCCCAGACCCCGCCGCCACCTATATTATATGTATTACCCGCTAATCTGACCCCCCTACACCGCCGCCACCTATATTATATGTATTAACCGCTAATCTGACCCCCCTACACTGCCGCCACCTATATTAAATTTATTAACCCCTAATCTGAGCCCCCTACACCGCCGCCACCTATTTTAAATATATTAACCCCTAATCTAATCCCCCTACACCCCTGCCACCTATTTTAAATATATTAACCCCTAATATGATCCCCCTACACCGCCGCAATATATTTTAAATATATTAACCCCTACTCTAATCCCCCTACACCGCCGCCACCTATTTTAAATAAATTAACCCCTAATATGATCCCCCTACACCGCCGCTACCTATTTTAAATATATTAACCCCTAAACCTAAGTCTAACCCTAACACCCCCTAACTTAATTATTATTTAAATAAATCTAAATAATCTAAATAATATTATTTATTGGCTGATTATTCTATTGGTTGATTAGAATAGCCAATAGAATTACAGTAGCTCTTATTCTATTGGCTATTCAAATCAGCCAATAGAATTAAAGTAGCTCTCATCCGATTGTCAAATTTGAATTTGAAGGCTCAAATCAGCCAATAGGAATTCAAGTGACGCCATTTTTAATCGCGTACCTTGAATTCCTATTCAGTGTACGGCGGAGATCATATGAAGAGGATCCTCCACGCTCCATGGCTCCGGTCTTAAGTTCCAGCGTCGCCGATCTTCAGTTCCAGAGTGGACGGTCTTCAGCTCCGCGGTCATCGGTCTTCAACTCCTCCGCTCCGCGCAGGCTGGTTCCTGGGAGAAGAAGATGTCGCCGCATGGAAGAAGACTTCACCGCCTGGAACAGGACCTTCTCCGCCGGTCTTCAGGATAGGTAAGGACCACTTGGGGGTTAGACTTAGGTTTTTTTAAGGGGGGATCAGGTGGGTTTTAGAGTAGGGTGGTGTGGGTGGTGGGTTGTAAAAGGGGGGTTGTTGTTTTTTTTACAGGTAAAAGAGCTGATTACTTTGGGGCAATGCCCCACAAAAGGCCCTTTTAAGGGCTGGTAATACAGCTGATTACTTTTGTAATTTAGTTAAGGGAAGGGAAATTTTATTATTTTTGGGGGCTTTTTTATTTTATTAGGGGGCTTAGATTAGATGTAATTAGCTTAAAATTCTTGTAATCTTTTTTATTTTTTTGTAATTTAGTGTTTGTTTTTGTAATATAGTTTAGTGTATTTAATTATATTTTAGTTGAGATAATTGTATTTTATTTAATTAATTTATTGATAGTGTAGTGTTAGGTGTAATGGTAACTTAGGTTAGGATTTATTTTACAAGTAAATTGGTAATTATTTTAACTAGGTAGCTATTAAATAGTTATTAACTATTTAATAGTTATTGTACCTAGTTAAAATAAATACAAAGTTACCTGTAAAATAAATATAAACCCTAAAATAGCTACAATGTAATTATTAATTATATTGTAGCTATCTTAGAGTTTATTTTATAGGTAAGTATTTAGTTTTAAATAGGAATAATTTAGTTAATAATATTAATATTATTTAGATTTATTTAAATAATAAGTTAGGGGGTGTTAGGGTTAGACTTAGGTTTAGGGGTTAATATATTTAAAATAGGTGGCGGCGGTGTAGGGGGATCATATTAGGGCTTAATATATTTAAAATAGGTGGCGGCGGTGTAGGAGGATTAGATTAGGGGTTAATATATTTAAAATAGGTGGCGGTGGTGTAGTGGGATCATATTAGGGGTTAATATATTTAAAATAGGTGGCGGCGGTGTAGGGGGATTAGATTAGGGGTTAATATATTTAAAATAGGTGGCGGCGGTGTAAGGGGGTCAGATTAGGGGGTAATACATATAATATAGGTGGCGGCGGTGTAGGGGGGTCAGATTAGGGGGTAATACATATAATATAGGTGGCGGCGGTGTAAGGGGGTCAGATTAGGGGGTAATACATATAATATAGGTGGCGGCGGTGTAAGGGGGTCAGATTAGGGGTTAATACATATAATATAGGTGGCGGCGGTGTAGGAGGGTCAGATTAGGGGGTAATACATATAATATAGGTGGCGGCGGTGTAGGGGGTCAAATTAGGGGGTAATACATATAATATAGGTGGCGGCGGGGTCTGGGAGCGGCAGTTTAGGGGTTAAACACTTTATTAGGGATTGCGGCGGGGGATTGCGGTTGACAGGTAGATAGACATTGCGCATGCGTTAGGTGTTAGGTTTTATTTTGCAGGTAGTTTAGGGAGTTACGGGGCTCCAATACTCAGCGTAAGGCTTACTACGCCTGCATTTTGTGGCGAGGTGAAAATGGAGTAAGATTTCTCCATTTTCGCCACGTAAGTCCTTACGCTGTATATTGGATACCAAAATGTGCGTCTTTGGTATATCACTCTATGGGCCAAAAAACTACGGCCGAAGGGTGAAATATACGAGCGTAACTTCTATGTTACGCCGTATATAGGATACCAAACCAGCGCAAAATTTGGCGTTGCCGGCTTTTGCGGACGACGTTGCATATCGGATCGGGCCCTAGAAGTCTTCCTGAAATCTTTAGTAGCTTCAACATAATATTTTAAAGCTCTTACCACATCCAATGAATGTGTCAGGTTAGGTAAAACTTAGGAAGGATTAGGTAACTGGAAAATCAGGCATTTTTGAGGGTTAAGCTCAGCGTGGTCTATGAAGCAGAGACTAGCAACTTGTAATCTGGCAGATTGTTGGTTAAGCAATAGAATAGTCCTATATGCAGAGTTTGGTAACTTGTAATCAGGCAGTTTGAGGGTTAACAGGGATAAAGAAGCGACGTTTCAGGCCCACACTTGGCCTTTTCTCAAGTGTGGGCCTGAAACGTCGCTTCTTTATCCCTGTTTGCATAATAAAAGTCTTTTGTTGCACCAGCTGGAACAATCTCTATTTCTATGTATCAATACTGGGTTTGGTAAACCTGTTCCTGGCTGTGCAGTGAGTGCTGTGGTTCATGATACATTGTTGCAAGTTTGAGGGTTAAGCAATAGCGTAGTCGTATATGCAGTGTTTGGCAACTTGTAATCAGGCAGTTTGAGGGTTAAGCAGTAGAATAGTCTTATATGCAGAGTTTGGCAACTTGTAATCAGGCAGTTTGAGGGTTAAGCAATAGCGTAGTTGATATATGCAGGGTTTGGCAACTTGTAATCAGGCAGTTTGAGGGTTAAGCAGAAGAGAGTTTGGCAACTTGTAATCAGGCAGTTTGAGGGTTAAGCAATAGCGTAGTCATATATGCAGGGTTTGGTACCTTGTAATCAGGCAGTTTGAGGGTTAAGCTGTAGCGTAGTCTTATATATAGAGGGTTTGGCAACTTGTATTCAGGCAGATTGAGGATTAAGCAGTAGCGTAGTCGATCAGGCAAAGGTTCTGGAACAGGATTACACAAACCAAGAGTACTCACAATAGCCTCCGGAAAGAACAAACAATCAGGCCCCGGAGGATTGAGAGACCGGAATAAGAAGCCGGTCCTGACGTCAGCAGAAGGGATGGCTCAGAGAGGAAGACGTTGCCCGGAAACCAAACACGCCGGAAGAGCCGCCGGAACCTCCAGTGGTGGCGTGACAGAATGCAAGGATCTCTCCAAAGAATTCTTAGAATTAGGACACAGGGAAGGGACAACAATTTCTCTATTAATGTTGTTAGAATTCACAACCTTAGGTAAGAATTTAAATGAAGTCTGCAAAACTGCCTTATCCTGATGGAAAATCAGAAAAGGAGATTCACAACAAAGAGCGGATAATTCAGAAACTCTTCTAGCAAAAGAGATCGCCAAAAGGAACAACACTTTCCAAGAAAGTAGTTTAATGTCCAAAGAATGCATAGGCTCAAAAGGAGGAGCCTGTAAAGCCTTCAAAACCAAATTAAGACTCCAAGGAGGAGAGATTGATTTAATGACAGGCTTGATACAGACCAAAGCCTGTACAAAACAGTGAATATCAGGAAGCTTAACAATCTTTCTGTGAAATAAAACAGAGTAGAGATTTGTCCCTTTAAAGAACTTGCAGACAAACCCTTATCCAAACCATCCTGAAGAAACTGTAAAATTCTAGGAATTCTAAAAGAATGCCAGGAGAATTTATGAGAAGAACACCATGAAATATGTCTTTCAAACTCGATAATAAATCTTCCTAGAAACAGATTTACGAGCCTGTAACATAGTATTAATCACTTCTATAACTAAGCACTAGGCATTCAATTTCCATACCCTCAAATTTAATGATTTGAGATCCTGATGGAAAAACGAAAGAAGGTCTGGCCTTAATAGAAGTGGCCAAGGTTGGCAACTGGACATCCAGACAAGATCCGCATACCAAAACCTGTGAGGCCACGCTGGAGCTACCAGCAACACAAACGATTGTTCCATGATAATTTTGGAAATCGCTTTTGGAAGAACTAGAGGCGGGAAGATATAAGCAGGTTGGTAACACCAAGGAACGGATAATGCATCCACCGCTTCTGTCTGAGGATCCCTGGACCTGGACAGGTACCTGGGAAGTTTCTTGTTTAGATAGGAAGCCATCAGATCTATTTCTGGAAGACCCCACATCTGAACAATCTGAGAAAACACATCTGGATGGAGCGACTACTCCCCCGGATGTAAAGTCTGACGGCTGAGATAATCCGCTTCCGAATTGTCTATCGCTGGGATATGAACTGCAGAAATTAGACAGGAGCTGGATTCTGACCAAGTAAGTATCTGAGATACTTCTTTCATGGCTTGGGGACTGCGAGTCCCTCCCTGATGATTGACATATGCCACAGTTGTGATATTGTCTGTCTGAAAACAAATAAATGGTTCTCTCTTCAACAGAGGCCACACCTGAAGAGCCCTGAAGATAGCACAGAGTTCTAAAATATTGATTGGTAACCTTGCCTCTTGAGGTTTACAAACCCCTTGTGCTGTTAGAGATCCCCAGACTGCTCCCCAACCTGAAAGACTTGCATCTGTTGTGATCACAGTCCAGGTTGGACGAACAAAAGAGGCCCCTTGAACTATACGATGGAGATCTAACCACCAAGTCAGAGACAGTCGAACATTGGGATTTAAGGATATTAATTGTGATATCTTTGTATAATCCCTGCATCATTGGTTCAGCATACAAAGCTGGAGAAGTCTCATATGAAAATGAGCAAATGGGATCACGTCCGATGCTGCAGTCATGAGACCTAAAACTTCCATGCACAAAGCCACTGAAGGGAATGACTGAGACTTAAGGTACCGACAAGCTGAACCCAATTTTAATTGTCTCTTGCCTGTTAGAGACAGAGTCATGGACACTGAATCTATCTGGAAACCTAAAAAGGTGACCCTTGTATGAGGAATCAAAGAACTTTTTGGTAAATTGATCCTCCAACCATGTCTTTGAAGAAACAAGACTAGTTGATTCATGGGAGATTCTGCAGAATGTAAAGACTGAGCTAGTACCAAGATATCGTCTATATAAGGAAATACCGCAATACCCCGTTCTCTGATTACAGAGAGTAGGGCACAGAGAGCCTTCAAAAAGATTCTTGGAGCTGTCGCTAGGCCAAACGGAAGAGCGACAAATTGGTAATGCTTGTCTAGAAAAGAGAATCTCAGAAACTGATAATGGTCTGGATGAATCGGAATATGAAGATATGCATCCTGTAAGTCTATTGTGGACATATAATGCCCTTGCTGAACAAAAGGCAGAATAGTCCATATAGTCACCATTTTGAAAGTTGGCACTCTTACATAATGATTCAAAATTTATTCAGATCCAGAACTGGCCTGAATAAATTTTCTTTCTTTGGGACAATAACATAATTTATGCTTACCTGATAAATTTATTTCTCTTGTATTGTATCCAGTCCACGGATCATCCATTACTTATGGAATATATTCTCCTTCCCAACAGGAAGTTGCAAGAGTCCACCCACAGCAAAGCTGCTATATAGCTCCTCCCCTAACTGCCATATTCAGTCATTCGACCGAAAACATGTAGAGAAATGAAAAAACCATAGGGTGCAGTGGTGACTGTAGTTCAAATGAAAAAATTACCTGCCTTAAAGTGACAGGGCGGGCCGTGGACTGGATACACTACAAGAGAAATAAATTTATGAGGTAAGCATAAATTATGTTTTCTCTTGTTAAGTGTATCCAGTCCACGGATCATCCATTACTTATGGAATACCAATACCAAAGCTAAAGTACACGGATGATGGGAGGGACAAGGCAGGTACTTAAACGGAAGTTACCACTGCCTGTAAGAAACCCTTTCTCCCAAAAATAGCCTCCGAAGAAGCAAGGTATCAAATTTGTTAAATTTGAAAAAGTATGAAGCGCAGACCAAGACTCTGTCTTGTAAATCTGTTCAACAGAAGCCACATTTAAAAAAGGCCCAAGTGAAAACCACAGCTCTAGTAGAATGAGCTGTAATCCCTTCAGGAGGCTGCTGTCCAGCAGTCTCATAAGCTAAATGAATTATGCTTTTTAACCAAAAAGACAGAGAGGCTGCCGAAGTCTTTTGACCTCTCCTCTGTCCAGAATAGACAACAAACAAGGTGAACGTTTGATGAAAACTGTAGTAGCTTGTAAGTAAAACTTTAAAGCACAAACCACGTCCAATATTGTGTAATAGACGTTCCTTCTTTCAGGAAGGATTAGGATACAAGCATGGAACAACTATCTCTTGAGTGATGTTCTTGTTAGATACCACCTTAGGAAAAAACCCAGGTTGGTACGCAGGACTACCTTATCTGTACGAAGGACCAGATAAGGAGAATCACATTGTAACACAGATAACTTGGAGACTCTACGAGTCGAGGAAATAGCTACCCAAAAGGAACTTTCCAAGATAAAGATTGATATCTATGGAACAAAAAAGGTTCAAACGGAACTTCTTGAAGAACCTTAAGAACCAGGTTTAAGCTCCATGGTGGAGCAACAGTTTTAAACACAGGCTTGGATCTAACCAAAGCCTGACTAAATGCCTGAACGTCTAGAATACCTGCCAGACGCTTGTGCAAAAAAAATAGATAGAGTAAAAATCTGTCCCTTTTAAGGAATTAGCTGACAACCCTTTTCTCCAAAACATCTTGGAGAAAAGATAATATCCTGGGAATCCAGAATTTACTCCATGAGTAACCCTTGGATTCATAACAATCAGATATTTACACCATATCTATGTTCAATTTTCCTAGAGACAGGCTTTCATGTCTGTATTAAGGTATCAATGGCTGACTCGGAGAAGCCATGCTTTGATAACATCAAGCGTTCAGTCTCCAGGCAGTCCATCTCAGATTGATTCTATTTAGAAGGTTGAAAGGACCCTGAGGTAGAGGGACCTGTCTCAGAAGCAGAGAACACCAAAGCCCTCTCCTGCTTGGTCTTGACCTCCGGAGGAAATCCCACTCCCCGGAAGAAAAGTCTGACGACTTAGAAAATCCACCTCCCAGTTCTCAACACCTGGGATATGGATAGCTGATGGACAAGAGTGAGTCTCTGTCCAGTGAATTATTGTAAGACTTCTAACATCGCTAGGGAACTTCTGTTCCCCATTGATGGCTGATGTAAGCCACAGTCGTGTATATTGTCCGACTGAGTATGATGTACCTCAGAGTTGCTAACTGAGGCCAAGTCTGAAGAGCATGGAATATCACTCCCAGTTCCAGAATATTTATTAGAAGGAGGGTCTCCTCCTAAGTCCACTATCCCTGAGCCTTCAGGGAGTTCCAGACTGCATCCCAACCTAAAAGGCTAGCATCTATTGTAACAATTGTCCCATCTGACCTGCGGAAGGTCATACCCTTGGACAGATGGACCCGACATAGTCACCAGAGAAGAGAATCTCTGGTCTCTTAGTCCAGGTTAAACAGGGGGACAAATCTGTGTAATCCCCGTTCCTCTGACTGAGCATGCATAGTTGCAGTGGTCTGAAATGTAGACGTGCAAACGGTACTATGTCCCTTGCCGCTACCATTAAGCCGATTTCATTCATGTACTGAGCCACCGAAGGGCGCGGATGGGATGAAAAACATGGCAGAAATTTAGAAACTTTGACAACCTGGACTCCGTCGGGTAAATTTTCATTTCTACAGAATCTATCAGAGTCCCTAGGAGGGAAACCCTTGAGATTGGGGATAGAGAACTCTATCCTTGTTCACTTTCCACCCATGTGATCTCAGAAATGCCAGTACTACGTCCGTATGAGACTTGGCAATTTGGATGTTTGACGCCTGTATCAGGATGACGTCTAAATAAGGGGCCACTTCTATGCCCCGCGGCCTACGGACCGCCAAGCGACCCCAGAACCTCCATAAAGATTCTTGGGGCTGTAGATATCCCAAAGGAAAGAGCTACAAACTGGTAATGCCTGTCTAGAAAGGCAAACCTGAAAAACGATGGTGATCTTTATGCATCACAATGTGAGGATAAGCATCCTTCAAATCCATTGTAGTCCTCTATTGACTCTCCTGGATCATAGTTAAGATGGTACGAATAGTTTCCATCTTAAATGACGGAATTCTGAGGAATTTGTTTAAGATCTTTAGATCCAAAATAGGTCTGAAGGTTCCCTCTCCTTGGGAACCACAAACAGATTTGAGTAAAAACTCTGTCCCTGTTCCTCTCTTGGAACTGGATGGATCTCGTACACAATGTAAGAATGCCTCCTTCTTTATCTGGTTTGCAGATAATTGTGAAAGGCGAAATCTCCCCTTTTTTGGGGGGGGGGGAATCTTTGAAATCCAGAAGATATCTCTGGGATATAAATTCCAATGCCTAGGGATCCTGGGCATCTCTTGCCCACGCCTGGGCGAAGAATGAAAATCTGCCCCCTATAGGATCCGTTACCGGATAGGGGTCCGTTCCTTCATGCTGCCTTAGAGGTAGCAGCAGGCTCCTTGGCCTGCTTATCTTTGTTCCAGGTCCGATTGTCTCCAGACCGCCTTGGACTGAGCAAAAATTCCCTCTTGTTTTGCCTTAGAGGAAGTGGATGCCACACCTGCCCTGAAGTTTTAAAAAGCACGAAAATTAGACCTTTTTTGGCCCTTGATTTGGACCTATCCTGAGGAAGGGCATGACCTTTTCCTCCAGTGATATAAGCAATAATCTCCTTCAAACCAGGCCCGATAGGGTCTGCCCCTTGAAGGGAAGTTAAATAGCTTATTTATTAAAGTCACAACAGCTGACCATGATATAAGCCATAGCGCTCTGCGTGCCAGTATAGTAAAAAACAGAATTCTTAGCCGTTAGTCTAGTCAAATGAACAAAGGCATCAGAAAACAAAGGAATTGGCTAGCATAAGCTTGTCAAATATATTCATCCAATGGAGTCGCTAACTGTAAAGCCTCATCAAGAGACTCAACCCAGAACGCCGCAGCAGCAGTGACAGAAGCAATGTATGCAAGGGGCTGCAGGATAAAAACCCTGTTGAATAAACATTTTTTATCCATTGGATCTAAAAAGCACAACTGTCCTCGCCAGAGGTAGTGGTATGCTTAGCTAGAGTAGAAACTCTTCTCTCCACCTTAGGAACTGTCTGCCAGAAGTTCCGTGTGGTGGTAACTATTAGAAAACATTCTTCTAAAAAATAGGAGGGGAAGAGAACGGCACACCTGGTCTATCCCATTCCTTATTAAAAAATTTTTAGTAAACCTCTTTAGGTATTGGAAAAACATCAGTACACACCGGCACTGCATATTATTTATCCAGTCTACACAATTTCTCTGGCCCTGCGATTGTACACATTCATTCAGAGCAGCCAAAGCCTCCCTGAGCGACAAGTGGAGGTTCTCAAGCATAAGTTTTAAATGTAGAAATATCAGAATCAGGTTAAATCATCTTCCCTGAGTAAAAAAAAACACCCACAGACTAAGCATATTGTGAGGTAGTATCATACATGGTTCTTAAAGCGTCTGTATGCTCTGTATCTACCCCCAGAGCTATCTGCTTTCCTTTAATTTCAGGTAGTCTGACTAATACTGCTGCCAGAGTATTATTCACCACCTTTGCCATGTCTTGTAAAATAAACGCTATGGGCGCCCTTGATGTACTTGGCGCCATTTGAGCGTGAGTCCCTGAAGCGGGAGTCGAAGGGTCTGACACGTGGGGAGAGTTAGTCGGCATAACTTTCCCCTCGACAGAATCCCCTGGTAAAATAAACGCTATGGGTGCCCTTGATGTACTTGGCGCCATTTGAGCGTGAGTCCCTAAAGCGGGAGTCAAAAGGTCTGACACGTGGGGAGAGTTAGTCGGCATAACTACCCCCACGACAGAATCCACTGGTGATAATGTTTTTAAAGACAAAAAATGATCTTTATTGTTTAACATGAAATCAGTACATCTGGTACACATTCTAAGATGGGGTTCCACCATGGCTTTAAAACATAATGAACACAGAGCTTCCTCTATGTCAGACATGTTAAAACAGACTAATAATGAGACTAGTAAGCTTGGAAAACACTTTAAATCAAGTTAACAAGCAAATATATAAAACGTTACTGTGCCTTTAAGAGAAACAAATTTTGTCAAAATTTGAAAAACAGTGAAAAAAGGCAGTAAAACAAACGAAATTTTTACAGTACATGTAATAAGGTAACAGAGCATTGTACCCACTTGCCAATGGATGATTAACCCCTTAATGCAAAAAACAGATTAAAAAAAAACCGACATAGACGTTTTTAAAAACAGACACAACAAAACTGCCACAGCAGAGCTGTGGATTACCTTCCCTATAAACGATTTTGGAAGTCTTTTTAGCCCTTTAGAAATGTCCTGTAGTATTCATGGGACTGCTGAGGGAATCTGGATGATTCATTTTGTAATTTTAACTGCGCAAAAAAGCGCTAAATTAGGCACCTCCCACTCATATTACAACAGTGGGAAGCTTCAGTTAACTGTTTCTATGCAAAATTTAAGCCAGCCATGTGGAAAAAACTTAGGCCCCAATAAGTTTTATCACCAAACATATGTTAAAAAACGATTAAACATGCCAGCAAACGTTTTAAAACACATTTTTACAAGAGTATGTATCTCTATTAATAAGCCTGATACCAGTCGCTTTTACTGCATTTAAGGCTATACCAACATTACAGTGTTATCACCAATGTACGTTAAAAAACGATTAAACATGCCAGCAAACGTTTTAAAAACAGAATTTATGCTTACCTGATAAATTACTTTCTCCAACGGTGTGTCCGGTCCACGGCGTCATCCTTACTTGTGGGATATTCTCTTCCCCAACAGGAAATGGCAAAGAGTCCCAGCAAAGCTGGCCATATAGTCCCTCCTAGGCTCCGCCCACCCCAGTCATTCGACCGACGGACAGGAGGAAATATATATAGGAGAAACCATATGGTACCGTGGTGACTGTAGTTAGAGAAAATAATTCATCAGACCTGATTAAAAAACCAGGGCGGGCCGTGGACCGGACACACCGTTGGAGAAAGTAATTTATCAGGTAAGCATAAATTCTGTTTTCTCCAACATTGGTGTGTCCGGTCCACGGCGTCATCCTTACTTGTGGGAACCAATACCAAAGCTTTAGGACACGGATGAAGGGAGGGAGCAAATCAGGTTACCTAAACGGAAGGCACCACAGCTTGCAAAACCTTTCTCCCAAAAATAGCCTCCGAAGAAGCAAAAGTATCAAATTTGTAAAATTTGGCAAAAGTGTGCAGTGAAGACCAAGTCGCTGCCTTACATATCTGGTCAACAGAAGCCTCGTTCTTGAAGGCCCATGTGGAAGCCACAGCCCTAGTGGAGTGAGCTGTGATTCTTTCAGGAGGCTGCCGTCCGGCAGTCTCATAAGCCAATCGGATAATGCTTTTAAGCCAAAAGGAAAGAGAGGTAGCAGTCGCTTTTTGACCTCTCCTTTTACCAGAATAAACAACAAACAAGGAAGATGTTTGTCTGAAATCTTTAGTAGCCTCTAAATAGAACTTTAGAGCACGGACAACGTCCAAATTGTGTAACAAACGTTCCTTCTTTGAAACTGGATTCGGACACAAAAAAGGTACAACTATCTCCTGGTTAATATTTTTGTTAGAAACAACTTTCGGAAGAAAACCAGGCTTAGTACGCAAAACCACCTTATCTGCATGGAACACCAGATAAGGCGGAGAACACTGCAGAGCAGATAACTCTGAAACTCTTCTAGCAGAAGAAATTGCAACCAAAAACAAAACTTTCCAAGATAGTAACTTAATATCTATGGAATGTAAAGGTTCAAACGGAACCCCTTGAAGAACTGAAAGAACTAGATTTAGACTCCAGGGAGGAGTCAAAGGTCTGTAAACAGGCTTGATCCTAACCAGAGCCTGAACAAATGCTTGAACATCTGGCACAGCTGCCAGTCTTTTGTGCAGTAAGACAGATAAAGCAGAGATCTGTCCCTTTAGAGAACTTGCAGATAATCCTTTCTCCAAACCTTCTTGTAGAAAGGATAGAATCTTAGGAATTTTTATCTTTAGCCTGAATCAGAGTATCTATTACAGAATCTGAAAACCCACGCTTTGATAAAATCAAGCGTTCAATCTCCAAGCCGTCAGTTGGAGGGAAACCAGATTCGGATGTTCGAATGGACCCTGAACAAGAAGGTCCTGTCTCAAAGGTAGCTTCCATGGTGGAGCCGATGACATATTCACCAGGTCTGCATACCAAGTCCTGCGTGGCCACGCAGGAGCTATCAAGATCACCGAGGCCCTCTCCTGATTGATCCTGGCTACCAGCCTGGGAATGAGAGAAAACGGTGGGAATACATAAGCTAGGTTGAAGGTCCAAGGTGCTACTAGTGCATCTACTAGGGTCGCCTTGGGATCCCTGGATCTGGACCCGTAGCAAGGAACCTTGAAGTTCTGACGAGACGCCATCAGATCCATGTCTGGAATGCCCCATAATTGAGTTATTTGGGCAAAGATTTCCGGATGGAGTTCCCACTCCCCCGGATGGAATGTCTGACGACTCAGAAAATCCGCTTCCCAATTTTCCACTCCTGGGATGTGGATCGCAGACAAGTGGCAGGAGTGATCCTCCGCCCATTGAATTATTTTGGTCACTTCTTTCATCGCCAGGGAACTCCTTGTTCCCCCCTGATGATTGATATATGCAACGGTCGTCATGTTGTCTGATTGGAACCTTATGAATTTGGCCTTTGCTAGTTGAGGCCAAGCTCTGAGAGCATTGAATGTCGCTCTCAGTTCCAGAATGTTTATCGGGAGAAGAGACTCTTCCCGAGACCATAGACCCTGAGCTTTCAGGGATTCCCAGACCGCGCCCCAGCCCACTAGACTGGCGTCGGTCGTGACAATGACCCACTCTGGTCTGCGGAAGCTCATTCCCTGGGACAGATTGTCCAGGGTCAGCCACCAATGGAGTGAATCTCTGGTCTTTTGATCTACTTGAATCATCGGAGACAAGTCTGTATAATCCCCATTCCACTGTTTGAGCATGCACAGTTGTAATGGTCTTAGATGAATTCGTGCAAAAGGAACTATGTCCATTGTTGCAACCATCAATCCTATTACTTCCATGCACTGCGCTATGGAAGGACGAGGAACAGAATGAAGTACTTGACAAGAGCTTAGAAGTTTTGATTTTCTGACCTCTGTCAGAAAAATCCTCATTTCTAAGGAATCTATTATTGTTCCCAAGAAGGGAACTCTTGTCGACGGGGACAGAGAACTTTTTTCTTTGTTCACCTTCCATCCGTGAGATCTGAGAAAGGCTAGGACGATGTCCGTATGAGCCTTTGCTTTTGACAGGGACGACGCTTGTATTAGGATGTCGTCCAAGTAAGGTACTACTGCAATGCCCCTTGGTCTTAGAACTGCTAGAAGGGACCCTAGTACCTTTGTGAAAATCCTTGGAGCAGTGGCTAATCCGAATGGAAGTGCCACAAACTGGTAATGCTTGTCCAGAAAAGCGAACCTTAGGAACTGATGATGTTCCTTGTGGATAGGAATATGTAGGTACGCATCCTTTAAATCCACGGTAGTCATAAATTGACTTTCCTGGATGGTGGGTAGGATCGTTCGAATAGTTTCCATTTTGAACGATGGTACCCTGAGAAATTTGTTTAGGATCTTCAAATCCAAAATTGGTCTGAATGTTCCCTCTTTTTTGGGAACTACGAACAGATTGGAATAAAATCCCATTCCTTGTTCTCTTATTGGAACTGGATGTATCACTCCCATCTTTAACAGGTCTTCTACACAATGTAAGAATGCCTGTCTCTTTATTTGGTTTGAGGATAAGTGAGACCTGTGGAACCTTCCCCTTGGGGGTAGTTCCTTGAATTCCAGGAGATAACCTTGAGAAACTATTTCTAGCGCCCAAGGATCCTGAACATCTCTTGCCCAAGCCTGAGCAAAGAGAGAGAGTCTGCCCCCCACTAGATCCGGTCCCGGATCGGGGGCTATCCCTTCATGCTGTTTTGGTAGCAGTGGTAGGCTTCTTGGCCTGCTTACCCTTGATCCAGCCTTGCATTGGTTTCCAGGCTGGTTTGGGCTGTGAGGCATTACCCTCTTGCTTAGAGGATGCAGAATTAGAGGCTGGTCCGTTTCTGTGAAAGGGACGAAAATTAGGCTTATTTTTAGCCTTAAAAGACCTATCCTGTGGGAGGGCGTGGCCCTTTCCCCCAGTGATGTCTGAAATAATCTCTTTCAATTCTGGTCCAAATAATGTTTTACCTTTGAAAGGGATGTTAAGCAATTTTGTCTTGGAAGACACATCCGCTGACCAAGACTTTAGCCAAAGGGCTCTGCGCGCCACGATAGCAAACCCTGAATTTTTCGCCGCTAATCTAGCTAATTGCAAAGCGGCATCTAAAACAAAAGAGTTAGCCAATTTAAGTGCGTGAACTCTGTCCATAACCTCCTCATATGGAGTTTCTCTACTGAGCGACTTTTCTAGTTCCTCGAACCAGAAACACGCTGCCGTAGTGACAGGAACAATGCATGAAATTGGTTGTAGAAGGTAACCTTGCTGTACAAAAATCTTTTTAAGCAAACCTTCTAATTTTTTATCCATAGGATCTTTAAAAGCACAACTATCTTCGATAGGAATAGTAGTGCGTTTGTTTAGAGTAGAAACCGCCCCCTCGACCTTGGGGACTGTCTGCCATAAGTCCTTTCTGGGGTCGACTATAGGAAATAATTTCTTAAATATAGGGGGGGGGGGGCAAAAGGTATGCCGGGCCTTTCCCACTCTTTATTTACTATGTCCACCACCCGCTTGGGTATAGGAAAAGCGTCGGGGGGCACCGGAACCTCTAGGAACTTGTCCATCTTACATAATTTCTCTGGAATGACCAAATTGTCACAATCATCCAGAGTAGATAACACCTCTTTAAGCAGTGCGCGGAGATGTTCTAATTTAAATTTAAATGTCACAACATCAGGTTCAGCTTGATGAGAAATTTTTCCTGAATCTGAAATTTCTCCATCAGACAAAACCTCCCTCATGGCCCCTTGAGATTGGTGTGAGGGTATGTCAGAACAATTATCATCAGCGCCCTGTTGCTCTTCAGTGTTTAAAACAGAGCAATCGCGCTTTCTCTGATAAGTAGGCATTTTGGATAAAAGATTTGCTATGGAGTTATCCATTACAGCCGTT
Source organism: Bombina bombina (assembly GCF_027579735.1). NCBI lineage: Eukaryota > Metazoa > Chordata > Amphibia > Anura > Bombinatoridae > Bombina > Bombina bombina. The sequence goes on along the minus strand of NC_069499.1, from coordinate 1,181,986,652 downwards.
AATTGTTGCATGGTAATAAGTATTGGCGCACTAGATGTACTAGGGGCCTCCTGTATGGGCAAAACTGGTGTAGACACAGTAGGGGATGATGTAGTATCATGTTTACTCCCCTCATTTGAGGAATCATCCTGGGCAATATCATTATCTGTGGCATTACTGTCCTTACTTTGTTTGGACGCTATGGCACAATTATCACATAAATTTAAATGGGGAGACACATTGGCTTTCATACATATAGAACATAGCTTATCTGAAGGTACAGACATGTTAAACAGGCTTAAACTTGTCAACAAAGCACAAAAAACGTTTTAAAATAAAACCGTTACTGTCTCTTTAAATTTCAAACTGAAAACACTTTATTACTGAATATGTGAAAAAGTATGAAGAAATTGTTCAAAAATTACCAAAATTTCACCACAGTGTCTTAAAGCATTAAAAGTATTGCACACCAAATTTCAGAGCTTTAACCCTTAAAATAACGGAACCGGAGCTGTTTTTAAATTTAACCCCTATACAGTCCCAGCTATAGTCTTTGCTGAGACCCAACCAAGCCCAGAGGGGAATACGATACCAAATGATGCCTTCTAGAAGCTTTTTTAGTGATTCTTAGATCCTCACACATGCATCTGCATGCCCTGCTCTCCAAAAACAACTGCGCAGTAATGGCGCGAAAATGAGGCTCAGTCTATAACTAGAAAGGCCCCCTGACTAAAAAAGGTGTCCAATACAGTGCCTGCCGTTTTTTAAATGTTCCCCAAGATTATAAATGCCAATTGTTAGCTAGAATCTGAATAATATGCCCCAATAAAGCAATCGAATTAGCCCATAAAAATGTCTACCAGTTTTTTAGCCCTTTTTAAGCCCTTTATTCTTTTATGTTTGACTAAGAAAATGGCTTACCGGTCCCCATGAGGGGAAATGACAGCCTTCCAGCATTACTCAGTCTTGTTAGAAATATGGCTAGTCATACCTTAAGCAGAAAAGTCTGCTAACTGTTTCCCCCAACTGAAGTTACTTCATCTCAACAGTCCTATGTGGAAACAGCAATCGATTTTAGTTACTGTCTGCTAAAATCATCTTCCTCTTACAAACAGAAATCTTCATCCTTTTCTGTTTCAGAGTAAATAGTACATACCAGCACTATTTTAAAATAACAAACACTTGATAGAAGAATAAAAACTACATTAAAACACCAAAAAACTCTTAACCATCTCCGTGGAGATGTTGCCTGTGCAATGGCAAAGAGAATGACTGGGGTGGGCGGAGCCTAGGAGGGACTATATGGCCAGCTTTGCTGGGACTCTTTGCCATTTCCTGTTGGGGAAGAGAATATCCCACAAGTAAGGATGACGCCGTGGACCGGACACACCAATGTTGGAGAAATACATTTTTATAAGAGTATGTATCTCTATTAATAAGCCTGATACCAGTCGCTATCGCTGCATTTAAGGCTTTACTTACATTACTTCGGTATCAGCAGTATTTTCTTAGTCAATTCCATTCCTTGAAAAATATTTTACTGCACATACCTTTTCTGCAGGAAAACCTGCACGCCATTCCCCCTCTGAAGTACCTCACTCCTCAGAATGTGTGAGAACAGCAAATGGATCTTAGTTACGTCTGCTAAGATCATAGAAAAACGCAAGCAGATTCTTCTTCCAAATACTGCCTGAGAAAAACAGCACACTCCGGTGCCATTTAAAAATAACAAACTTTTGATTGAAGAATAAACTAAGTATAAATCACCACAGACTCTCACAACCTCCTATCTATGTTGAGGCTTGCAAGAGAATGACCTAATATGGCAGTTAGGGGAGGAGCGATATAGCAGCTTTGCTGTGGGTGGACTCTTGCAACTTCCTGTTGGGAAGGAGAATATATTCCATAAGTAATGGATGATCCGTGGACTGGATACACTTAACAAGAGAAAAATAGATTTAAATAAAACCCCAGACCCTGTTCCTGAAACAGAACTGGTATGATTACCCCTGAAAGCTCCAGGTCTGAAACACTTCATAAAAGCTTGAGCCTTTACTGGATTTACTGGGATACGTGAGAGAAAAAACCTTCTCACAGGAGGTATTACTCTGAATCCTTTTAGGTACCCTTGAGAGACAATACTCTGAATCCATTGATTTTGGACAGAATCTGCCCAAATGTTTTGGAAGAATCTTAATCTGCCCCCTATCAGCTGAGCTGGAATGAGAGCCGCACCTTCATGCAGACTTGGGGGCTGGCTTTGGTTTCTTAAACGGTTTGGATTTACTCCAACCTGAGGAAGGTTTCCAATTGGAACCATATTCTTTGGGGGAAGGATTAGGTTTCTGTTCTTTATTTTGTCAAAAGGAACGAAAACGGTTAGAAGCTTTAGATTTACCCTTAGGTCTTTTATCCTGGGGCAAAAAACTCCCTTTATTATAAGGTATTTGTAGAGCGCCAACAGGTTCCGCTGCGCAGCTTCCCCCCAGTGACAGTTGAAATAATCGAATCCAACTGAGAACCAAATAACTTATTACCTTGGAAAGAAAGAGATAGTAATCTAGACATAGATACTATGTCAGCATTCAAATATTTAAGCCACAAAGATCTTCTAACTAAAATAGCTAAAGACATAGATTTAACATCAATGTTGATGATATCAAAAATGGCATCACAAATAAAATGATTAGCATGTTGAAGCAAGCGAACAATGCTAGACAAATCAGGATCCATTTCCTGTTGCGCTAAACTTTCCAACCAAAAAGTTGATGCAGCTGCAACATCAGCCATAGAAATGGCAGGCATGAGGAGATGACCAAAATATAAATAAGCTTTCCTTAGATAAGATTCAAGTTTCCTATCTAAAGGGTATTTAAAAGAAGTACTATCTTCCATAGGAATAGTAGTACGTTTAGCAAGAGTAGAAATAGTCCCATCAACTTTGGGGATCTTTTCCCAACACTTCTTTTAACAAGGAATGAATATACTCCATTTTAAATAAATAAGTAGATTTGTCAATGTCAATATCTAAAGAAGGATCTTCTGAATCAGATAGATCCTCATTAGAGGAGCATAATTCAGTATGTTGTCGGTCATTTGAAATTTCATCAACTTTATGAGAAGTTTTAAAAGACCTTTTATGTTGATTAGAAGGCGGGATGGCAGACAAAGCCTTCTGAATCGCATCAGCAATAAAATCTTTTATATTCACAGGTATATCTTGTACATTAGATGTTGAAGGAACAACAGGCATAGTACTATTACTGATGGACACATTCTCTGCATGTAAAAGCTTATCATGACAACTATTACATACCACAGCTGGAGATATAATCTCCACAAATTTACAACAAATGCACTTAGCTTTGGTAGAACTGTTATCAGGCAGCAGGGTTCCAACAGTGGTTTCTGAGACAGGATCAGATTGAGACATCTTGCAAATGTAAGAGAAAAAACAACATATAAAGCAAAATGATCAATTTCCTTATATGGCAGTTTCAGGAATGGGAAAAAAATGCAAACAGCATAGCCTTCTGAATAGAAGAAAAGGCATGAGGCAAATAGGAATGGGTTTAAAATAATGAAATTATTTGACGCACAACATAAACTGAAAATGTTTTGGCGCTAACAACATCCGGAAATGACACACTCGCGTCATTGAAGACGCAACCTTGTGCAAGGAACTCGGCATCAACTAAGACGCCGGAAATGACGAATTTGCGTCATCGGATGTAACTTTGCGCCAAAAAAATTCTTGTGCCAAAAATGACGCAATAAACTTTGGCATTTTGCGACCTCGCAAATTTTTTAGCATAATTAAACAGGTACAAGGTTTTAGGAAATAAAGGTTATGGTTTTATTGATAGGATAATTAGCAATGCAGAGATATGCAAATTAGATAAGGCAAAGGGGCATATGTATCAAGCTCCGTATGGAGCTTGATGCCCCGTGTTTCTGGCGAGCCTACAGGCTCGCCAGAAACACCAGTTATGAAGCAGCGGTCACAAAGACCACTGCTCCATAACCTGTCCGCCTGCTCTGAGCAGGTGGACACACATCGCCGGAAATCAACCCAATCTAGTACGATCGGGTTGATTGACACCCCCTGCTGGTGGCCCATTGGCCGCGAGTCTGCAGGGGGCGGTGTTGCACCAGCAGCTCTTGTGAGCTGCTGGTGCAATGCTGAATACAGCGAGCGTATTGCTCGCCGTATTCAGCGATGTCTGTCGGACCTGATCCGCACTGTCGGATCAGGTCCGACAGACATTGATAACTAGGGGCCATTGTCTATAGGCTGTAGACTGGAACTCTGTAGTATCAGGCAGGAATGCAGTTCTTTGTAATAACAGGCAGGATACTTGCATATGCTGTAAACTGGAACTATAGGCTGTAGACTGGAACCATATGGTATAGAGTGGAACTCTGTAGTAACAGGCAGGATATTTGCATATGCTGTAGACTGGAACTCTGTAGTAACAGGTAACAAGCAAGCAAAAGTACCTGAGTCAGTCCTTAAAAAATAGAGAATTAGCCAAGATCAATTGCCAGGAAATTAGTTCAAAAACGAAACACAGTGCCAAGGGAGTATCCAGAAGAGTAGTCACAAAATGAAGCAGAAATCAGGTACCAGGAAATCCAACAAATCTGTATTTCACTCAGGAAACAGGACCAGAGGGTCTGTCAGAGTATAACACTCAATGTCACGGCCCAAAACTGCAAGCAAACCTCCCAAATATAGCAGGCTGCTGATTATATGATTTGTTTCAGCTGGTAAGCAGGTGGAGCCAGAGAGCCAAAGTTGCAGCAAACAGATAAACCCAATATTCTTAACCTGTGATCAAGCCATCTGGTGGCAAAGAGGTAAGACAACAGGCTGGGAAAGAACAGCACCAGAAATAGAAACAGGTCCCAGGTTCAATTCTAGGCTGGATCATGACAATACCCCAGGTAAGAAAAAATATTTTCCTAAATATGCTTTTCCCAAATATGAAACTGACAGTCTACAAAAGGAAATACATAGACCTGACTGGCAAATATAAGTACAATACATATACAGTATTTAGAACTTTATATTAATACCTATAGTGCCAAACCATAGCTGAGAGTGTCTTAAGTAATGAAAACATACTTACCAAAAGACACCCATCCACATATAGCAGATAGCCAAACCAGTACTGAAACAGTTATCAGTAGAGGTAATGGAATATGAGAGTAAATCGTTGATCTGAATAAGGGAGGTAGGAGATGAATCTCTACGACCGATAACAGAGAACCTATGAAATAGATCTCCCGTGAGGAAAACCATTGCATTCAGTAGGTGATACTCCCTTCACATCCCTCTGACATTCGCTGTACTCTGAGAGGAATCGGGCTTCAAAATGCTGAGAAGCGCATATCAACGTAGAATCTAAGCACAAACTTACTTCACCACCTCCATAGGAGGCAAAGTTTGTAAAACTGAATTGTAGTTGTGGTGAGGGGTGTATTTATAGGCATTTTGAGGTTTGGGAAACTTTGCCCCTCCTGGTAGGATTGTATATCCCATACGTCACTAGCTCATGGACTCTTGCCAATTACATGAAAGAAATAACCCTGGTCCTTAAGGGTAAGAAATTGAAAAATGGGGCTATATAAACCTGCATAACTGTACTATATAGGGTAAAACCGAGAGCCTAGTATGACAAATATCTTTAACACCAAATGTTCCTCAGAAATAGGACACATCTTATGCACCATCAGAGATACAAACTGCACAGACAAGTTCAGCAAGATCTTTAAAGGTGCACACTGTATAAAACTGTATGCAGCTGAAGGATATGCCAAGAGCTATAAACTGTTGTGCAAAGCTTAAAGGGCCATGATACCCAAATATTGAAACACTTGAAAGTGATGCAGCATAGCTGTTAAAAGCTGACTAGAGAATATCACCTGAACATCTCTATGTAAAAAAATTAAGATATTTTACCTCAAAATGTCATAAGTATTCATACCCCATTGTAAAGGACTTTAAGCAGCAAATCAGTATGCCTGTCCGGGGACCGGCAAGGGAGTGAGCCTCGTGCACACTCATGTTATTTCCCTATTCAATTTAAGGAAGTTTACTATGAAATCTCATGAGAATTAAGTGAAATCTCATGAGATCACAGTAAAATAGTTCATGACCTCAGTAGTTTTTTAACCTGCAGCTGGACAGCAGCTGAAGTATAACTTTTTACACAGGACTTACTCTGGTGAGCTGAGGAAGTTGTGAGGTAAAATTTCTTCTTTTTTTACATAGGGATGCTCAGGTGATATTTTCCTGTCAGCTTTTTACAGTTATACTGCATCAGTTTCAAGTGATTTAGCATATGAGCATTATGTCTCTTTAAGGTCACCAATTGTACAAATCATCAACAGAAGATATAGAACATATGGCTCAGCTTCAAGAGAGCCAAATCATGCATCTGTGCTCAGTTCCAGGATTTCTCCCCCAATTTTTTTTAAATTAATTTATTTCATGATGGTGAGAGTCCACGAGCCATCACATGTGGGATTAAAGTCCAGTCCTACAGGAGGAGTCAAAACACCCCACACATTAAAAGCTTTAATCCCTCCCACTTTACCATGATTCCTTAGTCATATTTATGGCCAAGAGAAATGAGAAAATAAGAAAGTAGGATAGGAAAAGCAGGGTAAAAGAAGTGCAAACTGGTACTATGCCAGCTGTTATAGAAAAACAAGAGTAGGTCTCATGGACTCTCACCATCATGAAAGATGGTGAGAGTATATGAGCCATCACATGTGGAATCTGAACTCTTAAAAAATTGTTTAAGATCTCTAAATGTTGCCTGCTTTCTTTAAGTTAGAGAGGAGTCTAATGGTGGGTATTTCTCCCCTGATTAAAGGGACTGTCTACACCTTGGTCATCTTAAAGTCTTACCTTAGATTAAGTTGCAAATAGCTCCTGCACCTTTTCTTTATCATGCAGCAGGCATGAATATTGTTTCTGGCCACTTTGAAAGGGCTGCCAAGCTCAGCCACTGATGACATCATGATCTGGGCTGCATATGGCATCCAATCACAAAAGGCTCACTAGTTGAATTCAACAGACTGTCAATGCTATTCAGCAGAGTGCCTAGATGCAGCGAAGATAGTGATGTCATTAGTGGGCTGAGCTTGGCAGCCATTTCAAACTGGCCAGAAACAATATTAATTTAAAAAATTTTTTTTTACTGTTCCTGCTGCATGATATAGAAAGGGTGCAGGAAGCTATTTGCAGCTTAATCTAAAGTAAGACTTTAAGATGACCAAGGTGTAGACTGTCCCTTTAAGATAGTGTTCCCAAGTACATGTCATTTTGGCATAAATTTCCATTTTGTTTTTCTTACTTTAGAAATATTCCTCCATTTCTAGGAACTCTTATCCTCGTTAAACCCACATTGATAGTATGCAAATGAAAGTTTTAAGCCAAGCTGCCAAGGTGACTGCTGTAGCTTTATGTGCCTTGCAGGGACCTGAGAAAAGGATAAATAAGGAGATAAAATAGCAAGGCCCTTACTACATCCAAGTTAAAAAGTAATCTATCTTTAGCGCTTTTTTTTTTTTTACGCTGGACAGTGAGATGGGACAAAAATTCCCTGATTGATGTTTTCAGAAGAAAGAACCATACTTTGTTCTTAAAACTGCTTTATCCTGATAAAAAAAAATCAGATAAGGAGAATCAAAAGATTCTGGCTGAGAAAATTGCCAAAAGAAAGAGAAGATTTCAAAACAACAGATGAATGTCCATATCAAACGGCTGATCCTGAATAAACTCTCAAAACCAAGTTAAGGTGCCATGGAGGGAAAGCAGGCCTGATAACCGTTCTTATCCAGACCAAAGTTTGATCAAAGACTTGAATATAAGGAAGTCTCACAATCTTCTTGTGATACAAGACTGAAAGGGCAGAAATTTGGCCTTTAAGTGAACTAGCTGATAAACCCTAATCCAAACCATCCTGCAAAAATGTAAGAATTCAAGGAATTCTAAAAGAGTTCCAATGGTAATTCTTAGAATCAAATCAGGAGAGGAAAACTGTCTAGATTTTGTGATAAATACGTCTTGTAACAGGCTTTTTGGCCTGAATCATAATGTCTAACACTTGATCTGAAAAACCTCTCTGAGACAAAATCAAGAAACCAATCCCATGCCGTCAAATTGAGAAATTTGAGGTTTTGATGGAAGATGGGACCTTGAGAGAAAAGGTCCTTCCTGAGAGGAAGACACCAAGGCTGGCTAGAGGACATTTGTACCAGGTCTTTGTACCAAGCCCTGCAAGGCCATGCCAGAGTAATTAGAATAACTGAGACTTTCCTGTTTTATCCTGGCTATTATCCTGGATACTAAAATAAAATGAGGAAATACATCAATCAGATTTAATGACTAGGGAACCATTAGTGCATCGCTTGTGGATCTCAAGATCTCTCACAATACTGGGGTAGCTTGTAACTCAATTAAAAGGCCATGAGGTCTATGTCTGTCCTTACCCAACAATTCATAATCTGGTCAAATATCCCTCTGGTTCAAGGACCATTTGCTGGGTTGCAGGTACTGACAACTGAGTAAGTCCGCTTTCCATTTGTCTACACCCAAAATATGAATTGCTGAAGTCATCCAACAATGGCGTTCTGCCAAGTCAGAATGTGGGCTACCTTTTCCATTGCTAAGACACTTCGCTTACCGCCTTGGTGATTGATGTAAGCCACTGCTGTGGCATTGTCTGACCGAAATCTTAGAAAACACTGCTATCGTTACAGGGGCCAAATCTGGAGAGCCCTGAAGATTGAAAGGCGTTCCAAGATGTTGAATGATAACCTTGCCTCATGAGGAGACCAAACTCCCTGCACTTTCCAGGCACCCCAGACTGTGCCCTAACCCAGCAGGTTGGCATCCTTAGTTATTACTACTCAATTTGGACAGATAAATGTTTCTCCCTGAATCAATAATTGCTGAGTCTGTTTCTAAGTTAGAAAATGTCTTGTCTTGAAGTCTAAAAAGACCTTCTGAGACATTGTTACAATCTCTATTTCACAGTTGCAAAATTTGAAGCTGCAAAGAATGTAAGTAGAATCTGGCAAAAGGTACGGCATCTGAAGCCGCTACTATGAGACCAACTACATTCTTGAGTTAAAGCACTGTGGGAAGAAGAGTTTGATGGAGAAGAGCACACGGCTTCACAATTTGAGTTTGTGAGCATCTGTGAGAGATAGTCTTATTATTACAAAGTCTATGATGAAGCCTAAAAAGGCAACTCTAGTTTGTTTTAGTAGAGAGCTTTTCGGGAGGATGATTTTCAAACAATGGGAACAAAGGAACTGAAGAACTGTGTCAAGCCTGGGCCAGAATGCTGTCTAGGTAAGGAGCTACTGCTTTGCCCTTACCTCTAACTACAGACAAAGAGCTCCATGAATCTTTGAGAAATGTATTGGTGCATACCAAAATGGGAGCAGCATATATTGGTAATGCCTGTTCAAAAAGACAAATCTGAGAAATGTTGTATGATCGCTGTGAAAAGGTAAATGCATATAGGCATCTTTCGAGACAGAAATAGCCCCACCTGCACGCTAGGTAATATAGTGCAAAAGGTTTCCATTTTTAAAGTTGGAACTGTCAGGAAGTTGTTCAGAGTTTTGAGATCCAAGATCAGAAAGTCCCAACTTTCTTTGGAAGAATAAAAAAGTTTGAACATAACCCTTGAATCTTTTTGCCCAAGAACAGAATGGAGTCTATGGAATTATATCAACCAAGTCTAATGTTTTTAAAACAAATTAACATCTTTTTTACTGCCATTATTTTTTAAAAGCCAAACTCCACCCATCATTTGCCATATCAACAAGGCTATCCATGATCATAAAGTTAGTAAAAGCAAATTGTTTTGCAGTTCTTACCAGATAAAGCCAATTAGGGACAGATATATAGCAGAATTAACCTTGGGAAGTCAGCAGGGTGCATTTCAAGTCATGAGAGAAACTGCTCAATTTTCAGAGCTTTATATTACATGAAAGGGGGATAGAACTAATGATGAAAACATATTGCAAAGTTTTTTCATTGCACATAACTAAACATTATGTGCTAGATTACAAGATTCTAGCTCAATCAAGATTTCTCTCAACTTGTAATATGAGCGCAATATAAATGGAGTGCAAACTATCGTGAAAACCCACTCTAAATCGTTTAAATGGTGCTCATATTACCAGTTGAGAGAGATCTTGATTGAGCTAGAATCCTTACCGCTGTCTCAGAGCTGTGGTTAACTGTTTTCCGACAATAAAAAGTTGCACAAAACACACCAAAAATACATTACAAAGTACACTTACGCTCATAATAACACTGTCTAATTTTTTTTTTTTTTTTAATATTGCACACAAAAGTTAAAAGGGCTAAAAGATATGAAAGCAGGCAAAGGACTTTAACATTGAGACACATACATATACATGTCTAAATATGTATATAAATATATATAATGTCTATATATGTATACATATGTATTAATGTATTTATATGTTAGTTCCAAACCACAGTAGTTGTTCAGCACTCAGTGGAGTAAATCTGTGCAAGCTGCTAGGGTCTATACCAAAACCCAAACAAATATAGCAAACAGTCCAGAATGCAGCAGCACCGTATATAAAAGTATTTATTCAAGCCACAAAATCACATACATTTCGGACAACAGTCCTTAATCATGTATAAAAATACACTGATACAAATCCACATAAAGGGACACTAAACCCAAAAATGTTTTTTCATGATTCAAGTAGAGAATACAATTTTAAACAACATTTTAATTTACTTCTATTATCTAATTTGCTTCATTCTTTAGATATCCTTTGTTGAAGAAATAGCAATGCATATGAGTGAGCCAATCACATGAGGCATCTATGTGCAGCAACCAACCAGCAGCTACTGAGCCTATCTAGATATGCTTTTCAGCTAAGTATATCAAGAGAATGAAGCAAATTACATAAAAGAACTAAATTAGAAACTTAAAATGTCATGCTCTTTCTAAATCATGAAATAAAAAATTTGGGTTTCATGTCCCTTTAATATACATATAGCCCCTCCCACCTAATCAGGATAACACATGTGAATACGTATGCTTTACTCCCCCTAGTGTACATAACACCTCTCTACCTTTATATAGATATTCTATACATGCGTTTATTATTTATTATCCTAGGCATATCCATATTGCAAAAAAAGTTAACACATGAATCATATGAATAGGTTTTATACCTCTATACCATAACTTTTAGGTTCATATACATAGAGATTAAAAAGCTAATCATTCAAAAGACACTCCAATCCATTTCTCTATTTATACCCCCTGGCCACATAGTGCCAATAAAGTTCCCTCTGTTTTCAGAACTTTCATTTAATTGGTGGATAGAGATATTAGTGTTTTAGGGCTCCATGTACGAAGCAGCGAAAGCTGCTCTGGAGCCTTTGCGGGGCAGGTTCGCATATGTGAGCCTGCTTCCCGCAATGTAAGAAGCAGCGGTCATTAGACCGCTGCTTCCTACACCCTACGACACCTCTTAGATGGCGAGGCAAAATCGCAGAGAGCACGCTTGGTCTCGGTGATTGACAGCCCCTTCGGTCGCGCGATTGAAGGGGCGGGCATTACACACTCCGATGAGTGTGTAATGATACATACGGGCAAGCGGATCAGCAGATCCACTGCCCGTGTGTAGCGAAGGTGGGCGGACAGCTTCGCGAGTTGAGAAGTTGTCCACCCGCCATTTAGTACATGGAGCCCTTAGATAAAAAAATTCAGTGGCATTAAGGTTAACAAAAAAGGTCACTGTAACTTTACTAAGAAAGACAGGAATGCCCTTAAGAATTTAAGTAACAATAAGGGGATTATCATTAAGGGAGCGGACAAGGGAGGGACTATTGTCCTTCTGGATAAAATTTTTTATGTCCGTGAGATTAAATCACAATTGGTTGATGAGAAAGTGTACAAATTGTTAACTTCAAATCCAAAATTTGATATTAAAAAGGAGGTTGAGAACTGTGTTTCTAAGGCAGTAAGAAGGGGGATTATTGGACAAGGTGTAGCTAAATTCTTGATGGAGACTGAAGAGATAACACCTGTCCTTTATACTTTACCTAAAATTCATAAGGACAGGGAAGCTCCACCTGGACGCCCTATAGTGGCGGGGATTGGGTCCATCTTGTCCAATTCATCCATTTTTTGGGATAAATATTTGAGACCATTTGTAGAATCCAACTCCTACATAAGGGACACAGGTGACTTTTTATATAGCATGGATGTGGTAAGTTTATACACAGCCATTACCCATGAGGTAGGCATTGGGGCTGATAATAAGATACTCTGTGATAATACAGAAATAAGTGAGATGCAAAGAAAATTTATTCTGGAATCACTGGGCATTGTACTCAGATGTAATTATTTTCTATTCCAGGATGAGATTGGGTGTGCCTTCCTGAAGAGAGGATATCCACCTAAGCTGGTACAAGAGGGCATAGAAAATGCAATGGAGACCCCTTGACAGAAGCTGTTCGAACAAAAAGAAAAAGTGAAAGAAAAAATGGATAGAATGTTTTTTTGTCAGTCAGTATTCTTCACTTAGTAGTAAAATACAGGGGATTATACGGAAACATTGGAATATTTTGAGTAATTGTAACCCAGATGTGCGAAAATTCCAGGAATTTCCCATGCCAGCATATAAGAGGGGTCAAAATCTAAAGGATACTCTTGTACTGGCTGATATAGGCCCAGGTAGGAAGAAGGTACAGGGATATATTAGTAGGAAGAAAAATGGATGTTTTCCCTGCCTTAATTGTACTAACTGCAATAATATGATACAGGGTCCTATATTTACCCACCCATGTACTGGTAAAAGTTTTGGATTACAGGGTATTTTACCTGCAACACATAATATGCTGTGTACACTACCTAATCAAATGCCCATGTGGGTGGGGCTATGTAGGGAGACCACCTTTAAGGTTATTGTACACTACCTAATCAAATGCCCATGTGGGTGGGGCTATGTAGGGAGACCACCTTTAAGGTTATTGGAGTGTCTTTTGAATGATTAGCTGTTTAATCTCTATGTATATGAACCTAAAAGTTATGGTATATAGGTATAAAACCTATTCATATGATTCATATGTGCTAAGATGATAAATAATAAAAGAATGTATAGAATATCTATATAAAGGTAGACTAGGGGGAGTAAAGCATAGGTATTCACAGGTGTTATGATTAGGTGGGAGGGACTATAGGTATATTAAGTAGATTTGTATCAGTGTATTTTTATACATGATTAAGGACTGTTGTCCGAAACGTTGTATGTGATTTTGTGGCTTGAATAAATTCTTTTATATAAGGTGCTGCTGCATTCTGGACTGTTTGCAATGTATTTATATGTGTATTTACATACATATATATACACATATAAAAACATTAATATATATATATATATATATATATATATATATATATATATATATATATATATATATATATATATATATATATATATATATATATATGTACATTGGATCCTTTTCCCGTTAAGTAAATGAAAACATGTAAAAGCATATTTATGCAATATTTATATTTAATAAAGAACTATCAGGTAGATTACGAGTTATAATATTATTTTAGAAATAAAAGTTGCATTATTTCACCCCCTATAGCACAGCCATTACAAGTTGTGTGTGCGATATGGTTGTGTTGAGCTCCATACCGCACAAAATGCAAGCGCTGTTTTGACATGCTCGTGCACGCTTTCCCCATAGACATCAATGGGGAGAAGGTGTCTGAAAAAAACGTAACACCTGCGAATGAAATGCTCTGTAACGCAGCCCCATTGATTTCTATGGGGAAAAAAAAGTAACATTAAAACCTAATACCCTAACATAAACCCCAAGTCAAAACACCCCTAATCTGCTGCCCCCGACATCACCGCCACCTAAATAATGTTATTAACCCCTAATCTGCCGCTCCAGATATTGCCGCCACCGAAATAAAGCTATTAACCCCTAATCTGCCACTCCCAATATCGCTGCCACTATACTAAAGTTATAAATCCCTATTCCCCTGCACCCCAACATCGCCCACACTATAATAAATCTATTAACCCCTATTCCGCCGCTCCCTGACATTGCCACAACTAAATAAAGTTATTAACCCCTAAACCTCTAGCCTCCCACATCACTACCACTAAATAAATCTATTAACCCCTAAACCGCCAGCCAATAGGTTGAGAGCTACTGAAATTCAATTGGCTATTCAAATCAGTCAATAGAATTTCAGTAGCTCTCATCCTATTGGCTTATAGGAACAGACAATAGGATTTCAGTACCTCTCATCCTATTGGCTGATTTGAATTTTCAAAATCAAATCAGCCAACAGGAATGCAAGGGACACCATTTTGAATCGCTTACCTTGCATTGAAGATTCAGTGTACGGCGGCGACCGTATGAAGAGGATGCTCCGCGCTGGATGTCTTCAGGATGGACCCGCTCCGCGCCGCCAGATAAAGATAGAAGATGCCGTCGGGATTAAGATAGAAGATGCCGCCGGGATGAAGATAGAAGATGCCGTCTGGATGAAGTTGGAGCCGCCTGGATGAAGATGGAGCCGCCTGGATGAAGATGGAGCCGCCGGGATGAAGATCCTTCAAGCGGGACTTTAACAACTGTAAGTGGATCTTCGGGGGCTTTTCGTTAAAGAGCTGAATGCCCTTTTAAGGGCAATGCCCATACAAATGCCCTTTTCAGGACAATGGGTAGCTTAGGTTTTTGTTAGAGTTAGGTTTTTTTATTTTGGGGGGTTGGTTGGGTGGTGTATTTTAGTTTTATTTAATTTATAGTTTAATATTAGTTAAACAGTTATATTAGTTTAATTGCTAGTTTAAACTTATTTTTTTTTAATTTGACAGGTAAATTTTAAGTTAATTTAAGATAGGGAAATTGTAATTTTAATATAAAGTTATGGGGGCGTTAGGTTTAGGGGTTAATAGTTTAAATTAGTTTATTGCGATGTTGGGGGCTTGCGGTTTAGGGGTTAATAGTTTAATTTAGTATATTCCATTGTGGGGGGCTTGCAGTTTAGGGGTTAATAGGCTTATTATAGTGGCGGCGGTGTAGGGCTTAATAACTTTAGTATAGTGGGGGCGATGTGGGCGGACGGCAGATTAGGGGTTAATAATATTTAAATAGTGTTTGCGATGTGGGAGAGCGGCGTTTTAGGGGTTAATAACTTTAATATAGTGGTGACGATGTCGGGGAGCGGAGGAATAGGGTTTAATACATTTTATTAGTGGCAGCGATGTAGGGAGCAGCAGATTAGGGGTTAATAACTTAAAAATAGTGTCTGCGATGCGGGAGGGTCTGGGTTTAGGGGTTAATAGGTAGTTTATGGGTGTTAGTGTACTTTTTAAAACTTTAGTTATGAGTTTTATGTAACAGTTTTGTTGCGTAAAACTCATAACTACTGTCGTTATAGGGTGTAACGCAAGTTTTTTAGCCTCACCGCAAAACTTGTAATGGCTGTGCTATGGAAGTCCCATGAAAAAACGTCATTTTTTGCGGGACTGACGTTTCATTACAGGCTAAAGGCTTGCGGTACAGCTCTATCGACAAGACTTGTAATGGCTTCAGTGCTGTTTTAACGCTGAAATGACCATTTTTTCAGCGTTAAAAGAAGAACGCACAACTTGTAATCTACTTGTATGTATTTACTGTAAATATTTCACAACGCAGTCGGGTTAGCGCACATGAAGATTTGCTAACTTCAATGTGCGTTATTAAAATATTACATATAAAATATTAAAAAATGTTAATAAATATTATTAAAAAATATTAAACATACTGTAAAAAAACAGAATTTATGTTTACCTGATAAATTACTTTCTCCAACGGTGTGTCCGGTCCACGGCGTCATCCTTACTTGTGGGATATTCTCTTCCCCAACAGGAAATGGCAAAGAGCCCAGCAAAGCTGGTCACATGATCCCTCCTAGGCTCCGCCTACCCCAGTCATTCGACCGACGTTAAGGAGGAATATTTGCATAGGAGAAACCATATGGTACCGTGGTG
The DNA here is from genome assembly GCF_027579735.1 of Bombina bombina. Classification (NCBI taxonomy): domain Eukaryota; kingdom Metazoa; phylum Chordata; class Amphibia; order Anura; family Bombinatoridae; genus Bombina; species Bombina bombina. The sequence continues at coordinate 1,181,970,584 of NC_069499.1, read as the reverse complement.
ACTGTAGTTAAAGAAAATAAATTATCAGACCTGATTAAAAAAACCAGGGCGGGCCGTGGACCGGACACACCGTTGGAGAAAGTAATTTATCAGGTAAACATAAATTCTGTTTTCTCCAACATAGGTGTGTCCGGTCCACGGCGTCATCCTTACTTGTGGGAACCAATACCAAAGCTTTAGGACACGGATGAAGGGAGGGAGCAAATCAGGTCACCTAAATGGAAGGCACCACGGCTTGCAAAACCTTTCTCCCAAAAATAGCCTCAGAAGAAGCAAAAGTATCAAACTTGTAAAATTTGGTAAAAGTGTGCAGTGAAGACCAAGTCGCTGCCCTACATATCTGATCAACAGAAGCCTCGTTCTTGAAGGCCCATGTGGAAGCCACAGCCCTAGTGGAATGAGCTGTGATTCTTTCGGGAGGCTGCCGTCCGGCAGTCTCGTAAGCCAATCTGATGATGCTTTTAATCCAAAAAGAGAGAGAGGTAGAAGTTGCTTTTTGACCTCTCCTTTTACCGGAATAAACAACAAACAAGGAAGATGTTTGTCTAAAATCCTTTGTAGCATCTAAATAGAATTTTAGAGCGCGAACAACATCCAAATTGTGCAACAAACGTTCCTTCTTTGAAACTGGTTTCGGACACAGAGAAGGTACAATAATCTCCTGGTTAATGTTTTTGTTAGAAACAACTTTTGGAAGAAAACCAGGTTTAGTACGTAAAACCACCTTATCTGCATGGAACACCAGATAAGGAGGAGAACACTGCAGAGCAGATAATTCTGAAACTCTTCTAGCAGAAGAAATTGCAACCAAAAACAAAACTTTCCAAGATAATAACTTAATATCAACGGAATGTAAGGGTTCAAACGGAACCCCCTGAAGAACTGAAAGAACTAAATTGAGACTCCAAGGAGGAGTCAAAGGTTTGTAAACAGGCTTAATTCTAACCAGAGCCTGAACAAAGGCTTGAACATCTGGCACAGCGGCCAGCTTTTTGTGAAGTAACACAGACAAGGCAGAAATCTGTCCCTTCAGGGAACTTGCAGATAATCCTTTTTCCAATCCTTCTTGAAGGAAGGATAGAATCCTAGGAATCTTAACCTTGTCCCAAGGGAATCCTTTAGATTCACACCAACAGATATATTTTTTCCAAATTTTGTGGTAAATCTTTCTAGTTACAGGCTTTCTGGCCTGAACAAGAGTATCGATAACAGAATCTGAGAACCCTCGCTTCGATAAGATCAAGCGTTCAATCTCCAAGCAGTCAGCTGGAGTGAAACCAGATTCGGATGTTCGAACGGACCCTGAACAAGAAGGTCTCGTCTCAAAGGTAGCTTCCAAGGTGGAGCCGATGACATATTCACCAGATCTGCATACCAAGTCCTGCGTGGCCACGCAGGAGCTATCAAGATCACCGACGCCCTCTCCTGATTGATCCTGGCTACCAGCCTGGGGATGAGAGGAAACGGCGGGAACACATAAGCTAGTTTGAAGGTCCAAGGTGCTACTAGTGCATCCACTAGAGCCGCCTTGGGATCCCTGGATCTGGACCCGTAGCAAGGAACTTTGAAGTTCTGACGAGAGGCCATCAGATCCATGTCTGGAATGCCCCACAGCTGAGTGACTTGGGCAAAGATTTCCGGATGGAGTTCCCACTCCCCCGGATGCAATGTCTGACGACTCAGAAAATCCGCTTCCCAATTTTCCACTCCTGGGATGTGGATAGCAGACAGGTGGCAGGAGTGAGACTCCGCCCATAGAATGATTTTGGTCACTTCTTCCATCGCCAGGGAACTCCTTGTTCCCCCCTGATGGTTGATGTACGCAACAGTTGTCATGTTGTCTGATTGAAACCGTATGAACTTGGCCCTCGCTAGCTGAGGCCAAGCCTTGAGAGCATTGAATATCGCTCTCAGTTCCAGAATATTTATCGGTAGAAGAGATTCTTCCCGAGACCAAAGACCCTGAGCTTTCAGGGATCCCCAGACCGCGCCCCAGCCCATCAGACTGGCGTCGGTCGTGACAATGACCCACTCTGGTCTGCGGAATGTCAACCCTCGTGACAGGTTGTCCAGGGACAGCCACCAACGGAGTGAGTCTCTGGTCCTCTGATTTACTTGTATCTTTGGAGACAAGTCTGTATAGTCCCCATTCCACTGACTGAGCATGCACAGTTGTAATGGTCTTAGATGAATGCGCGCAAAAGGAACTATGTCCATTGCCGCTACCATCAACCCGATCACTTCCATGCACTGAGCTATGGAAGGAAGAGGAACGGAATGAAGTATCCGACAAGAGTCTAGAAGTTTTGTTTTTCTGGCCTCTGTCAGAAAAATCCTCATTTCTAAGGAGCCTATTATTGTTCCCAAGAAGGGAACCCTTGTTGACGGAGATAGAGAACTCTTTTCCACGTTCACTTTCCATCCGTGAGATCTGAGAAAGGCCAGGACAATGTCCGTGTGAGCCTTTGCTTGAGGAAGGGACGACGCTTGAATCAGAATGTCGTCCAAGTAAGGTACTACAGCAATGCCCCTTGGTCTTAGCACAGCTAGAAGGGACCCTAGTACCTTTGTGAAAATCCTTGGAGCAGTGGCTAATCCGAAAGGAAGCGCCACGAACTGGTAATGTTTGTCCAGGAATGCGAACCTCAGGAACCGATGATGTTCCTTGTGGATAGGAATATGTAGATACGCATCCTTTAAATCCACCGTGGTCATGAATTGACCTTCCTGGATGGAAGGAAGAATAGTTCGAATGGTTTCCATCTTGAACGATGGAACCTTGAGAAACTTGTTTAAGATCTTGAGATCTAAGATTGGTCTGAACGTTCCCTCTTTTTTGGGAACTATAAACAGATTGGAGTAGAACCCCATCCCTTGTTCTCTTAATGGAACAGGATGAATCACTCCCATTTTTAACAGGTCTTCTACACAATGTAAGAATGCCTGTCTTTTTATGTGGTCTGAAGACAACTGAGACCTGTGGAACCTCCCCCTTGGGGGAAGTCCCTTGAATTCCAGAAGATAACCTTGGGAGACTATTTCTAGCGCCCAAGGATCCAGAACATCTCTTGCCCAAGCCTGAGCGAAGAGAGAGAGTCTGCCCCCCACCAGATCCGGTCCCGGATCGGGGGCCAACATTTCATGCTGTCTTGGTAGCAGTGGCAGGTTTCTTGGCCTGCTTTCCCTTGTTCCAGCCTTGCATTGGTCTCCAAGCTGGCTTGGCTTGAGAAGTATTACCCTCTTGCTTAGAGGACGTAGCACTTTGGGCTGGTCCGTTTCTACGAAAGGGACGAAAATTAGGTTTATTTTTTGCCTTGAAAGGCCGATCCTGAGGAAGGGCGTGGCCCTTACCCCCAGTGATATCAGAGATAATCTCTTTCAAGTCAGGGCCAAACAGCGTTTTCCCCTTGAAAGGAATGTTAAGTAGCTTGTTCTTGGAAGACGCATCAGCCGACCAAGATTTTAACCAAAGCGCTCTGCGCGCCACAATAGCAAACCCAGAATTCTTAGCCGCTAACCTAGCCAATTGCAAAGTGGCGTCTAGGGTGAAAGAATTAGCCAATTTGAGAGCATTGATTCTGTCCATAATCTCCTCATAAGGAGGAGAATCACTATCGACCGCCTTTATCAGCTCATCGAACCAGAAACATGCGGCTGTAGCGACAGGGACAATGCATGAAATTGGTTGCAGAAGGTAACCCTGCTGAACAAACATCTTTTTAAGCAAACCTTCTAATTTTTTATCCATAGGATCTTTGAAAGCACAACTATCCTCTATGGGTATAGTGGTGCGTTTGTTTAAAGTGGAAACCGCTCCCTCGACCTTGGGGACTGTCTGCCATAAGTCCTTTCTGGGGTCGACCATAGGAAACAATTTTTTAAATATGGGGGGAGGGACGAAAGGAATACCGGGCCTTTCCCATTCTTTATTAACAATGTCCGCCACCCGCTTGGGTATAGGAAAAGCTTCTGGGAGCCCCGGCACCTCTAGGAACTTGTCCATTTTACATAGTTTCTCTGGGATGACCAACTTGTCACAATCATCCAGAGTGGATAATACCTCCTTAAGCAGAATGCGGAGATGTTCCAACTTAAATTTAAATGCAATCACATCAGGTTCAGCTTGTTGAGAAATGTTCCCTGAATCAGTAATTTCTCCCTCAGACAAAACCTCCCTGGCCCCATCAGACTGGGTTAGGGGCCCTTCAGAAATATTATTATCAGCGTCGTCATGCTCTTCAGTATCTAAAACAGAGCAGTCGCGCTTACGCTGATAAGTGTTCATTTTGGCTAAAATGTTTTTGACAGAATTATCCATTACAGCCGTTAATTGTTGCATAGTAAGGAGTATTGGCGCGCTAGATGTACTAGGGGCCTCCTGAGTGGGCAAGACTCGTGTAGACGAAGGAGGGAATGATGCAGTACCATGCTTACTCCCCTCACTTGAGGAATCATCTTGGGCATCATTGTCATTGTCACATAAATCACATTTATTTAAATGAATAGGAATTCTGGCTTCCCCACATTCAGAACACAGTCTATCTGGTAGTTCAGACATGTTAAACAGGCATAAACTTGATAACAAAGTACAAAAAACGTTTTAAAATAAAACCGTTACTGTCACTTTAAATTTTAAACTGAACACACTTTATTACTGCAATTGCGAAAAAACATGAAGGAATTGTTCAAAATTCACCAAATTTTCACCACAGTGTCTTAAAGCCTTAAAAGTATTGCACACCAAATTTGGAAGCTTTAACCCTTAAAATAACGGAACCGGAGCCGTTTTACAGTCCCTGGTATCTGCTTTGCTGAGACCCAACCAAGCCCCAAGGGGAATACGATACCAAATGACGCCTTCAGAAAGTCTTTTCTAAGTAACAGAGCTCCTCTCACATGCGACTGCATGCCATGCCTCTCAAAAACAAGTGCGCAACACCGGCGCGAAAATGAGGCTCTGCCTATGCTTTGGGAAAGCCCCTAAAGAATAAGGTGTCTAAAACAGTGCCTGCCGATATTATTATATCAAAATACCCAGATAAAATGATTCCTCAAGGCTAAATATGTGTTAATAATGAATCGATTTAGCCCAGAAAAAGTCTACAGTCTTAATAAGCCCTATTTTGAAGCCCTTATTTACGATCGTAATAAACATGGCTTACCGGATCCCATAGGGAAAATGACAGCTTCCAGCATTACATCGTCTTGTTAGAATGTGTCATACCTCAAGCAGCAAGAGACTGCTCACTGTTCCCCCAACTGAAGTTAATTGCTCTCAACAGTCCTGTGTGGAACAGCCATGGATTTTAGTGACGGTTGCTAAAATCATTTTCCTCATACAAACAGAAATCTTCATCTCTTTTCTGTTTCTGAGTAAATAGTACATACCAGCACTATTTCAAAATAACAAACTCTTGATTGAATAATAAAAACTACAGTTAAACACTAAAAAACTCTAAGCCATCTCCGTGGAGATGTTGCCTGTACAACGGCAAAGAGAATGACTGGGGTAGGCGGAGCCTAGGAGGGATCATGTGACCAGCTTTGCTGGGCTCTTTGCCATTTCCTGTTGGGGAAGAGAATATCCCACAAGTAAGGATGACGCCGTGGACCGGACACACCTATGTTGGAGAAAGATAGATATATTCTATGAATGATTTCATTTATATACATTGACTAAAAACTTTATTTGTTGTTTAATTAATTTCTATGAAGGTATTTTGAGTAAAACATGTCAAAGTGCTGTCTTGGGGGCACCCATTTTAATAGATATATTTGGCTAGATTTGTCAAATTCAAACTATAGGCAGTACATATTACCTTAGTACCATAATACCTTAGTACATGTAATAAAAGGGCAGCTGATGCTAAAAAAAAATTCAATCCACCTTACATTATTGTGGGCTGTGCTATCCATCATGTTTAGAATGCATAACCATGTTAGGTTTCTAATTAGTGTTTTTATTTCTTGGAGAGGACTAAATTGTCTGACCTAACGTCTCTTGTGTGCATGTGACTAACAGGAATTATAGGGTCAGTCTAAGCACTAGTCTCATGTGGTGTGTGGATGTCAGTGGGGCCATAGGGACAGTGGGTCTTTATGTGGAGAATATGATCAGAGAGGCTCCATGGCAAGGGAATATCGTGATTTCTGTGGCTTATAGGGCTGACAAAAAAGCAACAGCTTTTGAATGTGATATGAAGTTTATTAGAAAATGCAGAAATCATACAGGTTCAGTTAAATGGAAATTGAGATGAATAATTTTAGCTGTTTCTAGGGTTACTACTTAAAGTGATGGTAAACTCTCCCCTTTATAAAATCAGATCTGGAATGTAAGCGCTATTTTAGATGAAGTTTAATTCATTAGCTGTATTGAAGATGCAGTATAACTTAGTTATTAATATAGATATGAAATTCAAATACTGCTTGCTCCTCCGCCCACTTCAAAAGTAAACTTTTCTGTGAGCTAACAGATTGAATTGTTGTCCAATCAGCGCTCTCCCCATATGGCACTTTTGTTGTAGCTAGAGCATTGATTGGAGAGTAATTCAATCATTTAGCTGACAGGAAAATTGACTTTTGAAGTGGGTGGTGTAATGTGGGGTATTTGAATTTTATATCTATATTAATAACTAAGTTATACTGCATCTTCATTACAGCTAATGAATTAAACTTCATCTAAAATAGCGCTTACATTCCAGATCTGATTTTATAAAGGGGAGAGTTTACCATCACTTTAAGGAAAAGCTGTGTATGACTGGGTTGTGTAAAGTGTACTCAGGTGACTTACTTGACTGACAGGAAGCAATGGTACACAGAGGAGTTAATAGTAAGCTGTAGAATCAATGTGAGCAGAGTCACAGAATGGAACAGTACTAGTAACTGAGTTACTGAAGTCCACTGTTTTAGATGTAATGAGGGAGGGTTGAGTTTGGTGCACAACATAACAGGAAGCAGCTGAGTGAAAGACTGTAGAGTTTTGTGCTGGAGGAGTGAGGTGTGTGAAGAGGGTAAATGTTGATAGAAGAAGATAGGAGATGTCAGTGGTGAAGTGATGCAGGGGGTAATAAATGCTGCTTTGGTAAAAGGAACTTGTTTTATGACAAAGTTATGCAATATTAAAAATAAAAATGGAGCTGAAAGGATTTTGTGGCAATTCTGAATGTGAAATGTGAAACAGAACAGCACCACTTAATAGTCAACCTGAATAACACAAATGTCTCAATACTAAGAATTAAGGTAGTACTCATGGCTGGGCACACTATGCAGCAAAATGGCAGCAATCAATTTCATTACCTCATGTGTTTTAATACAAAAAGGGACATTTTGAAATCAAACTGTGATCCCCTTAAAATAATCCCACATAAATAATTTATCTATAGGAAAAATATGTATTTGCAATAAGAGGGTTCCTTTAATGATATTTAATAATAAGTAAATGTTCTTCACACTATATATATATATATATATATATATATATATATATATATATATACACACACACACACACATATATATATATATATATATATATATATATATATGTATGTCTGATGATGTTCATGTAAAATTCATATCTATACCTATACATCTTTAGGAACAGACATATAGGTATATATATATATATATATATATATATATATGTGTATTTACAATAAAAAGTTCATTGTTCTGTATGTGAAGAATATTGGAATGTGAACTATTAATAACACCTGTCGATGTTAGTTATTTTTGCAGTCTGCATGCTCCATTGAACTCTATGGGAGAATATGTTAACGTGGTCACGATATTCGAAGATCAACTTTTTGCATCCATCGGGTCAAATATATTTTTATTAATGGTGCTTACCTCTTTAAGGCTCTGAGGAGAGATTGCAGTGTGTCATCAAAGATGGCCACTGTCTGTGAGGGAAAGGAGAAACATAGCACAGTTTTGGCGGGAAAAAGTTATCTCCCTGAGGTCTCCACAGAAGGAAGATCAGAAATTTCTGAAAATCAGCTCCCTAGCTTCAGAAATCTTCCCGATCATCTGAGAGCCAGAGCTCGGGTATGCGCTAAAACTTGCACCAAAATATTTAAAGAGCCAGTACCTCAATTTTACTGTAAATATGTAAAAGTGCTCTAAATTGACTAAAACTATATGTAGTGTTATCTGGTGTATGTAACTATGTTCCCAGGCATTGTGAATCATGTATACTTGCTCATGTTAAAAGCATGTGGGCTATGTGAGTGCAAGTACCTACCTAGCTGTCAGCATTCACTTTACCAAGCTGCAGTAGTCCTGTGTCCAGTAAAAGACCCCATCCTGTGTAGTACACACTAACAAAGGATCATAGGAAGAAGTACTTCAATGCACCAACAGGAGGAGGCTGCAGGACAAGTTCCAGCAACACATATGGAAAGCAAGTGACAAACTCCCATGGGAGAATTAATTTCACTGCCAATGTACTCCTGTACACCCCTCTGTCCTATTCCCAGCTCTCTGAAGGGCATAATGGATCTCACGTTTGTCTGAGAACCCATTTCAATAGACATGAAGATCAAAGCAATAAATTGACTAAGGAATCTTAGGAAAGTGGGAAGGATTGAAGGTTTGTCGTGTAGGGTGTTTTGCCTCCTCCTGTGGGACTGGACTTTAATCCCACATGTGATGGACTCACCATCTTATGAAAGAAATGCGAACTATATACCCTTGGGTATATTTCATTATATGATTAAACAAACTACAAGGAATGTTACACATTTACAGTTATACAAAATTATTTATACCCTATAGAGCTTGCAATCTCTAAGTTTAGCTTTTAATGAAAACTGCATGACAGCTGTGTGAGACAGAAAGTCAGTTCAAATTATTACAGTCACCATCCCTGGGTCACTTGACCAATATGTCAGTTCTAGACCACTCACTAAAGATGCAGTCTTTGTCCCTCAACATGTTCATTTTTATCTATGGAACCACACCAAGACCCATGTATTTTCTATGATCTATCATATTTCTTTTAAATTGACACCTGCAGAGGACCTGTGTCTACTAGTATGCATGAGTTAACTTAGCATTGTTTTATTGTACATATCAAAACTAAATGTCCTGTCAATTGCTGTCAAAAGAGTGGTCTTTAGCTTACACCTATTTGTCATAAGTATGTTCCTTCTGTAGCATGCACTATGTATATATCTCCATGCATGGTTTAATAAAGATAGAGAACAACCAAATCTGAAATCATAAATTTTTCTAATTTGTTTGTCTAAGTCTCTCCATGATATAAAATTTGCCAAAACTGTCAGTTACATGTATCAGTGTCAGTCTGTCCATTGAAAGATTATATATATATATATATAGACCTTTTTGATCATGCAAGGGGCAAGAAGACAGTGTGTCAACTACAGTCCTCAAGTAGCCCTAACAGGCGAGATTTTTAAATGAACCACCCAAGCTTGTTATCATCATTAGTGAGTGAGTTGCCTAAAAATGCCTAAATTAGTTTTTTAGGAGTATTTGAGGACTGTAGCTGAGAACATTACAGTATGCGATAACACTGTCCCTTTAATGTCTGTCACTGTAAATTTAACCCTATGATGATATACCAGTGTCAATCTACCCTCAGGCTCACATAGAGCAGGGAGGAATGTCTATGCCCTTGCCTGGCAGATGATCTTGGTCTGAGATCCAGCCGCAGGTTGCATTTTAGCCTTTCAAAGGGAAGAGAAACCATGAGGGTTGCGAATGATTTCCAGAGAGTACAACATCCAGCACCATCCCAACACAATGCAGACACGATTCCTAAGGAAACTGTATGGATTCAATGAACACAGGAATCCTGTAAAGACAAGATCACAACACACCTGGGATTCCTTCACACAGGCGTTCTGGACATGCAAAGGATTTCATGCATACAACAGAAACCATTCACCCACAAACAAAAACACTAGAATTCCTATATACTAGATTAATTAGATTAGATTAATTCAGACAATACAACTCATTCACACACAAAAATCCTTAATAAACATGATTCATTCACACACATTATTCCTATGTACATATTAATTTCCACGTACTCAGGTTCACTTCACATGTAAGAACGATTCGTTCACAAACATAAAAGCATTAGGAATATGATTTATTCTCACACAGGATTCATATGAAAACACACCTCATTCACACAGACCATTCTTATATAACCGTTCACACACTGAATTCTAATAATAACAACTCATTCATGCACAGGATTCCAGTGGATGTAAACATGATTCTAATGGATCCCTAGGGGATGAGTGAACAGGTTAAGTGCATGAGAAAGAGCTGGACATCCAATTTACTGTGAGTGTAGCTTTCCTACTACTGTTTTCTAGAGTTCAGTCATGCACAAAGCTGTGTGCTATAGTGTAGTCTCTTAATTCCTGTATATCATGAAGAGAGTTTGCCTTTAATAGTGTGTATGAAGAGATATTTATTCTATCATATTCAGTGACATCACATGGGTTGTTTAGATTATTGTTTTACATTATTTCTGACAGCACTTACCATTTACTGTATTTTACTAAAGTTTATCCCAGAAAACCTGTAATCTGTAGAATGTGGAATGTGTCGGTTTTGCGCGATATTCACCCCAAAAACTACTGCTACAAGAATTTATATGTCACCTTTACTGTTCTTAGTTTCTTTCCCCTTAAAGGGACACTCAAGTCAAAAATACACTTTTATGATTCAGACAGAGCATACAGTTTTAAAACACTTTCCAATTTACTTCTATTATCAAATTTTGCACAATCTTTTTATATACACACTTTTTGAGGACCAAGATCCTTCTGAGCATGTGCACAAGCTCACAGGGTATATGTATACTAGTCTGTTATTGGCTGATATCTGTCACATGATACAAGGGGCCGGAAAATGGGAGAAAAAATAAATTTGTTCCGAAAAAATCTACTGCATATTTGAAATTCAGAGTAGGTGTTAAATCATTGTATTTTTATTGTGCACTTGTTAATTATGCAATTCTACTGCATTGAGAGGCCTTTAGGACCACCTCAACCAAGATAACAGCATCTTAACCCTAAAATAGATTACTACCTTGTTCTAGTGTTGTCAGCAAAACAGTTTATTTCTTAGGAGCAAAGTAGAGTAATTTGTTACTGTGGAAAAGAGGTTTGGCTCTTTGGTCTAAATCTTTACAAGGCTGACATTTATTTTCAGTTTAGAGGGACCGAATCTAGGTCTTCCACATTAAGGGCTGATTACAAGTGGAGTGCTCCCGCTCCAGCATTAACCGCGCTAGAAGTATAGGTATATATTTATATATATTATATACACATATAAATACATCTGTACAAACATATAAACATATATATATATATATATATATATATGTATCTGCAGTGGTATAAAATGAAAGAGAGCACACAAAAGACTCAGATTTTTAATAGAAAATACACATGTAAAACAGTAGCCCAATCCCCTCTCTAGGAGCTACTCACAAGATTAACCCTCAAACATATGAGGTATGTTCAAATGAAGTAGCAAGTGTGATACACCCAAAATGGCATCCTTTGCCCAGTTCAGATAACCGCTCTGTAGTGTGTCAGTCGCTGCTAAATTCTCCCCACATTTTGTTCCATTGAGGGAAAAAAAAAAAGGAGCTTCTGCATATTGCTGTTTAGTATAATTTGCCAATACAGGCTTGCGTAATGACGTGAAGGGGGCATGCCTGACGCGTTTCATGGAAGTGACTCCTCTTCATCAGAGGCTATACACACCTCCCCCTTCCATGCTTCTTTTATGCTAATCTTTCATTGAAAGTCTGCCCCTATACACATCATGTATACATTCTGTGTGCGTTCTGAATGGGCACATATTTGCAGTCTGTTAACATTCCAGATTAATACACATAGGCTGCTTGTTACCATATTATTTCTAAAACAGTCATCAAATTACTAGTGAGTAAATATCTATAGACTAAAAGATAATGCATTTCACCTATCAAAACATTTAAAAAATATATTATATTCATACAGACAATAAATTAATGCGTAAATATAACCTAATCTAGAAAGCCAATTGATTTTTAAAAAGTCCTGCTTAATCACAAAAAATACATGAAAAATGAATAAATAAAAAAATAAATAATGAATAAATTCTAGCACATTGAACTGTATTAATGTGTCTAATATATTAAAACTAATAAGGAATTTGCCTATGATGCACATACAAATTGATTATAAAATACACCATAATAAAAAGAGAGAATACACCACATAAACGCTGAAGAAATATTTAAGTTTAAATATATATGTATCATACATAAAACATTAGATTTTAATTGATGGAAAATAAAACTAAATGGAGAATTTATATGAGAGCAAATGTAAGCCTATTAAATAAGAAATGTATATATAAGAGGCATAACAATGAATTTAATATTCCTATGGTCTGATATTGTCAGTCTTGACCCAGTTATATATTTAATTTAGTTTAAACTTAAAAGGCTTGTTAATTAACTTCTATATTGAGTCCAAGGGGTTCCAAAGTTCTGAGTTTATGGATCCAGAAAGTCTCTCTCTGTCTTAGAGCCAGGAAACGATCTCCTTCTCTTATATCTTAGTTGACCCGTTCTATAGCTAGAACTTTCAGATTTCTATAATCCTTATTATAATAAGTTCTAAAATGATCCGACAACCCATGTGTGGTCAGCCCTTGTTCGATATTTTTAATGTGCTCCATTGCCCTTCTCTTGATGGTCCTTTCGTTCTAGCAATGTACCTTTTGTGGCACGAGCACTCAAGCAAGTAAACCGCAAATTTTGATTGACATGTTAAGTATGACTTAATCTGAAACGGTGTCTTACAGTATCTTGAAAAATAATGTTTTGTTATTATTGTAGTATATTAATGTGCACACCATACAATTTTTTCTCTTGCATCCATAGAATCCATTTACTTTGGATGCTGGATTCAGCCCAGTGCAAATTGTGTTTATATTTTCCCTAATCGGTCTTAACCTACTCGGTGCCAAATGCTGGTTTAAATTAGTATTTTTTCTAAACACAATTTTTGGTTTATCATCCAAAATCCTACATAAGACCTCATCCTCTTTCAATACTCCCTAGTGCTTCCTAATGATCCCCTCTATATTACTTGCACTATTGTTGTATTTGGTAAGAAAAAAGAGTTGTGTTTTCAGTTCTATAGCTTCTATCGCTTTTCCTCTTGATTAGATCTTGTCTGTTTATTATTTTGGGTCTCTCATAACTATTTGTAATGATTTCTTCTGGATATTTGTTGGCTCTACATTTTTGTTTAAGTGCATTAGCTTCCACCTCAAAATCTTAATTCCTTGTGCAGTTGCGGTGCAACCGCTGACACTGCCCATAAGGTATATTATGGACCCATTTTTTGTGGTGGCAGCTTGTTGCATATAGGTAGCTGTTTGAGTCAGTGGCTTTCCTAAACAGACTACTGGCAATTTTATTATTTTGGTGAAATAGGACATCCAGAAAATCTATCTTTACAGGATTAAACATTTTTCTGTGAATTTTAAATTTAAATGGTTATTATTGACATACCCCATAAAGGCCTCTATTGTCTCATCGCTGCCTTCACAAATTACTATGATGTCGTCGATAAAACAACGCCATAGTTTTATATGTGTTCTAAAGGGATTGTTTTGCCAAATGAAATGTGTCTCCCAAAAGCCCATACAAAAATTTGCATAATTGGGGGCAAAGCGAGTGCCCATCGTCGTGCCCCCAATTTGCAAATAATAACGCTCCTCAAAGAGAAAATAATTATTGTAAAGAATAAATTCTATACTCTCCAAAATTAAATCTTGTTGTATTTTTGGTAAACTATCCATTTCTGTCAGAAAATATTTCACACTCTGAATCCCCCGATTGTGCGGTATACAAGTGTACAAGTCACATCCAAGGTTTACCACCTGTATTCCAGCCTCCACTCAATTGGATCCAGAATACCCAGTATATCTGGTGTGTCACGAAGATAGGACTCCAAATTTATCACCATGGGTTTTAAATAGTAATCAATGTACTGAGAGAGATTGCAGGTAAGGGACCCGATACCTGAAATGATCGGCCTCCCAGGTGGGTTTACAATACACTTATGGACTTTTGGTAAGTGATAAAAAATTGCAGTTTTGCATTTGTCATTATAAAGAAATGTTGACTCTTCTCTATTAATAATTCCATTTGCTTCAGCCCTACACAGCAATTTATCTAATTCCTTAATGCAGGTTGGGGTGGGGTCTGCATCTAAAATCATATAGGTGTCTTTATCCTCTAGAATCCTTTTTGCTTCTTTAATATAGTCATCCCTATTCTGGATGACTATACTCCCACCCTTAGTCTCCCGTACTACAATGGACAAGGGTCTTTTTTTAGGGAGTCTAAATCTTTTCTTTCTTCCCTGTTCAAATAGTCTCTTTTATGTTTTCTCTTATTGTAAGAGTTACATAAATCATTAAAAATTTCAATCAATTTTTGAAAGACTGGTATATAGTTTCTCTGTGGATGGAGGGAAACTATATTGATCCAATCCAGTTTCCCAAATCTTAGGCCCTTCATATCCCTGTTCAAGGGCCAGTAAGGTTACAAGTGTCTGTAAATCTCCTGTCCCTAATTCCTTCTTGGAATTATTATTTTGTTTCTCAAAATATCGCCTGAGAGTTAATTTGTGACTACATTTATTAAGATCAATAAACAATGTAAAGGAAACTGGACCGTCTATTGGTGAGAAAGATAAACCTTTTTGTAATAGATTTAATTCTGATTTAGTGAAATTTTTATTTTTGTTCCCTCCCACTTCTCATTTATTTTTGCCTTTTTATCTCGCAGAATTCTTCCTGCTCGCTGTACTCATCTTGTTCTATAGGTATTTTTGTTTTTCCTAACCTGTTCATATAACTTGTTATGAGATGTGGATTTTCTTGACTAATGTTTTCCCCTATGGACTTTTTGGTCACATGTTCTGCTCTTCCTAAAAAAGCCTTCTGTTCATTTATTCCAGAATTACTCTCTCATCTTATATCTCTCACTTGTCTATTATTATATGTTTGTCTACTTTCATTCGGCTGTGAGTACCTTTTCCTTAGTAAATAAATCTCTCCTAGGTTATTCCCTATCTAGTGTCTCTTTGAGTTCCATGGAACCCATATTGATTCTTTCTCTTGTCCTTATTTGCAAATCCCTTTTTTAGGTTGTCCATTAATATAGGTATTTTTATTATAGTTTGGGTGATTATATCTCCCTGAATTGCCTTCTAGAGGATTAGTTCCATAGTAACTACGTTTCCTGTTTTTGTTTTTATTCTTATTCAAATTTTTATTATAATTCTTATTAAGGTTTTGGTTTACTTCATAGTTTATACTTTCACATCTCCTTATATCTCTATTTCCATTAGTAGCATGTGATTATCCAGTTAATTGTTGGTTTCCATCTAGTTCTTGGAACACTTCTATTTCTTCAGCTTTTGATTGGTTTTCAAGTTCCCTACGTTATTTGAAATCCCTGCATAATTTTTTGCTCTTTCTTAAATCTCTCTCTTTTGCATATGATATCATTCTTTGTTTAATCTCCTCATTAAAGGGACATGAAACCCACATTTTTTCTTTCATGATTTAGAAAGAGAATGCAATTTTAAATATATTTGTAATTTACTTCTATTATCTAATTTGTTTTATTCTCTTGATATTCTTAGCTGAAAAGCATATCTAGATATGCTCAGTAGCTGCTGATTGTTGCTGCACATAGAAGCCTCGTGTGATTGGCTCACCCATGTGCATTGCTTTTTTTTCAACTAAGGATATCTAAAAAATGAAGCAAAATAAATAATAGAAGTAAATTGTAATGTTGTTTAAATTTGCATTCTATGGGGGCTAGTTATCAAGCCGTCTACTTTTCTGGCTTCGCCGGCCCAATACGTCCGCCTAAGCTCGCCTACCTTCGCCGCCGTGGACCTGAAAAAATACGCCTACGTTATCAAATAAAGCTGTCAAAAAGCCGCGGGGCGATGAGCAGCGGACTGTGACAGTTATCACTCATCCGATCTCGCTGCCCTTCGGCTTTTTCCCAGCTTTATTGCTAGCCTGTCACTAAGCACTCACACTAAACTGCACTGTTCTACCCCCTATACCGGCGCCCCCGGAGCCCCCCGCAACTCAATAAAGTTACTAACCCCTAAACCGCCGCTCCTAGACCCTGCCGCAACTCTGATAAATGTATTAACCCCTAAACCGCCGCTCCCGGACACCGCTGCCACCTACATTATACCTAGTAACCCCTATCCTGCCCCCCCTATACCGTCGCCCTCTATTATAAAATTATTAACCCCTATCCTGCTGATCCCGCACCTCTCCGCAACTAAATAAATAGTTTAACCCCTAAACCGCCGCTCCATGAACCCGCCGCAACCTATAATAAATTTATTAACCCCTATCCTGCCCCCCACTACGCCGCCGCCACTGTAATAAAATGATTAACCCCTAAACCTAAGTCTAACCCTAACCATAACGCCCCCCTAACTTAAATATTAATTAAATAAATCTAAATAAATTAACTCTTATTAACTAAATGAATCCTATTTAAAACTAAATACTTACCTTTAAAATAAACCCTAATATAGCTACAATATAAATAATAATTATATTCTAGCTATCTTAGGATTTATTTTTATTTTACAGGTACCTTTCAATTTATTTTAACCATGTACAATAACTATTAAATAGTTATTAACTATTTAATAGCTTACCTAGCTAAAATAAAGAGAAATGTACCTGTGAAATAAATCCTAACCTAAGTTACAATTACACCTAACACTACACTATACTTTAATAAATTATTCCTATTTAAACTAAATACTTACCTGTAAAATAAACCCTAAGATAGCTACAATATAATTAATAATTATATTCTAGCTATCTTAGGATTTATATTTATTTTACAGGTAACTTTGTATTTATTTTAGCTAGTTAGAATAGTTATTAAATAGTTATTAACTATTTAATAACTACCTAGCTAAAAGAAATATAAAATTACCTGTAAAATAAATCCTAACTTAAGTTACAATTAAACCTAATACTACACTATCATTAAATTAACTAAATAAACTACCTACAAAGAACTACAATGAAATACAATTACATAAACTAACTAAAGTACAAAAAATAAAAAAAGCTAAGTTACAAAAAATAAAAAATTAAGTTACAAACATGTTAAAAATATTACAACAATTTTAAGCTACTTACACCTAATCTAAGCCCCCTAATAAAATAAAAAACCCCCCCAAAATAAAAAAATGCCCTACCCTATTCTAAATTACATAAATTTCAAAGCTCTTTTACCTTACCAGCCCTTAAAAGGGCCATTTGTGGGGGCATGCCCCAAAAAGTTCAGCTCTTTTGCCTGTAAAATAAAAATACAACCCCCCCAACATTAAAACCCACCACCCACATACCCCTAATCTAACCCAAACCCCCCTTACAAAAACCTAACACTAATCCCCTGAAGATCATCCTACCTTGAGTCGTCTTCACTCAGCCGAGCCACCGATGGAACTGAAGAGGACATCCGGAGCGGAAGAAGTTAATCCTCCAAGCGGCGCTGAAGAAATCTTCCATCCGATGAAGTCATCATCCAGGCGGCGCTGAAGAAGTCTTCGATCCGGCCGATGTCATCTTCAAAGAGGCGCTGAAGAGGTCTTCTATCCGGGCGAAGTCATCTTCCAAGCCGGGTCTTGAATCTTCCTTCCGCCGACGCGGAACCACCTTCTTCACCGACGGACTACGACGAATGACGGCTCCTTTAAGGGACGTCATCCAAGATGGCGTCCCCTCAATTCCGATTGGCTGATAGGATTCTATCAGCCAATCGGAATTAAGGTAGGAAAATCTGATTGGCTGATGGAATCAGCCAATCAGTTTGAGCTCGCATTCTATTGGCTGTTCCGATCAGCCAATAGAATGCGAGCTCAATCTGATTGGCTGATTGGATCAGCCAATCGGATTGAACTTGAATCTGATTGGCTGATTCCATCAGCCAATCAGATTTTCCTACCTTAATTCCGATTGGCTGATAGAATCCTATCAGCCAATCGGAATTGAGGGGACGCCATCTTGGATGACGTCCCTTAAAGGAGCCGTCATTCGTCGTAGTCCGTCGGTGAAGAAGGTGGTTCCGCGTCGGCGGAAGGAAGATTCAAGACCCGGCTTGGAAGATGACTTCGCCCGGATAGAAGACCTCTTCAGCGCCTCTTTGAAGATGACATCGGCCGGATCGAAGACTTCTTCAGCGCCGCCTGGATGATGACTTCATCGGATGGAAGATTTCTTCAGCGCCGCTTGGAGGATTAACTTCTTCCGCTCCGGATGTCCTCTTCAGTTCCATCGGTGGCTCGGCTGAGTGAAGACGACTCAAGGTAGGATGATCTTCAGGGGATTAGTGTTAGGTTTTTGTAAGGGGGGTTTGGGTTAGATTAGGGGTATGTGGGTGGTGGGTTTTAATGTTGGGGGGGGGTTGTATTTTTATTTTACAGGCAAAAGAGCTGAACTTTTTGGGGCATGCCCCCACAAATGGCCCTTTTAAGGGCTGGTAAGGTAAAAGAGCTTTGAAATTTATGTAATTTAGAATAGGGTAGGGATTTTTTTTATTTTGGGGGGGTTTGTTATTTTATTAGGGGGCTTAGATTAGGTGTAAGTAGCTTAAAATTGTTGTAATATTTTTAACATGTTTGTAACTTAATTTTTTATTTTTTGTAACTTAGCTTTTTTTAT
Organism: Bombina bombina; assembly: GCF_027579735.1. Taxonomy (NCBI): domain Eukaryota; kingdom Metazoa; phylum Chordata; class Amphibia; order Anura; family Bombinatoridae; genus Bombina; species Bombina bombina. Next base: position 1,181,951,807 of record NC_069499.1, on the reverse strand, counting down.
TTTTTGTACTTTAGTTAGTTTATGTAATTGTATTTCATTGTAGTTATTTGTAGGTAGTTTATTTAGTTAATTTAATGATAGTGTAGTATTAGGTTTAATTGTAACTTAAGTTAGGATTTATTTTACAGGTAATTTTGTATTTCTTTTAGCTAGGTAGTTATTAAATAGTTAATAACTATTTAATAACTATTCTAACTAGCTAAAATAAATACAAAGTTACCTGTAAAATAAATATAAATCCTAAGATAGCTATAATATAATTATTAATTACATTGTAGCTATCTTAGGGTTTATTTTACAGGTAAGTATTTATTTTTAAATAGGAATAATTTATTAAAGTATAGTGTAGTGTTAGGTGTAATTGTAACTTAGGTTAGGATTTATTTCACAGGTACATTTCTCTTTATTTTAGCTAGGTAAGCTATTAAATAGTTAATAACTATTTAATAGCTATTGTACATGGTTAAAATAAATTGAAAGGTACCTGTAAAATAAAAATAAATCCTAAGATAGCTAGAATATAATTATTATTTATATTGTAGCTATATTAGGGTTTATTTTAAAGGTAAGTATTTAGTTTTAAATAGGATTCATTTAGTTAATAAGAGTTAATTTATTTAGATTTATTTAATTAATATTTAAGTTAGGGGGCGTTAGGGTTAGGGTTAGGTTTAGGGGTTAATAATTTTATTACAGTGGCGGCGGCGTAGTGGGGGGCAGGATAGGGGTTAATAAATTTATTATAGGTGGCGACGGTGTAGGGGGGGCAGATTAGGGGTTAATAAATGTATTATAGGTGGCGACGGTGTAGGGGGGGCAGGATAGGGGTTAATACATTTAATATAGGTTGCGGCGGGTTCAGGGAGCGGCGGTTTAGGGGTTAATACATTTATTATAGTTGCGGTGGGCTCCGGGAGCGGCGGTTTAGGGGTTAATATGTATAGAGTAGCTTGCGGTGGGCTCCGGGAGCGGCGGTTTAGGGGGTAATAACTTTATTTAGTTGCGGCGGTGTAGGGGGGGTCAGATTAGTGGTGTTTAGACTCGGGGTACATGTTAGGGTGTTAGGTGTAGACAGCTCCCATAGAAATCAATGGGATGTCTGTCAGCAGCGAACTTGTACTTTCGCTATGGTCAGACTCCCATTGATTCCTATGGGATCCGCCGCCTCCAGGCTGGCGCTTTGAAAACCAGGTACGCTGGGCCGTAAAAGTGCCGAGCATACCTGCTAGTTTTTTGATAGCTAGCAAAAGTAGTGAGAATGTGCCGCACTTGTGTGCGGAACATCTGGAGTGACGTAAGAATCGATCTGTGTCGGACTGAGTCCGGCGGATCGAAGCTTACGTCACAAAATTCTACTTTTGCCGGTCTCGAGCCTTTGATAACTAAGGCGTATCAGCCTCGCCACAAATACGCTGCGGAATACGCAGCGTATTTGAGGTTGACGGCTTGATAACTAGGCCCCTCTATATGAATCATGAAAGAAAGATTTTGGGTTTAGTGGCCCTTTAAGGGCTCTATAGAGTACATCTTCTTTATGTACTTCCAATGTACTTCCAGATCTGCTCTTATTTTAGCTATTGCTTCAGAAATTTTCTCCAGTTTAAAGTCTCTATATTTGATTAGTAGTGTCACAAAATTATTGTAACAGCCCGTCATATACTGCTCCCATTCCAAATGATATTCAACATCAGCTAAATAAAATATAGCCTGTTAAAAAAAGTAAACCTTTGGGGATTAATTTATGTTTAACATATCTTTTTACGTTCAGTTTATCATAATAATGGTTGATGTGTAATTTACTTACGGCTAGATTTAGAGTTCTGCGGCCAAAGGGGTGCGTTAGCTACGCATGCTTTTTTCCCCCCACACCTTTTAAATACCGCTGGTATTTAGAGTTCACAGAATGGCTGTGTTAGTCTCCAAAAAAGGGAGCCTACAGCATATTTACCGCCACTGCAACTCTAAATACCAGCGTTGCTTACGGACGCGGCCAGCTTCAAAAACGTGCTCGTGCACGATTCCCCCATAGAAAACAATGGGGCTGTTTGAGCTGAAATAAAAACCTAACACCTGCAAAAAAGCAGCATTAAGCTCCTAACGCAGCCCCATTGTTTCCTATGGGGAAACACTTCCTAAGTCTGCACCTAACACCCTAACATGTACCCCGAGTCTAAACACCCCTAACCTTACACTTATTAACCCCTAATCTGCCGCCCCCGCTATCGCTGACCCCTGTATATTATTATTAACCCCTAATCTGCCGCTCCGTACACCGCCGCAACCTACGTTATCCCTATGTACCCCTAATCTGCTGCCCCTAACACCGCCGACCCCTATGTTATATTTATTAACCCCTAATCTGCCGCCCCCGCTATCGCTGACCCCTGCATATTATTATTAACCCCTAATCTGCCACTCCGTACACCGCCGCAACCTACGTTATCCCTATGTACCCCTAATCTGCTGCCCCTAACACCGCCGACCCCTATGTTATATTTATTAACCCCTAATCTGCCGTCCCCGCTATCGCTGACCCCTGCATATTATTATTAACCCCTAATCTGCCGCTCCGTACACTGCCGCAACCTATGTTATCCTTATGTACCCCTAATCTGCTGCACCTAACACCGCCGACCCCTATATTATATTTATTAACCCCTAATCTGCCGCCCCCAACGTCGCCTCCACTTACCTACAATAATTAAACCCTAATCTGCCGACCGGATCTCCCCGCTACTCTAATAAATGTATTAACCCCTAAAGCTAAGTCTAACCCTAACACTAACACCCCCCTAAGTTAAATATAATTTATATCTAACGAAATAAATTAACTCTTATTAAATAACGTATTCCTATTTTAAGATAAATACTTACCTGTAAAATAAACCCTAATATAGCTACAATATAAATTATAATTATATTGTAGCTATTTTAGGATTAATATTTATTTTACAGGCAACTTTGTAATTATTTTAACCAGGTACAATAGCTATTAAATAGTTAATAACTATTTAATAGTTACCTAGTTAAAATAATTACAAAATTACCTGTAAAATAAATCCTAACCTAAGTTACAATTAAACCTAACACTACACTATCAATAAATAAATTAAATAAAATACCTACAATTATCTACAATTAAACCTAACACTACACTATCAATAAATTAATTAAATACAATACCTACAAATAAATACAATGAAATAAACTAACTAAAGTACAAAAAATAAAAAAGAACTAAGTTACAAATAATAAAAAAATATTTACAAACATTAGAAAAATATTACAACAATGTTAAACTAATTACACCTACTCTAAGCCCCCTAATAAAATAAGAAAGACCGCCAAAATAAAAAAATGCCCTACCCTATTCTAAAATTAAAATAGAAAAGCTCTTTTACCTTACCAGCCCTGAAAAGGGCCCTTTGCGGGGCATGCCCCAAAGAATTCAGCTCTTTTGCCTGTAAAAAAAAACATACAATACCCCCCCCCCAACATTACAACCCACCACCCACATACCCCTAATCTAACCCAAACCCCCCTTAAATAAACCTAACACTAAGCCCCTGAAGATCTTCCTACCTTATCTTCACCACGCCGGGTTCACCGATCGATCCAGAAGAGCTTCTCCGATGTCTTGATCCAAGCCCAAGCGGGGGCTGAAGATGTCCATGATCCGACTGAAGTCTTCATCCAAGCGGGAGCTGAAGAGGTCCATGATCGGGCTGAAGTCTTCATCCAAGCGGGAGCTGAAGAGGTCCATGATCCGGCTGAAGTCTTCTATCAAGCGGCATCTTCAATCTTCTTTCTTCCGGATCCATGTTCATCCCGCCGACGTGGAACATCCATCTTCACCGACGACTTCCCGACGAATTAAGGTTCCTTTAAGGGACGTCATCCAAGATGGCGTCCCTCGAATTCCGATTGGCTGATAGGATTCTATCAGCCAATCGGAATTAAGGTAGGAAAATTCTGATTGGCTGATGGAATCAGCCAATCAGAATCAAGTTCAATCCGATTGGCTGATCCGATCAGCCAATCAGATTGAGCTCGCATTCTATTGGCTGTTCCGATCAGCCAATAGAATGCGAGCTCAATCTGATTGGCTGATCCGATCAGCCAATCGGATTGAACTTGATTCTGATTGGCTGATTCCATCAGCCAATCAGAATTATCTTACCTTAATTCCGATTGGTTGATAGAATCCTATCAGCCAATCTGAATTTGAGGGACGCCATCTTGGATGACGTCCCTTAAAGGAACCGTCATTCGTCGGGAAGTCGTCGGTGAAGATGGATGTTTTGCGTCGGCGGGATGAACATGGATCCGGAAGAAAGAAGATTGAAGATGCCGCTTGATAGAAGACTTCAGCCCGATCATGGACCTCTTTAGCTCCCGCTTGGATGAAGACTTCAGCCCGATCATGGGCCTCTTCAGCTCCTGCTTGGATGAAGACTTCAGCGGATCATGGACATCTTTAGCCCCCCGCTTGGGCTTGGATGAAGACATCGGAGGAGCTCTTCTGGATCGATCGGTGAACCCGGCGTGGTGAAGACAAGGTAGGGAGATCTTAAGGGGCTTAGTGTTAGGTTTATTTAATGGGGGTTTGGGTTAGATTAGGGGTATGTGGGTGGTGGGTTGTAATGTTGGGGGGGGGGGGTATTGTATGTTTTTTTTTACAGGCAAAAGAGCTGAATTCTTTGGGGCATGCCCCGCAAAGGGCCCTTTTCAGGGCTGGTAAGGCAAAAGAGCTTTTCTATTTTAATTTTAGAATAGGGTAGGGCATTTTTTTATTTTGGGGGTCTTTGTTATTTTATTAGGGGGCTTAGAGTAGGTGTAATTAATTTAACATTGTTGTAATATTTTTCTAATGTTTGTAAATATTTTTTTATTTTTTGTAACTTAGTTCTTTTTTATTTTTGTACTTTAGTTAGTTTATTTAATTGTATTTATTTGTAGGTATTGTATTTAATTAATTTATTGATAGTGTAGTGTTAGGTTTAATTGTAGATAATTGTAGGTATTTTATTTAATTAATTTATTGATAGTGTATTGTTAGGTTTAATTGTAACTTAGGTTAGGATTTATTTTCCTGGTAATTTTGTAATTATTTTAACTAGGTAGCTATTAAATAGTTAATATTTAATAGCTATTGTACCTGGTTAAAATAAATACAAAGTTGCCTGTAAAATAAATATTAATCCTAAAATAGCTACAATATAATTATTATTTATATTGTAGCTATATTAGGGTTTATTTTACAGGTAAGTATTTAGCTTTAAATAGGAATAATTTATTTAATAAGAGTTAATTTATTTAGTTAGATAAAAATTATATTTAACTTAGGGGGGGTGTTAGGGTTAGGGTTAGAATTAGCTTTAGGGGTTAAAAAATTTATTAGAGTAGCGGTGAGCTCCGGTTGGCAGATTAGGGGTTAATGCTTGAAGTTAGATGTCGGCGATGTTAGGGAGGGCAGATTAGGGGTTAATACTATTTATTATAGGGTTATTGAGGCGGGAGTGAGGCAGATTAGGGGTTAATACATTTATTATAGTAGCGGTGTGGTCCGGTCGGCAGATTAGGGGTTAATAAGTGTAGGTAGGTGGCGGCGGCGTTGGGGGCGGCAGATTAGGGGTTAATAAATATTATGTAGGTGTTGGCGGTATTAGGGGCAGCAGATTAGGGGTATATAGGGATAACGTAGGTGGCGGCGGTGTACGGAGCGGCAGATTAGGGGTTAAATTTTTTTATAGAGTGGCGGCGATGTGGGGGGGCCTCGGTTTAGGGGTACATAGGTAGTTTATGGGTGTTAGTGTACTTTAGAGCACAGTAGTTAAGAGCTTTATAAACCGGCGTTAGCCCAGAAAGCTCTTAACTCCTGACTTTTTTCTGCGGCTGGAGTTTTGTCGTTAGATTTCTAACGCTCACTTCAGCCACGACTCTAAATACCGGCGTTAGAAAGATCCCATTGAAAAGATAGGATACGCAAATGGCGTAGGGGGATCTGCGGTATGGAAAAGTCGCGGCTACAAAGTGAGCGTTAGACCCTTTCCTGACTGACTCCAAATACCAGCGGGCGGTAAAAACCAGCGTTAGGAGCCTCTAACGCTGGTTTTGACGGCTACCGCCAAACTCTAAATCTAGGCCTATATCTTTCTAACTCTCTAAATTGTTCTTTTGGATCTGTTATATCCTGAAATGTAGGCTCTTCACCTTCCAATAAAAGTAATACTTTCCCTTTCTGTTGGATTAAAAAAAAATCTCCAAAGTGATATTTTGCCATATTTTACAAAGCAATATGTAATAACAAAGGGTGCTGTTATTCGACAAAAAGGATAAAAATGTACAAATATATAAAAAAACAGCAGTAGTAAATAGGGAGAGTTGAGCCAAGTGATGATCTAGGATTGTGGCTTCTCACTAACTATCGCACACCTAAGAGAATAAGAAAGAACAATAAATCACCAGACACTAAATAAAAATGAAACATAAGAATGCCAATAGTAAATAAAATGTTTAAAACAGTGGTGTATAGTAACTCTCTGTTTGATTTAGGCCTCACACATCCAGTGTTCCAGTGAAACTGAAGTCTCCAAAGTAGCACTTTGCAGGAGTCCTCAACGGAACAGCGTGTGGGGAGAATTCAGCAGCGACTGACAAACTACAGAGCGGTTATCTGAACAGGGCAAAAGACGCCATTCCGGGTGTATCCCGCTTGCTATTTCATTTGAACATAGCTCATACGTTTGAGGGTTAATCTTGTGGGTAGTTTTCTAGAGCTGTGTATTTTCTATTAAAAATCTGCACTTAGTCTTTTGTGCGCTCTCTTTCATTTTATACCACTGCAGATTCATTATCCTACCTGATTTGGCTATTAGGCCAGTGAGAGCAGCCGGACTCCAGGAAAGTGCTACTCTGCAGACTGCAGTTTCGCCGGAACACTGGATGTGTGAGACTTAAATCAGAGTTACTATATGTCGCTGTTTTATACATTTTGTTTACTATTGACATTCTTATGTTTCATTTTTATTTATTGTCTGGTGATTTATTGTTCATTGTTATTCTCTTAGGTGTGCGATAGTTAGTGAGAAGCCACAATCCTAGATCATCACTTGGCTCATCTCTCACTATTTACTACTGCTGTATTTATATATATATATATATATATATATATATATACATACATACACATATAAATACATATACATACATACATACACATATAAATACATATACATACATACATACACATATAAATACATATAAATACATACATACACATATAAATACATATATATACATACATACACATATAAATACATATACATACATACATACACATATAAATACATATATATACATACATACACATATAAATACATATAAATACATACATACACATATAAATACATATATATACATACATACACATATAAATACATATACATACATACATACACAGGCATATTTAGAATTATATATGTTTGTATCTATATGTTAAAGCCCTTTGCCTGTTTTATTTTTTTCTAACATCCGAGACCTCATATATTTGAGCCTTTATAACTCTTTTGTGCAATATTGTTTTAAAATATTTTTTTTATTACATGGTGTTATTATGAATGTAACTGTACTTTGTAATGTATTTTTTATGTGTTTTATGAGACTTTTTTGTTTTGTGAAACAGTTAACCCGCGCTCTGAAGTCACACTAACCAGATGCGCGTTAGCTTCAGTTGCGCTCAACCGATCGCGTTTACTTTCAGCTTGTTATAAGAGCGAAAAACCCTACACGCGCAAACAGCCTTGATAAACCCCTCATAGCTGGTGCATAACTATTAACACGCCACTCATAATCTTTTTCTTATTTAAAAAGATGGATAATCCCTTTATTACCCATTCCTTGTTTTTGCATAACCAACAGTTATATTAATATGTTTTTTACCTCTGTGATTACCTTGTATCTAAACCTTTGCAGACAGCCTCCTTATCTAAGTGCCTTTGACAGACATGCAGTGTAGTCAATCAGTGAAGGCTCCCAAATAACTTCACGGGAGTGAGCACAATGTTATCTATATGACACATGTGAACTAGCACAGTCTAACTGTGAAAAACTTTCAAAATGCTCTGAGCTAGGAGCCGTTTTTAAACTGTTTAGAAATCAGTTTGAGCCTAGCTAGGTTTAGCTTTTCAAAAATACCACCAAGGGAACAAAGCAAATTTGATGATAAAAGTAAATTGGAAAGTTGTTTAAAATTGCATGCCCTATCTGAATCATGAAAGTCTAGTTTTGACTTTACTGTCCCTTTAAGATAATTTAAGAGTCTGAGTAATCATTGTAAAATGGGACTAAAAGTCTTGTGCGCTGCGTACTGTGAAGGGAAAAAGTGCAGGGGCAGAATAACTAACGATTTCTGTCATATGGAGAAATGAAGAAGTGTGAACAGCTTGATAATGACAGTAATTTAGTGAGTATAGAAGAGAAGTATAGAAGAGAAGTATGTTGCCTTGTTCAAAAGTTCCCTACCTAGTCACCTAGTTACCTTGGATACACTCCAAGACCATGTATATTTCAAGACAAAACAAAAGGAAAAGCACCCAATAGTGCAGAAATATCAAAGATGGAGATAATTAAAATAATTATCACAAATGGTTACTTAAATGTAAGGTTGCACTGTGAAAAAGTGCATATAGAGCAGGCTGGGCATTCATAGTCTCCAGCTGACCAATTCATTTAAAAAAAAATAAAAAACAACTGTACCAGGCAGTTTTTGGGGTCTAAAATTGGTGGGAGTGGGGTGTTAGAAAAAAAAAGGTACTGCAAAGTGCCTTTACATTGCGGTCTTTGGGAACTATGTGTTCCCTGTAAATATATATATATATATACACAGTATCCCATTTTTGGAAATATATATATATTTTTTCATTTAAAATTTTTATTGAGGTTTCAGTAAAACAAACCTAAAAAATGACAAGATACATATGGTTGCTACATAAAATTGTGTACATTTAATATCATCTTCCAAGTCCATTAGATGGTAATATCCAATTATATGTCGCCTTTAGACCATTTTATTAGCAGAAGACAACGCCAATAACTGCTGTGGAAATTATTAGTAAGATGCGTTACCAATGCCTTTAAACTTTTATGGCAACAGGTTCAAGGTAAACAAGAAAATGCACATAAAATGAATAAATGAGGTTAAAAACAACAAAACAACATAACGATTTAACAATTGAAGCCATTCACTTATTACAAATTGTATATTGTATATTGTCTCAAGCTGTAGTCGGGGAAGTCTGGAATGACTTAATACTGGATTCCCAGTGAAATTTCATATCCTTAAACACGTCAAGCTTTTTAGCCTTAAAATACCCATATTCTTCCAAAACCGTTATATTTTCCATTAATTGTATCTACATGTTTCTAGTTGGTATACATTGGGACTTCCAATGCAAAAGATATAATTGACCTGGCTGCATTCAGGGAGAACTGAATGATTCTTGTGCGCAGCCTGCAACTGCGTTTTGGTAAAATATTTAATAAAGCTAAAGCAGGCCCGAGTGAAATGTGACAATCTGTCCCCATCAGAACCCTAAAATAGTCCTCTATATCTAACCAAAATGGTTGCAGTTTTGGGTACTGCCATCATATGTGATACATTGTGCCCCTTTCCCGACAGCCTCGCCAGCAAACATGCGATGTTCCAGACAATATGCTTTTTAATCTTGCAGGCGTGAGATACCACCTTGTCATGATTTTGTGATTGAGCTCTAAGAATCTTGTGGAATGAGATGACTTCTTTGTACAAGAGATAATGCATGCCCAGTCCGGCTCGGACAGGGATATACCTAATTCCCCATTCCATCTCTCTATATAATTTGGTGGGGGGCCTTTTCCTGCCTTCAACAATACTTTCTTTGCCCTTGTAAGTGTGTGTTTTAAAGGTAAGTCTATCAAGCACAATTGCTCAAAGGGAGTCGGATTACGGGTAAAGGCGTCTTTAGCCGGTGAGGTGGAAATTAAGTGATGTATCTGCTGTATTTTAAGCCAGTTGGAGAAAGCCCTATTAAGATACTGCTCCAGGTCTGTCCAGTTCTTAACCTTCCCGTTAAGTAGTAATTTATAAATTGGAGTAGTGTAACCCAGTTCCCTATACTCTGTGGGTTGTATAGCAGACTCCAGACCTCCCACCATTTCTGCGTTTTGTGATATTGGTGAGAGGGGGGATTTCAGTGTAGAAAGATTAAGCCACTTTTGAATCAGCGAATCCTAAATTGCAAAGGTGTTGTGTAATAAAGGGTAGGCATGCTGCCATGAAGGTCTATGGGTGTGTCTGATGCAACATAAGACTCCTGGTGAGGGTGTCCTAAGAATGTGGGAATCTATTGAAACCTATGATTTGGTTGTGCTATTGCTATGCCAGTCCAATATCCTTTGCAGGCCTATTGCGTGGTAATAGGTACTTATCTTGGGCAGGCCTAACCCTCCCTCTCCCAGCTGTCTATACATGGTGTTCTTGTTGATGCATGGTCTTGTCTTGCCCCATACATATTTGTTTATAGTATTTTGTAATTTAGATAGGAAAGTGCTTGGAAGTCTGACTGGAGCTGCCTGTAAAATATAGAGGATTCTGGGGAGCAAGTTAATTTAAAAAATCTGTATCCTACCCCACCACGAGAAAGTATGTGTCTCCCATGATTCAATGGCCTCTAGTTATTAAGGTCTGGCGGACCTGATCCGACAGTGCGGATCAGGTCCGCCAGACGCTCGCCGTATTCAGCATTGCACCAGCAGCTCACAAGAGCTGCTGGTGCAACGCCGCGCCCTGCAGACTCGCGGCCAATAGGCCGCCAGCAGGGGGTGTCAATCAACCCGATCGTACTCGGCCCACCAAGGCTGTGGGCCTTGGTGAGAGATAGATCCCTAGGTATTTAATAGCTATTTTTTGAGGTTTAAAGTGGCATATATTTAACAATGATTAAAAGTCTTGGTCCGGTGTAACATTAAGGATCTCGGACTTCTGTTTATTAGCAGAAAAGTTGGAGACTGCGCTAAAAGCGTCTAGCTCCTCTAGGACTGCCGGGATGGAGTTTTGCGGAGAAGAAAGTGTGAGCAACACGTCGTCTGTGTATAATGATAATTTGTAATTATTCGGCCCCATCGGTACGCCTTTTATGTTTGGGTTTTGTCTGATTTTAGATGCCAGGGCCTTCATACAAATAATAAATAATAAGGGCGATAAGGAGCAACCCTGCCGTGTGACGTTATGAATATCAAAACTATCTGAGAGTACTCCATTTAATTTAATTTGGGCAGTTGGGTTTGAATAAAGACTACGTATACGTTGTAGCATGATTTCCCCTAGTCCTATTTTCCATAATGTAGTGTCTAGAAAAGACCAATTTAGACGGTCAAACGCCTTTTCTGCGTCTATTGAAATTAGCACCATGTCTAGCTTAGCATATTTGGCAATTGTTGGGTTCTGATAGTGTTGTCCCTGGCCTGTCTGCCAGGGACAAAACCTACTTGATCAGTGAGGATTATTAGTGGCAATACTCGATTAAGTCTTTTCGCTAATATTTTAGCATATAATTTTACATCAGTATTGAGAAATGAGATTGGTCTATAATTGCCCAATAAGTGTTCTGGTTTCCCAGGTTTCGATATTACTGAGATATGTGTCAATAAACTTTCAGTGGGGATTTGGCCTGTTTTATCTATTTGCTGGAAAACAGTTAAAAGATGGTGGACCAGTAAGTTCTTATATAGTTTATAATAAGAATTTGTGTAGCCGTTGGGTCCTGGACTTTTTCCCGAGGGTAACTTAACTATTGCATCAAGAACTTCCTTGAGTGTGATATTTGACTCTAAGTCTTCCTGTTGTTTATCTTCTAGTAAGGGTAGATCTATCTTTTGGAGATAGCTATTGATTGCATCTATGGATATAGTGTGGTGCATTTTGCATAAATTATATAGACTTTCATAAAAGCTTTAAAAAGTGTTAGCTATGGATTTAGGCTCCAGTATTTTTTCTCCTTTAGAATTTTCTATTTGGTGTATTTGATTTTGCAATATTGTATGGTTTAAGGCTCTAGCCAATAGAGTACTGGCCTTGTTACCCCCGATATAATATGATTTTTTAAGGAATAGAGCATGTTTCTGAGCTTCCTGATGGAAAAATGTGTTTATTTCCATTTTAGCTTTCGTCAGTTCCTCCAGAGTAGCTGAATTCTGTGGCGACAGCTTGTGCTCCATTTCGGCTTTATGTAAGTTTGTGAGAATTGTTTTGTAATTTTTTTTGGCTAGAGGATTTGATAAATGCTTTGTGTTTCATCAGCTCCCCCCTCAGCACTGCTTTGTGCGCTAGCCATAGAGTGGCCGTGCTTGGTGATTGAGGGTAGTTTTTGTAAATATTTTATTATATCTTTTCATGTGACAACACTGAAGAAATTACACTTTGCTACAATGTAAATTAGTGAGTGTACAGCCTGTATAACAGTGTAAATTTGCTGTCCCCTCAAAATAACTCAACACAATGCCATTAATGTCTAAACCGTTGGCAACAAAAGTGAGTACACCCATAAGTGGAAATGTCCAAATTGGGCCCAAAGTGTCAATATTTTGTGTGGCCAGCATTTTCCATCATTGCCTTAACCCTCTTGGGCATGGAGTTCACCAGAGCTTCACAGGTTGCCACTGGAGTCCTCTTCCACTCCTCCATGATGACATCACAGAGCTGGTGGATGTTAGAGACCTTGCACTCGCCCACCTTTCTTTTCAGGATGCCCCACAGATGCTCAATAGGGTTTAGGTCTGGAGACTTGACCAGTCCATCACCTTTACCCTCAGCTTCTTTAGCAAGGCAGTTGTCGTCTTGGAGGTGTGTTTAGGGTCGTTATCATGTTGGAATACTGCCCTGCGGCCCAGTCTCTGAAGGGAGGGGATCATGTTCTGCTTCAGTATGTCACAGTACATGTTGGCATTCATGGTTCCCTCAATGAATTGTAGCTCCCCAGTGCCGGCAGCACTCATGCAGGCCCAGACCATGACACTCCCACCATCATGCTTGACTGTAGGCAAGACACACTTGTCTTTGTACTCCTCACCTGGTTGCCGCCACACCCGCTTGAAACCATCGGAACCAAAAAAGTTTATCTTGGTCTCATCGGACCACAGGACATGGTTCCAGTAATCCATGTCCTTAGTCTGCTTGTTTTCAGCAAACTGTTTGAGGGCTTTCTTGTGCATCATCTTTAGAAGAGGCTTCCTTCTGTGACGACAGGCATGCAGACCAATTTGATGCAGTATGGGGCGTATGGTCTGAGCAGTGACAGTTTGACCCCCCCACCCCTTCAACCTCTACAGCAATGCTGGCAGCACTCATATGTCTATTTCCCAAAGACAACCTCTGGATATGATGCGGACCACGTGCACTCAACTTCTTTGGTCGACCATGGCGAGGCCTGTTCTGAGTGGAACCTGTCCTGTGAAACCGCTTTATGATCTTGCCCACCATGCTGCAGCTCAGTTTCAGGGTCTTGGCAATTTTCTTATAGCCTAGGTCATCTTTATGTAGAGCAACAATTCTTTTTTTCAGATCCTCAGAGAGTTCTTTGCCATGAGGTGCCATGTTGAACTTCTAGTGACCAGTAAGAGAGAGTGTGAGAGCAATAACACCAAATTTAACACACCTCCTCCCCATTTACACCTGAGACCTTGTAACACTAATGAGTCACATGGCACCGGGGAGGGAAAATGGGTAACTGGGCCCAATTTTGACATTTCCACTTAGGGGTGTACTCACTTTTGTTTCCATCAGTTTAGACATTAATGGCTGTGTGTTGAGTTATTTTGAGGGGACAGCAAATTTACACTGTTATACAGGCTGTACACTCACTACTTTACATTGTAGCAAAGTGTCATTTCTTCAGTGTTGTCACATGAAAAGATATAATAAAATATTTTCAAAAATGTGAGGGGTGTACTCACTTTTGTGGGATACTGTACTTATATACATATATAGATGACTGCAAGAGCACAGGGCAGACTGCTCAATGAGGTGAAGAAGAATCCTAGAGTGTCAGCTAAAGACTTACAAAGGTCACCTGCAAATGCTAACATCCCTGTTAGCGAATCTACAATACGTAAAACACTAAACAAGAATGGATTTCATGGGAGGATACCACAGAGGAAGCCACTGCTGTCCAAACAAAACATTGCTGCACTTTTACAGTTTGCACAAGAGCACCTGGATGTTCCACAGCAGTACTGGCAAAATATTCTGTGGACAGATGAAACCAAAGTTGAGTTGTTTGGAAGAAACACACAACACTATGTGTGGCGAAAAAGAGGCACAGCACACCAACATCAACACCTCATCCCAACTGTGAAGTATGGTGGTGGGGGCATCATGGTTTGGGGCTGCTTTGCTGCGTCAGGGCCTGAACGGATTGCTATCATCGAAGGAAAAATGAATTCCCAAGTTTATCAAGACATTTTGCAGGAGAACTTAAGGCCATCTGTCTACCAGCTGAAGCTCAACAGAAGATGGGTGTTGCAACAGGACAATGACCCAAAGCATAGAAGTAAATCAACAACAGAATGGCTTAAACAGAAGAAAATACGCCTCTTGAAGTGGCCCAGTCAGAGTCCTGACCTCAACCCGATTGAGATGCTGTGGCATGACCTCAAGAAAACGATTCACACCAGACATCCCAAGAATATTGCTGAACTGAAACAGTTCTGTAAAGAGGAATGGTCAAGAATTACTCCTGACCGTTGTGCACGTCTGATCTGCAACTACAGGAAACGTTTGGTGGAAGTTATTGCTACCAAAGGAGGTTCAACCAGTTATTAAATCCAAGGGTTCACATACTTTTTCCACCTGCACTGTGAATGTTTACATGGTGTGTTCAATAAAAAACATGGCAACATTTCATTCTTTGTGTGTTATTAGTTTAAGCAGACTGTGATTGTCTATTGTTGTGACTTAGATGATGATCAGATCACATTTTATGACCAATTTGTGCAGAAATCCATATAATTCCAAAGGGTTCACATACTTTTTCTTGCAACTGTATATTTAGCGCTCCACTTGTAATCTGGCCCTAACTGTCTGATCTCTGTTGATCTCGGATGGGGTGGTTTTGGGGAGGACACACTGCTACTTAAAAGGACAGCCAACATTAAAATTGTTATAGTTTAAAAATATAGATAATGCCTTTACTACCCATTCCCCAGCTTTGCACAACCAACATTGTTATATTAATATACTTTATAACATTTAAACCTCTAAATTTCTGCCTGTTTCTAGGCCACTAAAGATAACCTCTTATCACATGCTTTTTATTAGCTTTTCACAACAGAAGACTGCTAGTTCATGTGGGCCATATAGATAACATTGTGCTCACGCCTGTGGGTTGTGCACAACAAATCTAAAATGCAAATCAATAGATAATAAATAAATAAAAAGTCATGTGATCAGGGGGCTGTCAGAAGAGGCTTAGATAAAAGGTAATCACAGAGGTAAAAACTAGTATATTAATATAACCGTGTTGGTAAAACTATACAATACAATACATTTTTGAGTTGACTGTCCCTTTAACTATCGTTTCAGGTTTTCACAGCTTGATAAATGGGGCCCATTGTGCCCACCTGCAATTTATATATTCACAACTAGAAAACAACACAAAATTGCCTTTTTTATATTATGGATTTAGCCCTATGTCTTTTTTTCCCTTTTTCTCCCTTCTGCATTACATTCTAACAGGGTTAGCAATTCATTTGTTTTACTTTTTCTGTAACACAAACTGTTTCTTCAATCCAAATGCACAAATTTGAAATATTCCCCTGTATACCTATCTAGTGCAGATGAAACTAGCAGCTGTATATCACTCTGCACCACCCCAATCTCACTACTTTCATTCTCCTCTTTATCACACTCCTATATTAATTCTCCTCTTAATCACACTCCTATATTAATTATCCTCTTAATCACACTCCTATATTAATTCTCCTCTTAATCACACTCCTATATTAATTCTCCTCTTAATCACACTCCTATATTAATTCTCCTCTTTATCACACTCCTATATTAATTATCCTCTTAATCACACTCCTATATTAATTCTCCTCTTAATCACACTCCTATATTAATTCTCCTCTTAATCACACTCCTATATTAATTCTCCTCTTAATCACACTCCTATATTAATTCTCCTCTTAATCACACTCCTATATTAATTCTCCTCTTAATCACACTCCTATATTAATTCTCCTCTTAATCACACTCCTATATTAATTCTCCTCTTAATCACACTCCTATATTAATTATCCTCTTAATCACACTCCTATATTAATTCTCCTCTTAATCACACTCCTATATTAATTCTCCTCTTAATCACACTCCTATATTAATTATCCTCTTAATCACACTCCTATATTAATTATCCTCTTAATCACACTCCTATATTAATTCTCCTCTTAATCACACTCCTATATTAATTCTCCTCTTAATCACACTCCTATATTAATTATCCTCTTAATCACACTCCTATATTAATTCTCCTCTTTATCACACTCCTATATTAATTATCCTCTTAATCACACTCCTATATTAATTCTCCTCTTTATCACACTCCTATATTAATTCTCCTCTTTATCACACTCCTATATTAATTATCCTCTTAATCACACTCCTATATTAATTCTCCTCTTAATCACACTCCTATATTAATTCTCCTCTTTATCACACTCCTATATTAATTCTCCTCTTTATCACACTCCTATATTAATTCTCCTCTTAATCACAC